>NW_027364083.1:0-324076 GCF_046119375.1 Phyllobates terribilis | reverse complement strand
GATTCAAAGAGAGTGAGATGCCAAGCTCCTTTCATTCAGTCAGTAGCTTCAAACATTTCTGGTATATGAAAAACATGTTTTTCAATGACAAAAATCAATGAATATTGTAAATGCACAAACAGTAATATCTCCACATTGCAAGGTGCAATTCTGAAATTTTTTGCTTTTTCCTGTTAATCCTAGCATGATAAAGAAGATTCAAAGAGAGTGAGATGCCAGCTCCTTTCATTCAGTCAGTAGCTTCAAACATTTCTGGTATATGAAAAACATGTTTTTCAATGGCAAAAATCAATGAATATTGTAAATGCACAAACAGTAATATCTCCACATTGCAAGGTGCAATTCTGAAATTTTTTGCTTTTTCCTGTTAATCCTAGCATGATAAAGAAGATTCAAAGAGAGTGAGATGCCAGCTCCTTTCATTCAGTCAGTAGCTTCAAACATTTCTGGTATATGAAAAACATGTTTTTCAATGGCAAAAAATCAATGAATATTGTAAATGCACAAACAGTAATATCTCCACATTGCAAGGTGCAATTCTGAAATTTTTTGCTTTTTTCTGCTAATCCTAGCATGATAAAGAAGATTCAAAGAGAGTGAGATGCCAGCTCCTTTCATTCAGTCAGTAGCTTCAAACATTTCTGGTATATGAAAAACATGTTTTTCAATGGCAAAAATCAATGAATATTGTAAATGCACAAACAGTAATATCTCCACATTGCAAGGTGCAATTCTGAAATTTTTTGCTTTTTCCTGCTAATCCTAGCATGATAAAGAAGATTCAAAGAGAGTGAGATGCCAGCTCCTTTCATTCAGTCAGTAGCTTCAAACATTTCTGGACGTTTTTCAATGGCAAAAATCAATGAATATTGTAAATGCACAAACAGTAATGTCTCCACATTGCAAGGTGCAATTCTGAAATTTTTTGCTTTTTCATGCTAATCCTAGCATGATAAAGAAGATTCAAAGAGAGTGAGATGCCAGCTCCTTTCATTCAGTCAGTAGCTTCAAACATTTCTGGTATATGAAAAACATGTTTTTCAATGGCAAAAATCAATGAATATTGTAAATGCACAAACAGTAATATCTCCACATTGCAAAGTGCAATTCTGAAATTTTTTGCTTTTTCCTGCTAATCCTAGCATGATAAAGAAGATTCAAAGATAGTGAAATGCCAGCTCCTTTCATTCAGTCAGTAGCTTCAAACATTTCTGGACGTTTTTCAATGGCAAAAATCAATGAATATTGTAAATGCACAAACAGTAATATCTCCACATTGCAAGGTGCAATTCTGAAATTTTTTGCTTTTTCCTGTTAATCCTAGCATGATAAAGAAGATTCAAAGAGAGTGAGATGCCAGCTCCTTTCATTCAGTCAGTAGCTTCAAACATTGCTGGTATATGAAAAACATGTTTTTCAATGGCAAAAATCAATGAATATTGTAAATGCACAAACAGTAATATCTCCACATTGCAAGGTGCAATTCTGAAATTTTTTGCTTTTTCCTGTTAATCCTAGCATGATAAAGAAGATTCAAA
This sequence comes from Phyllobates terribilis, assembly GCF_046119375.1. Lineage (NCBI taxonomy): Eukaryota > Metazoa > Chordata > Amphibia > Anura > Dendrobatidae > Phyllobates > Phyllobates terribilis. Next base: position 322,538 of record NW_027364083.1, on the reverse strand, counting down.
GAGAGTGAGATGCCAGCTCCTTTCATTCAGTCAGTAGCTTCAAACATTTCTGGTATATGAAAAACATGTTTTTCAATGGCAAAAATCAATGAATATTGTAAATGCACAAACAGTAATATCTCCACATTGCAAGGTGCAATTCTGAAATTTTTTGCTTTTTCCTGCTAATCCTAGCATGATAAAGAAGATTCAAAGAGAGTGAGATGCCAGCTCCTTTCATTCAGTCAGTAGCTTCAAACATTTCTGGTATATGAAAAACATGTTTTTCAATGGCAAAAATCAATGAATATTGTAAATGCACAAACAGTAATATCTCCACATTGCAAGGTGCAATTCTGAAATTTTTTGCTTTTTCCTGCTAATCCTAGCATGATAAAGAAGATTCAAAGAGAGTGAGATGCCAGCTCCTTTCATTCAGTCAGTAGCTTCAAACAATTCTGGTATATGAAAAACATGTTTTTCAATGGCAAAAATCAATGAATATTGTAAATGCACAAACAGTAATATCTCCACATTGCAAGGTGCAATTCTGAAATTTTTTGCTTTTTCCTGTTAATCCTAGCATGATAAAGAAGATTCAAAGAGAGTGAGATGCCAGCTCCTTTCATTCAGTCAGTAGCTTCAAACATTTCTGGTATATGAAAAACATGTTTTTCAATGGCAAAAATCAATGAATATTGTAAATGCACAAACAGTAATATCTCCACATTGCAAGGTGCAATTCTGAAATTTTTTGCTTTTTCCTGTTAATCCTAGCATGATAAAGAAGATTCAAAGAGAGTGAGATGCCAGCTCCTTTCATTCAGTCAGTAGCTTCAAACATTTCTGGTATATGAAAAACATGTTTTTCAATGGCAAAAAATCAATGAATATTGTAAATGCACAAACAGTAATATCTCCACATTGCAAGGTGCAATTCTGAAATTTTTTGCTTTTTCCTGCTAATCCTAGCATGATAAAGAAGATTCAAAGAGAGTGAGATGCCAGCTCCTTTCATTCAGTCAGTAGCTTCAAACATTTCTGGTATATGAAAAACATGTTTTTCAATGGCAAAAATCAATGAATATTGTAAATGCACAAACAGTAATATCTCCACATTGCAAGGTGCAATTCTGAAATTTTTTGCTTTTTCCTGCTAATCCTAGCATGATAAAGAAGATTCAAAGAGAGTGAGATGCCAGCTCCTTTCATTCAGTCAGTAGCTTCAAACATTTCTGGACGTTTTTCAATGGCAAAAATCAATGAATATTGTAAATGCACAAACAGTAATGTCTCCACATTGCAAGGTGCAATTCTGAGATTTTTTGCTTTTTCCTGCTAATCCTAGCATGATAAAGAAGATTCAAAGAGAGTGAGATGCCAGCTCCTTTCATTCAGTCAGTAGCTTCAAACATTTCTGGACGTTTTTCAATGGCAAAAATCAATGAATATTGTAAATGCACAAACAGTAATATCTCCACATTGCAAGGTGCAATTCTGAAATTTTTTGCTTTTTCATGCTAATCCTAGCATGATAAAGAAGATTCAAAGAGAGTGAGATGCCAGCTCCTTTCATTCAGTCAGTAGCTTCAAGCATTTCTGGTATATGAAAAACATGTTTTTCAATGGCAAAAATCAATGAATATTGTAAATGCACAAACAGTAATATCTCCACATTGCGAGGTGCAATTCTGAAATTTTTTGCTTTTTCCTGCTAATCCTAGCATGATAAAGAAGATTCAAAGAGAGTGAGATGCCAGCTCCTTTCATTCAGTCAGTAGCTTCAAACATTTCTGGACGTTTTTCAATGGCAAAAATCAATGAATATTGTAAATGCACAAACAGTAATATCTCCACATTGCAAGGTGCAATTCTGAAATTTTTTGCTTTTTCCTGTTAATCCTAGCATGATAAAGAAGATTCAAAGAGAGTGAGATGCCAGCTCCTTTCATTCAGTCAGTAGCTTCAAACATTTCTGGTATATGAAAAACATGTTTTTCAATGGCAAAAATCAATGAATATTGTAAATGCACAAACAGTAATATCTCCACATTGCAAGGTGCAATTCTGAAATTTTTTGCTTTTTCCTGTTAATCCTAGCATGATAAAGAAGATTCAAAGAGAGTGAGATGCCAGCTCCTTTCATTCAGTCAGTAGCTTCAAACATTTCTGGTATATGAAAAACATGTTTTTCAATGGCAAAAATCAATGAATATTGTAAATGCACAAACAGTAATATCTCCACATTGCAAGGTGCAATTCTGAAATTTTTTGCTTTTTCCTGCTAATTCTAGCATGATAAAGAAGATTCAAAGAGAGTGAGATGCCAGCTCCTTTCATTCAGTCAGTAGCTTCAAACATTTCTGGTATATGAAAAACATGTTTTTCAATGGCAAAAATCAATGAATATTGTAAATGCACAAACAGTAATATCTCCACATTGCAAGGTGCAATTCTGAAATTTTTTGCTTTTTCCTGCTAATCCTAGCATGATAAAGAAGATTCAAAGAGAGTGAGATGCCAGCTCCTTTCATTCAGTCAGTAGCTTCAAACATTTCTGGACGTTTTTCAATGGCAAAAATCAATGAATATTGTAAATGCACAAACAGTAATATCTCCACATTGCAAGGTGCAATTCTGAAATTTTTTGCTTTTTCCTGCTAATCCTAGCATGATAAAGAAGATTCAAAGAGAGTGAGATGCCAGCTCCTTTCATTCAGTCAGTAGCTTCAAACATTTCTGGTATATGAAAAACATGTTTTTCAATGGCAAAAATCAATGAATATTGTAAATGCACAAACAGTAATATCTCCACATTGCAAGGTGCAATTCTGAAATTTTTTGCTTTTTCCTGTTAATCCTAGCATGATAAAGAAGATTCAAAGAGAGTGAGATGCCAGCTCCTTTCATTCAGTCAGTAGCTTCAAACATTTCTGGACGTTTTTCAATGGCAAAAATCAATGAATATTGTAAATGCACAAACAGTAATATCTCCACATTGCAAGGTGCAATTCTGAAATTTTTTGCTTTTTCCTGTTAATCCTAGCATGATAAAGAAGATTCAAAGAGAGTGAGATGCCAGCTCCTTTCATTCAGTCAGTAGCTTCAAACATTTCTGGTATATGAAAAACATGTTTTTCAATGGCAAAAATCAATGAATATTGTAAATGCACAAACAGTAATATCTCCACATTGCAAGGTGCAATTCTGAAATTTTTTGCTTTTTCCTGTTAATCCTAGCATGATAAAGAAGATTCAAAGAGAGTGAGATGCCAGCTCCTTTCATTCAGTCAGTAGCTTCAAACATTTCTGGTATATGAAAAACATGTTTTTCAATGGCAAAAATCAATGAATATTGTAAATGCACAAACAGTAATATCTCCACATTGCAAGGTGCAATTCTGAAATATTTTGCTTTTTCCTGCTAATCCTAGCATGATAAAGAAGATTCAAAGAGAGTGAGATGCCAGCTCCTTTCATTCAGTCAGTAGCTTCAAACATTTCTGGTATATGAAAAACATGTTTTTCAATGGCAAAAATCAATGAATATTGTAAATGCACAAACAGTAATATCTCCACATTGCAAGGTGCAATTCTGAAATTTTTTGCTTTTTCCTGCTAATCCTAGCATGATAAAGAAGATTCAAAGAGAGTGAGATGCCAGCTCCTTTCATTCAGTCAGTAGCTTCAAACATTTCTGGACGTTTTTCAATGGCAAAAATCAATGAATATTGTAAATGCACAAACAGTAATATCTCCACATTGCAAGGTGCAATTCTGAAATTTTTTGCTTTTTCCTGCTAATCCTAGCATGATAAAGAAGATTCAAAGAGAGTGAGATGCCAGCTCCTTTCATTCAGTCAGTAGCTTCAAACATTTCTGGTATATGAAAAACATGTTTTTCAATGGCAAAAATCAATGAATATTGTAAATGCACAAACAGTAATATCTCCACATTGCAAGGTGCAATTCTGAAATTTTTTGCTTTTTCCTGTTAATCCTAGCATGATAAAGAAGATTCAAAGAGAGTGAGATGCCAGCTCCTTTCATTCAGTCAGTAGCTTCAAACATTTCTGGTATATGAAAAACATGTTTTTCAATGGCAAAAATCAATGAATATTGTAAATGCACAAACAGTAATATCTCCACATTGCAAGGTGCAATTCTGAAATTTTTTGCTTTTTCCTGTTAATCCTAGCATGATAAAGAAGATTCAAAGAGAGTGAGATGCCAGCTCCTTTCATTCAGTCAGTATCTTCAAACATTTCTGGTATATGAAAAACATGTTTTTCAATGGCAAAAATCAATGAATATTGTAAATGCACAAACAGTAATATCTCCACATTGCAAGGTGCAATTCTGAAATTTTTTGCTTTTTCCTGCTAATCCTAGCATGATAAAGAAGATTCAAAGAGAGTGAGATGCCAGCTCCTTTCATTCAGTCAGTAGCTTCAAACATTTCTGGTATATGAAAAACATGTTTTTCAATGGCAAAAATCAATGAATATTGTAAATGCACAAACAGTAATATCTCCACATTGCAAGGTGCAATTCTGAAATTTTTTGCTTTTTCCTGCTAATCCTAGCATGATAAAGAAGATTCAAAGAGAGTGAGATGCCAGCTCCTTTCATTCAGTCAGTAGCTTCAAACATTTCTGGACGTTTTTCAATGGCAAAAGTCAATGAATATTGTAAATGCACAAACAGTAATATCTCCACATTGCAAGGTGCAATTCTGAAATTTTTTGCTTTTTCCTGCTAATCCTAGCATGATAAAGAAGATTCAAAGAGAGTGAGATGCCAGCTCCTTTCATTCAGTCAGTAGCTTCAAACATTTCTGGTATATGAAAAACATGTTTTTCAATGGCAAAAATCAATGAATATTGTAAATGCACAAACAGTAATATCTCCACATTGCAAGGTGCAATTCTGAAATTTTTTGCTTTTTCCTGTTAATCCTAGCATGATAAAGAAGATTCAAAGAGAGTGAGATGCCAGCTCCTTTCATTCAGTCAGTAGCTTCAAACATTTCTGGTATATGAAAAACATGTTTTTCAATGGCAAAAATCAATGAATATTGTAAATGCACAAACAGTAATATCTCCACATTGCAAGGTGCAATTCTGAAATTTTTTGCTTTTTCCTGTTAATCCTAGCATGATAAAGAAGATTCAAAGAGAGTGAGATGCCAGCTCCTTTCATTCAGTCAGTAGCTTCAAACATTTCTGGTATATGAAAAACATGTTTTTCAATGGCAAAAATCAATGAATATTGTAAATGCACAAACAGTAATATCTCCACATTGCAAGGTGCAATTCTGAAATTTTTTGCTTTTTCCTGCTAATCCTAGCATGATAAAGAAGATTCAAAGAGAGTGAGATGCCAGCTCCTTTCATTCAGTCAGTAGCTTCAAACATTTCTGGTATATGAAAAACATGTTTTTCAATGGCAAAAATCAATGAATATTGTAAATGCACAAACAGTAATATCTCCACATTGCAAGGTGCAATTCTGAAATTTTTTGCTTTTTCCTGCTAATCCTAGCATGATAAAGAAGATTCAAAGAGAGTGAGATGCCAGCTCCTTTCATTCAGTCAGTAGCTTCAAACATTTCTGGACGTTTTTCAATGGCAAAAATCAATGAATATTGTAAATGCACAAACAGTAATATCTCCACATTGCAAGGTGCAATTCTGAAATTTTTTGCTTTTTCCTGTTAATCCTAGCATGATAAAGAAGATTCAAAGAGAGTGAGATGCCAGCTCCTTTCATTCAGTCAGTAGCTTCAAACATTTCTGGTATATGAAAAACATGTTTTTCAATGGCAAAAATCAATGAATATTGTAAATGCACAAACAGTAATATCTCCACATTGCAAGGTGCAATTCTGAAATTTTTTGCTTTTTCCTGCTAATCCTAGCATGATAAAGAAGATTCAAAGAGAGTGAGATGCCAGCTCCTTTCATTCAGTCAGTAGCTTCAAACATTTCTGGACGTTTTTCAATGGCAAAAATCAATGAATATTGTAAATGCACAAACAGTAATATCTCCACATTGCAAGGTGCAATTCTGAAATTTTTTGCTTTTTCCTGTTAATCCTAGCATGATAAAGAAGATTCAAAGAGAGTGAGATGCCAGTTCCTTTCATTCAGTCAGTAGCTTCAAACATTTCTGGTATATGAAAAACATGTTTTTCAAGGGCAAAAATCAATGAATATTGTAAATGCACAAACAGTAATATCTCCACATTGCAAGGTGCAATTCTGAAATTTTTTGCTTTTTCCTGCTAATCCTAGCATGATAAAGAAGATTCAAAGAGAGTGAGATGCCAGCTCCTTTCATTCAGTCAGTAGCTTCAAACATTTCTGGTGTATGAAAAACATGTTTTTCAATGGCAAAAATCAATGAATATTGTAAATGCACTAACAGTAATATCTCCACATTGCAAGGTGCAATTCTGAAATTTTTTGCTTTTTCCTGTTAATCCTAGCATGATAAAGAAGATTCAAAGAGAGTGAGATGCCAGCTCCTTTCATTCAGTCAGTAGCTTCAAACATTTCTGGTATATGAAAAACATGTTTTTCAATGGCAAAAATCAATGAATATTGTAAATGCACAAACAGTAATATCTCCACATTGCAAGGTGCAATTCTGAAATTTTTTGCTTTTTCCTGTTAATCCTAGCATGATAAAGAAGATTCAAAGAGAGTGAGATGCCAGCTCCTTTCATTCAGTCAGTAGCTTCAAACATTTCTGGTATATGAAAAACATGTTTTTCAATGGCAAAAATCAATGAATATTGTAAATGCACAAACAGTAATATCTCCACATTGCAAGGTGCAATTCTGAAATTTTTTGCTTTTTCCTGCTAATCCTAGCATGATAAAGAAGATTCAAAGAGAGTGAGATGCCAGCTCCTTTCATTCAGTCAGTAGCTTCAAACATTTCTGGTATATGAAAAACATGTTTTTCAATGGCAAAAATCAATGAATATTGTAAATGCACAAACAGTAATATCTCCACATTGCAAGGTGCAATTCTGAAATTTTTTGCTTTTTCCTGCTAATCCTAGCATGATAAAGAAGATTCAAAGAGAGTGAGATGCCAGCTCCTTTCATTCAGTCAGTAGCTTCAAACATTTCTGGACGTTTTTCAATGGCAAAAATCAATGAATATTGTAAATGCACAAACAGTAATATCTCCACATTGCAAGGTGCAATTCTGAATTTTTTTGCTTTTTCCTGTTAATCCTAGCATGATAAAGAAGATTCAAAGAGAGTGAGATGCCAGATCCTTTCATTCAGTCAGTAGCTTCAAACATTTCTGGTATATGAAAAACATGTTTTTCAATGGCAAAAATCAATGAATATTGTAAATGCACAAACAGTAATATCTCCACATTGCAAGGTGCAATTCTGAAATTTTTTGCTTTTTCCTGCTAATCCTAGCATGATAAAGAAGATTCAAAGAGAGTGAGATGCCAGCTCCTTTCATTCAGTCAGTAGCTTCAAACATTTCTGGACGTTTTTCAATGGCAAAAATCAATGAATATTGTAAATGCACAAACAGTAATATCTCCACATTGCAAGGTGCAATTCTGAAATTTTTTGCTTTTTCCTGTTAATCCTAGCATGATAAAGAAGATTCAAAGAGAGTGAGATGCCAGTTCCTTTCATTCAGTCAGTAGCTTCAAACATTTCTGGTATATGAAAAACATGTTTTTCAAGGGCAAAAATCAATGAATATTGTAAATGCACAAACAGTAATATCTCCACATTGCAAGGTGCAATTCTGAAATTTTTTGCTTTTTCCTGCTAATCCTAGCATGATAAAGAAGATTCAAAGAGAGTGAGATGCCAGCTCCTTTCATTCAGTCAGTAGCTTCAAACATTTCTGGTGTATGAAAAACATGTTTTTCAATGGCAAAAATCAATGAATATTGTAAATGCACTAACAGTAATATCTCCACATTGCAAGGTGCAATTCTGAATTTTTTTGCTTTTTCCTGCTAATCCTAGCATGATAAAGAAGATTCAAAGAGTGAGATGCCAGCTCCTTTCATTCAGTCAGTAGCTTCAAACATTTCTGGACGTTTTTCAATGGCAAAAATCAATGAATATTGTAAATGCACAAACAGTAATATCTCCACATTGCAAGGTGCAATTCTGAAATTTTTTGCTTTTTCCTGCTAATCCTAGCATGATAAAGAAGATTCAAAGAGAGTGAGATGCCAGCTCCTTTCATTCAGTCAGTAGCTTCAAACATTTCTGGACGTTTTTCAATGGCAAAAATCAATGAATATTGTAAATGCACAAACAGTAATATCTCCACATTGCAAGGTGCAATTCTGAAATTTTTTGCTTTTTCCTGCTAATCCTAGCATGATAAAGAAGATTCAAAGAGAGTGAGATGCCAGCTCCTTTCATTCAGTCAGTAGCTTCAAACATTTCTGGATGCTTTTCAATGGCAAAAATCAATGAATATTGCAAATGCACAAACAGAAATATCTCCACATTGCAGGGTGCAATTCTGAAATTTTTTGCTTTTTCCTGCTAATCCTAGCATGATAAAGAAGATTCAAAGAGAGTGAGATGCCAGCTCCTTTCATTCAGTCAGTAGATTCAAACATTTCTGGTATATGAATAACATGATGTTTTTCAATGGCAAAAATCAATGAATATTGTAAATGCACAAACAGTAATATCTCCACATTGCAAGGTGCAATTCTGAAATTTTTTGCTTTTTCCTGCTAATCCTAGCATGATAAAGAAGATTCAAAGAGAGTGAGATGCCAGCTACTTTCATTCAGTCAGTAGCTTCAAACATTTCTGGACGTTTTTCAATGGCAAAAATCAATGAATATTGTAAATGCACAAACAGTAATAACTCCACATTGCAAGGTGCAATTCTGAAATTTTTTGCTTTTTCCTGCTAATCCTAGCATGATAAAGAAGATTCAAAGAGAGTAAGATGCCAGCTCCTTTCATTCAGTCAGTAGCTTCAAACATTTCTGGACGTTTTTCAATGGCAAAAATCAATGAATATTGTAAATGCACAAACAGTAATATCTCCACATTGCAAGGTGCAATTCTGAAATTTTTTGCTTTTTCCTGCTAATCCTAGCATGATAAAGAAGATTCAAAGAGAGTGAGATGCCAGCTCCTTTCATTCAGTCAGTAGCTTCAAACATTTCTGGATGCTTTTCAATGGCAAAAATCAATGAATATTGTAAATGCACAAACAGTAATATCTCCACATTGCAGGGTGCAATTCTGAAATTTTTTGCTTTTTCCTGCTAATCCTAGCATGATAAAGAAGATTCAAAGAGAGTGAGATGCCAGCTCCTTTCATTCAGTCAGTAGATTCAAACATTTCTGGTATATGAATAACATGATGTTTTTCAATGGCAAAAATCAATGAATATTGTAAATGCACAAACAGTAATATCTCCACATTGCAAGGTGCAATTCTGAAATTTTTTGCTTTTTCCTGCTAATCCTAGCATGATAAAGAAGATTCAAAGAGAGTGAGATGCCAGCTCCTTTCATTCAGTCAGTAGCTTCAAACATTTCTGGACGTTTTTCAATGGCAAAAATCAATGAATATTGTAAATGCACAAACAGTAATAACTCCACATTGCAAGGTGCAATTCTGAAATTTTTTGCTTTTTCCTGCTAATCCTAGCATGATAAAGAAGATTCAAAGAGAGTGAGATGCCAGCTCCTTTCATTCAGTCAGTAGCTTCAAACATTTCTGGACGTTTTTCAATGGCAAAAATCAATGAATATTGTAAATGCACAAACAGTAATATCTCCACATTGCAAGGTGCAATTCTGAAATTTTTTTCTTTTTCCTGCTAATCCTAGCATGATAAAGAAGATTCAAAGAGAGTGAGATGCCAGCTCCTTTCATTCAGTCAGTAGCTTCAAACATTTCTGGACGTTTTTCAATGGCAAAAATCAATGAATATTGTAAATGCACAAACAGTAATATCTCCACATTGCAAGGTGCAATTCTGAAATTTTTTGCTTTTTCCTGCTAATCCTAGCATGATAAAGAAGATTCAAAGAGAGTGAGATGCCAGCTCCTTTCATTCAGTCAGTAGCTTCAAACATTTCTGGACGTTTTTCAATGGCAAAAATCAATGAATATTGTAAATGCACAAACAGTAATAACTCCACATTGCAAGGTGCAATTCTGAAATTTTTTGCTTTTTCCTGCTAATCCTAGCATGATAAAGAAGATTCAAAGAGAGTGAGATGCCAGCTCCTTTCATTCAGTCAGTAGCTTCAAACATTTCTGGACGTTTTTCAATGGCAAAAATCAATGAATATTGTAAATGCACAAACAATAATATCTCCACATTGCAAGGTGCAATTCTGAAATTTTTTGCTTTTTCCTGCTAATCCTAGCATGATAAAGAAGATTCAAAGAGAGTGAGATGCCAGCTCCTTTCATTCAGTCAGTAGCTTCAAACATTTCTGGTATATGAATAACATGATGTTTTTCAATGGCAAAAATCAATGAATATTGTAAATGCACTAACAGTAATATCTCCACATTGCAAGGTGCAATTCTGAATTTTTTTGCTTTTTCCTGCTAATCCTAGCATGATAAAGAAGATTCAAAGAGTGAGATGCCAGCTCCTTTCATTCAGTCAGTAGCTTCAAACATTTCTGGACGTTTTTCAATGGCAAAAATCAATGAATATTGCAAATGCACAAACAGCAATATCTCCACATTGCAAGGTGCAATTCTGAAATTTTTTGCTTTTTCCTGCTAATCCTAGCATGATAAAGAAGATTCAAAGAGAGTGAGATGCCAGCTCCTTTCATTCAGTCAGTAGCTTCAAACATTTCTGGATGCTTTTCAATGGCAAAAATCAATGAATATTGTAAATGCACAAACAGTAATATCTCCACATTGCAGGGTGCAATACTGAAATTTTTTGCTTTTTCCTGCTAATCCTAGCATGATAAAGAAGATTCAAAGAGAGTGAGATGCCAGCTCCTTTCATTCAGTCAGTAGATTCAAACATTTCTGGTATATGAATAACATGATGTTTTTCAATGGCAAAAATCAATGAATATTGTAAATGCACAAACAGTAATATCTCCACATTGCAAGGTGCAATTCTGAAATTTTTTGCTTTTTCCTGCTAATCCTAGCATGATAAAGAAGATTCAAAGAGAGTGAGATGCCAGCTCCTTTCATTCAGTCAGTAGCTTCAAACATTTCTGGACGTTTTTCAATGGCAAAAATCAATGAATATTGTAAATGCACAAACAGTAATATCTCCACATTGCAAGGTGCAATTCTGAAATTTTTTGCTTTTTCCTGCTAATCCTAGCATGATAAAGAAGATTCAAAGAGAGTGAGATGCCAGCTCCTTTCATTCAGTCAGTAGCTTCAAACATTTCTGGTATATGAATAACATGATGTTTTTCAATGGCAAAAATCAATGAATATTGTAAATGCACAAACAGTAATATCTCCACATTGCAAGGTGCAATTCTGAAATTTTTTGCTTTTTCCTGCTAATCCTAGCATGATAAAGAAGATTCAAAGAGAGTGAGATGCCAGCTCCTTTCATTCAGTCAGTAGCTTCAAACATTTCTGGACGTTTTTCAATGGCAAAAATCAATGAATATTGTAAATGCACAAACAGTAATAACTCCACATTGCAAGGTGCAATTCTGAAATGTTTTGCTTTTTCCTGCTAATCCTAGCATGATAAAGAAGATTCAAAGAGAGTGAGATGCCAGCTCCTTTCATTCAGTCAGTAGCTTCAAACATTTCTGGACGTTTTTCAATGGCTAAAATCAATGAATATTGTAAATGCACAAACAATAATATCTCCACATTGCAAGGTGCAATTCTGAAATTTTTTGCTTTTTCCTGCTAATCCTAGCATGATAAAGAAGATTCAAAGAGAGTGAGATGCCAGCTCCTTTCAATCAGTCAGTAGCTTCAAACATTTCTGGTATATGAATAACATGATGTTTTTCAATGGCAAAAATCAATGAATATTGTAAATGCACTAACAGTAATATCTCCACATTGCAGGTGCAATTCTGAATTTTTTTGCTTTTTCCTGCTAATCCTAGCATGATAAAGAAGATTCAAAGAGAGTGAGATGCCAGCTCCTTTCATTCAGTCAGTAGCTTCAAACATTTCTGGACGTTTTTCAATGGCAAAAATCAATGAATATTGTAAATGCACAAACAGTAATATCTCCACATTGCAAGGTGCAATTCTGAAATTTTTTGCTTTTTCCTGCTAATCCTAGCATGATAAAGAAGATTCAAAGAGAGTGAGATGCCAGCTCCTTTCATTCAGTCAGTAGCTTCAAACATTTCTGGATGCTTTTCAATGGCAAAAATCAATGAATATTGTAAATGCACAAACAGTAATATCTCCACATTGCAGGGTGCAATTCTGAAATTTTTTGCTTTTTCCTGCTAATCCTAGCATGATAAAGAAGATTCAAAGAGAGTGAGATGCCAGCTCCTTTCATTCAGTCAGTAGCTTCAAACATTTCTGGTATATGAATAACATGATGTTTTTCAATGGCAATAATCAATGAATATTGTAAATGCACAAACAGTAATATCTCCACATTGCAAGGTGCAATTCTGAAATTTTTTGCTTTTTCCTGCTAATCCTAGCATGATAAAGAAGATTCAAAGAGAGTGAGATGCCAGCTCCTTTCATTCAGTCAGTAGCTTCAAACATTTCTGGACGTTTTTCAATGGCAAAAATCAATGAATATTGTAAATGCACAAACAGTAATATCTCCACATTGCAAGGTGCAATTCTGAAATTTTTTGCTTTTTCCTGCTAATCCTAGCATGATAAAGAAGATTCAAAGAGAGTGAGATGCCAGCTCCTTTCATTCAGTCAGTAGCTTCAAACATTTCTGGACGTTTTTCAATGGCAAAAATCAATGAATATTGTAAATGCACAAACAGTAATATCTCCACATTGCAAGGTGCAATTCTGAAATTTTTTGCTTTTTCCTGCTAATCCTAGCATGATAAAGAAGATTCAAAGAGAGTGAGATGCAAGCTCCTTTCATTCAGTCAGTAGCTTCAAACATTTCTGGTATATGAATAACATGATGTTTTTCAATGGCAAAAATCAATGAATATTGTAAATGCACTAACAGTAATATCTCCACATTGCAAGGTGCAATTCTGAAATTTTTTGCTTTTTCCTGCTAATCCTAGCATGATAAAGAAGATTCAAAGAGAGTGAGATGCCAGCTCCTTTCATTCAGTCAGTAGCTTCAAACATTTCTGGACGCTTTTCAATGACAAAAATCAATGAATATTGTAAATGCACAAACAGTAATATCTCCACATTGCAAGGTGCAATTCTGAAATTTTTTGCTTTTTCCTGCTAATCCTAGCATGATAAAGAAGATTCAAAGAGAGTGAGATGCCAGCTCCTTTCATTCAGTCAGTAGCTTCAAACATTTCTGGACGCTTTTCAATGGCAAAAATCAATGAATATTGTAAATGCACAAACAGTAATATCTCCACATTGCAGGGTGCAATTCTGAAATTTTTTGCTTTTTCCTGCTAATCCTAGCATGATAAAGAAGATTCAAAGAGAGTGAGATGCCAGCTCCTTTCATTCAGTCAGTAGCTTTATCATGCTAAGAGGAGCAGGAAAAAGCAAAAAATTTCAGAATTGCACCTTGCAATGCGGAGAAATTACTGTTTGTGCATTTACAATATTCATTGATTTTTGCCATTGAAAAACGTCCAGAAATGATTGAAGCTACTGACTGAATGAAAGGAGCTGGCATCTCACTCTCTTTGAATCTTGTTTATCATGCTAAGAGGAGCAGGAAAAAGCAAAAAATTTCAGAATTGCACCTTGCAATGCGGAGAAATTACTGTGTGTGCATTACAATATTCATTGATTTTTGCCATTGAAAAACGTCCAGAAATGATTGAAGCTACTGACTGAACGAAAGGAGCTGGCATCTCACTCTCTTTGAATCTTCTTTATCATGCTAAGAGGAGCAGGAAAAAGCAAAAAATTTCAGAATTGCACCTTGCAATGCGGAGAAATTACTGTTTGTGCATTTACAATATTCATTGATTTTTGCCATTGAAAAACGTCCAGAAATGATTGAAGCTACTGACTGAATGAAAGGAGCTGGCATCTCACTCTCTTTGAATCTTCTTTATCATGCTAAGAGGAGCAGGAAAAAGCAAAAAATTTCAGAATTGCACCTTGCAATGCGGAGAAATTACTGTTTGTGCATTTACAATATTCATTGATTTTTGCCATTGAAAAACATCATGTTATTCATATACCAGAAATGTTTGAAGCTACTGACTGAATGAAAGGAGCTGACATCTCACTCTCTTTGAATCTTCTTTATCATGCTAAGAGGAGCAGGAAAAAGCAAAAAATTTCAGAATTGCATCTTGCAATGCGGAGAAATTACTGTTTGTGCATTTACAATATTCATTGATTTTTGCCATTGAAAAACGTCCAGAAATGATTGAAGCTACTGACTGAATGAAAGGAGCTGGCATCTCACTCTCTTTGAATCTTCTTTATCATGCTAAGAGGAGCAGGAAAAAGCAAAAAATTTCAGAATTGCACCTTGCAATGCGGAGAAATTACTGTTTGTGCATTTACAATATTCATTGATTTTTGCCATTGAAAAACATCATGTTATTCATATACCAGAAATGTTTGAAGCTACTGACTGAATGAAAGGAGCTGGCATCTCACTCTCTTTGAATCTTCTTTATCATGCTAAGAGGAGCAGGAAAAAGCAAAAAATTTCAGAATTGCACCTTGCAATGCGGAGAAATTACTGTTTGTGCATTTACAATATTCATTGATTTTTGCCATTGAAAAACATCATGTTATTCATATACCAGAAATGTTTGAAGCTACTGACTGAATGAAAGGAGCTGGCATCTCACTCTCTTTGAATCTTCTTTATCATGCTAAGAGGAGCAGGAAAAAGCAAAAAATTTCAGAATTGCACCTTGCAATGTGGAGAAATTACTGTTTGTGCATTTACAATATTCATTGATTTTTACCATTGAAAAACGTCCAGAAATGATTGAAGCTACTGACTGAATGAAAGTAGCTGGCATCTCACTCTCTTTGAATCTTCTTTATCATACTAAGAGGAGCAGGAAAAAGCAAAAAATTTCAGACTTGCACCTTGCAATGCGGAGAAATTACTGTTTGTGCATTTACAATATTCATTGATTTTTGCCATTGAAAAACATCATGTTATTCATATGCCAGAAATGTTTGAAGCTACTGACTGAATGAAAGGAGCTGGCATCTCACTCTCTTTGAATCTTCTTTATCATGCTAAGAGGAGCAGGAAAAAGCAAAAAATTTCAGAATTGCACCTTGCAATGCGGAGAAATTACTGTTTGTGCATTTACAATATTCATTGATTTTTGCCATTGAAAAACGTCCAGAAATGATTGAAGCTACTGACTGAATGAAAGGAGCTGGCATCTCACTCTATTTGAATCTTCTTTATCATGCTAAGAGGAGCAGGAAAAAGCAAAAAATTTCAGAATTGCACCTTGCAATGCGGAGAAATTACTGTTTGTGCATTTACAATATTCATTGATTTTTGCCATTGAAAAACATCATGTTATTCATATACCAGAAATGTTTGAAGCTACTGACTGAATGAAAGGAGCTGGCATCTCACTCTCTTTGAATCTTCTTTATCATGCTAAGAGGAGCAGGAAAAAGCAAAAAATTTCAGAATTGCACCTTGCAATGCGGAGAAATTACTGTTTGTGCATTTACAATATTCATTGATTTTTGCCATTGAAAAACGTCCAGAAATGATTGAAGCTACTGACTGAATGAAAGGAGCTGGCATCTCACTCTCTTTGAATCTTGTTTATCATGCTAAGTGGAGCAGGAAAAAGCAAAAAATTTCAGAATTGCACCTTGCAATGCGGAGAAATTACTGTTTGTGCATTTACAATATTCATTCTTTTTTGCCATTGAAAAACATCATGTTATTCATATACCAGAAATGATTGAAGCTACTGACTGAATGAAAGGAGCTGGCATCTCACTCTCTTTGAATCTTCTTTATCATGCTAAGAGGAGCAGGAAAAAGTAAAAAATTTCAGAATTGCACCTTGCAATGCGGAGAAATTACTGTTTGTGCATTTATAATATTCAATGATTTTTGCCATTGAAAAACGTCCAGAAATGATTGAAGCTACTGACTGAACGAAAGGAGCTGGCATCTCACTCTCTTTGAATCTTCTTTATCATGCTATGAGGAGCAGGAAAAAGCAAAAAATTTCAGAATTGCACCTTGCAATGCGGAGAAATTACTGTTTGTGCATTTACAATATTCATTGATTTTTGCCATTGAAAAACGTCCAGAAATGATTGAAGCTACTGACTGAATGAAAGGAGCTGGCATCTCACTCTCTTTGAATCTTCTTTATCATGCTAAGAGGAGCAGGAAAAAGCAAAAAATTTCAGAATTGCACCTTGCAATGCGGAGAAATTACTGTTTGTGCATTTACAATATTCATTGATTTTTGCCTTTGAAAAACATCATGTTATTCATATACCAGAAATGTTTGAAGCTACTGACTGAATGAAAGGAGCTGACATCTCACGCTCTTTGAATCTTCTTTATCATGCTAAGAGGAGCAGGAAAAAGCAAAACATTTCAGAATTGCACCTTGCAATGCGGAGAAATTACTGTTTGTGCATTTACAATATTCATTGATTTTTGCCATTGAAAAACGTCCAGAAATGATTGAAGCTACTGACTGAATGAAAGGAGCTGGCATCTCACTCTCTTTGAATCTTCTTTATCATGCTAAGAGGAGCAGGAAAAAGCAAAAAATTTCAGAATTGCACCTTGCAATGCGGAGAAATTACTGTTTGTGCATTTACAATATTCATTGATTTTTGCCATTGAAAAACATCATGTTATTCATATACCAGAAATGTTTGAAGCTACTGACTGAATGAAAGGAGCTGGCATCTCACTCTCTTTGAATCTTCTTTATCATGCTAAGAGGAGCAGGAAAAAGCAAAAAATTTCAGAATTGCACCTTGCAATGCGGAGAAATTACTGTTTGTGCATTTACAATATTCATTGATTTTTGCCATTGAAAAACGTCCAGAAATGATTGAAGCTACTGACTGAATGAAAGGAGCTGGCATCTCACTCTCTTTGAATCTTCTTTATCATGCTAAGAGGAGAAGGAAAAAGCAAAAAATTTCAGAATTGCACCTTGCAATGCGGAGAAATTACTGTTTGTGCATTTACAATATTCATTGATTTTTGCCATTGAAAAACATCATGTTATTCATATACCAGAAATGTTTGAAGCTACTGACTGAATGAAAGGAGCTGACATCTCACGCTCTTTGAATCTTCTTTATCATGCTAAGAGGAGCAGGAAAAAGCAAAAAATTTCAGAATTGCACCTTGCAATGCGGAGAAATTACTGTTTGTGCATTTACAATATTCATTGATTTTTGCCATTGAAAAACGTCCAGAAATGATTGAAGCTACTGACTGAATGAAAGGAGCTGGCATCTCACTCTCTTTGAATCTTCTTTATCATGCTAAGAGGAGCAGGAAAAAGCAAAAAATTTCAGAATTGCACCTTGCAATGCGGAGAAATTACTGTTTGTGCATTTACAATATTCATTGATTTTTGCCATTGAAAAACATCATGTTATTCATATACCAGAAATGTTTGAAGCTACTGACTGAATGAAAGGAGCTGGCATCTCACTCTCTTTGAATCTTCTTTATCATGCTAAGAGGAGCAGGAAAAAGCAAAAAATTTCAGAATTGCACCTTGCAATGCGGAGAAATTACTGTTTGTGCATTTACAATATTCATTGATTTTTGCCATTGAAAAACATCATGTTATTCATATACCAGAAATGTTTGAAGCTACTGACTGAATGAAAGGAGCTGGCATCTCACTCTCTTTGAATCTTCTTTATCATGCTAAGAGGAGCAGGAAAAAGCAAAAAATTTCAGAATTGCACCTTGCAATGCGGAGAAATTACTGTTTGTGCATTTACAATATTCATTGATTTTTGCCATTGAAAAACGTCCAGAAATGATTGAAGCTACTGACTGAATGAAAGGAGCTGGCATCTCACTCTCTTTGAATCTTCTTTATCATGCTAAGAGGAGCAGGAAAAAGCAAAACATTTCAGAATTGCACCTTGCAATGCGGAGAAATTACTGTTTGTGCATTTAAAATATTCATTGATTTTTGCCATTGAAAAACGTCCAGAAATGATTGAAGCTACTGACTGAATGAAAGGAGCTGGCATCTCACTCTCTTTGAATCTTCTTTATCATGCTAAGAGGAGCAGGAAAAAGCAAAAAATTTCAGAATTGCACCTTGCAATGCGGAGAAATTACTGTTTGTGCATTTACAATATTCATTGATTTTTGCCATTGAAAAACATCATGTTATTCATATACCAGAAATGTTTGAAGCTACTGACTGAATGAAAGGAGCTGGCATCTCACTCTCTTTGAATCTTCTTTATCATGCTAAGAGGAGCAGGAAAAAGCAAAAAATTTCAGAATTGCACCTTGCAATGCGGAGAAATTACTGTTTGTGCATTTACAATATTCATTGATTTTTGCCATTGAAAAACGTCCAGAAATGATTGAAGCTACTGACTGAATGAAAGGAGCTGGCATCTCACTCTCTTTGAATCTTGTTTATCATGCTAAGAGGAGCAGGAAAAAGCAAAAAATTTCAGAATTGCACCTTGCAATGCGGAGAAATTACTGTTTGTGCATTTACAATATTCATTGATTTTTGCCATTGAAAAACATCATGTTATTCATATACCAGAAATGATTGAAGCTACTGACTGAATGAAAGGAGCTGGCATCTCACTCTCTTTGAATCTTCTTTATCATGCTAAGAGGAGCAGGAAAAAGTAAAAAATTTCAGAATTGCACCTTGCAATGCGGAGAAATTACTGTTTGTGCATTTATAATATTCAATGATTTTTGCCATTGAAAAACGTCCAGAAATGATTGAAGCTACTGACTGAACGAAAGGAGCTGGCATCTCACTCTCTTTGAATCTTCTTTATCATGCTAAGAGGAGCAGGAAAAAGCAAAAAATTTCAGAATTGCACCTTGCAATGCGGAGAAATTACTGTTTGTGCATTTACAATATTCATTGATTTTTGCCATTGAAAAACGTCCAGAAATGATTGAAGCTACTGACTGAATGAAAGGAGCTGGCATCTCACTGTCTTTGAATCTTCTTTATCATGCTAAGAGGAGCAGGAAAAAGCAAAAAATTTCAGAATTGCACCTTGCAATGCGGAGAAATTACTGTTTGTGCATTTACAATATTCATTGATTTTTGCCATTGAAAAACATCATGTTATTCATATACCAGAAATGTTTGAAGCTACTGACTGAATGAAAGGAGCTGACATCTCACGCTCTTTGAATCTTCTTTATCATGCTAAGAGGAGCAGGAAAAAGCAAAAAATTTCAGAATTGCACCTTGCAATGCGGAGAAATTACTGTTTGTGCATTTACAATATTCATTGATTTTTGCCATTGAAAAACGTCCAGAATTGATTGAAGCTACTGACTGAATGAAAGGAGCTGGCATCTCACTCTCTTTGAATCTTCTTTATCATGCTAAGAGGAGCAGGAAAAAGCAAAAAATTTCAGAATTGCACCTTGCAATGCGGAGAAATTACTGTTTGTGCATTTACAATATTCATTGATTTTTGCCATTGAAAAACATCATGTTATTCATATACCAGAAATGTTTGAAGCTACTGACTGAATGAAAGTAGCTGGCATCTCACTCTCTTTGAATCTTCTTTATCATGCTAAGACGAGCAGGAAAAAGCAAAAAATTTCAGACTTGCACCTTGCAATGCGGAGAAATTACTGTTTGTGCATTTACAATATTCATTGATTTTTGCCATTGAAAAACATCATGTTATTCATATACCAGAAATGTTTGAAGCTACTGACTGAATGAAAGGAGCTGGCATCTCACTCTCTTTGAATCTTCTTTATCATGCTAAGAGGAGCAGGAAAAAGCAAAAAATTTCAGAATTGCACCTTGCAATGCGGAGAAATTACTGTTTGTGCATTTACAATATTCATTGATTTTTGCCATTGAAAAACGTCCTGAAATGATTGAAGCTACTGACTGAATGAAAGGAGCTGGCATCTCACTCTCTTTGAATCTTCTTTATCATGCTAAGAGGAGCAGGAAAAAGCAAAAAATTTCAGAATTGCACCTTGCAATGCGGAGAAATTACTGTTTGTGCATTTACAATATTCATTGATTTTTGCCATTGAAAAACGTCCAGAAATTATTGAAGCTACTGACTGAATGAAAGGAGCTGGCATCTCACTCTCTTTGAATCTTCTTTATCATGCTAAGAGGAGCAGGAAAAAGCAAAAAATTTCAGAATTGCACCTTGCAATGCGGAGAAATTACTGTTTGTGCATTTACAATATTCATTGATTTTTGCCATTGAAAAACATGTTATTCATATACCAGAAATGTTTGAAGCTACTGACTGAATGAAAGGAGCTGGCACGTCACTCTCTTTGAATCTTCTTTATCATGCTAAGAGGAGCGGGAAAAAGCAAAAAATTTCAGAATTGCACCTTGCAATGCGGAGAAATTACTGTTTGTGCATTTACAATATTCATTGATTTGTGCCATTGAAAAACGTCCAGAAATGATTGAAGGTACTGACTGAATGAAAGGAGCTGGCATCTCACTCTCTTTGAATCTTCTTTATCATGCTAAGAGGAGCAGGAAAAAGCAAAAAATTTCAGAATTGCACCTTGCAATGCGGAGAAATTACTGTTTGTGCATTTACAAAATTCATTGATTTTTGCCATTGAAAAACGTCCAGAAATGATTGAAGCTACTGACTGAATGAAAGGAGCTGGCATCTCACTCTCTTTGAATCTTCTTTATCATGCTAAGAGGAGCAGGAAAAAGCAAAAAATTTCAGAATTGCACCTTGCAATGCGGAGAAATTACAGTTTGTGCATTTACAATATTCATTGATTTTTGCCATTGAGAAACGTCCAGAAATGATTGAAGCTACTGACTGAATGAAAGGAGCTGGCATCTCACTCTCTTTGAATCTTTATCATGCTAAGAGGAGCAGGAAAAAGCAAAAAATTTCAGAATTGCACCTTGCAATGCGGAGAAATTACTGTTTGTGCATTTACAATATTCATTGATTTTTGCCATTGAAAAACATCATGTTATTCATATACCAGAAATGTTTGAAGCTACTGACTGAATGAAAGGAGCTGGCATCTCACTCTCTTTGAATCTTCTTTATCATGCTAAGAGGAGCAGGAAAAAGCAAAAAATTTCAGAATTGCACCTTGCAATGTGGAGAAATTACTGTTTGTGCATTTACAATATTCATTGATTTTTACCATTGAAAAACGTCCAGAAATGATTGAAGCTACTGACTGAATGAAAGTAGCTGGCATCTCACTCTCTTTGAATCTTCTTTATCATGCTAAGAGGAGCAGGAAAAAGCAAAAAATTTCAGACTTGCACCTTGCAATGCGGAGAAATTACTGTTTGTGCATTTACAATATTCATTGATTTTTGCCATTGAAAAACATCATGTTATTGATATACCAGAAATGTTTGAAGCTACTGACTGAATGAAAGGAGCTGGCATCTCACTCTCTTTGAATCTTCTTTATCATGCTAAGAGGAGCAGGAAAAAGCAAAAAATTTCAGAATTGCACCTTGCAATGCGGAGAAATTACTGTTTGTGCATTTACAATATTCATTGATTTTTGCCATTGAAAAACGTCCAGAAATTATTGAAGCTACTGACTGAATGAAAGGAGCTGGCATCTCACTCTCTTTGAATCTTCTTTATCATGCTAAGAGGAGCAGGAAAAAGCAAAAAATTTCAGAATTGCACCTTGCAATGCGGAGAAATTACTGTTTGTGCATTTACAATATTCATTGATTTTTGCCATTGAAAAACATGTTATTCATATACCAGAAATGTTTGAAGCTACTGACTGAATGAAAGGAGCTGGCACCTCACTCTCTTTGAATCTTCTTTATCATGCTAAGAGGAGCAGGAAAAAGCAAAAAATTTCAGAATTGCACCTTGCAATGTGGAGAAATTACTGTTTGTGCATTTACAATATTCATTGATTTTTACCATTGAAAAACGTCCAGAAATGATTGAAGCTACTGACTGAATGAAAGTAGCTGGCATCTCACTCTCTTTGAATCTTCTTTATCATGCTAAGACGAGCAGGAAAAAGCAAAAAATTTCAGACTTGCACCTTGCAATGCGGAGAAATTACTGTTTGTGCATTTACAATATTCATTGATTTTTGCCATTGAAAAACATCATGTTATTCATATACCAGAAATGTTTGAAGCTACTGACTGAATGAAAGGAGCTGGCATCTCACTCTCTTTGAATCTTCTTTATCATGCTAAGAGGAGCAGGAAAAAGCAAAAAATTTCAGAATTGCACCTTGCAATGCGGAGAAATTACTATTTGTGCATTTACAATATTCATTGATTTTTGCCATTGAAAAACGTCCAGAAATGATTGAAGCTACTGACTGAATGAAAGGAGCTGGCATCTCACTCTCTTTGAATCTTCTTTATCATGCTAAGAGGAGCAGGAAAAAGCAAAAAATTTCAGAATTGCACCTTGCAATGCGGAGAAATTACTGTTTGTGCATTTACAATATTCATTGATTTGTGCCATTGAAAAACGTCCAGAAATGATTGAAGGTACTGACTGAATGAAAGGAGCTGGCATCTCACTCTCTTTGAATCTTCTTTATCATGCTAAGAGGAGCAGGAAAAAGCAAAAAATTTCAGAATTGCACCTTGCAATGCGGAGAAATTACTGTTTGTGCATTTACAAAATTCATTGATTTTTGCCATTGAAAAACGTCCAGAAATGATTGAAGCTACTGACTGAATGAAAGGAGCTGGCATCTCACTCTCTTTGAATCTTCTTTATCATGCTAAGAGGAGCAGGAAAAAGCAAAAAATTTCAGAATTGCACCTTGCAATGCGGAGAAATTACAGTTTGTGCATTTACAATATTCATTGATTTTTGCCATTGAGAAACGTCCAGAAATGATTGAAGCTACTGACTGAATGAAAGGAGCTGGCATCTCACTCTCTTTGAATCTTTATCATGCTAAGAGGAGCAGGAAAAAGCAAAAAATTTCAGAATTGCACCTTGCAATGCGGAGAAATTACTGTTTGTGCATTTACAATATTCATTGATTTTTGCCATTGAAAAACATCATGTTATTCATATACCAGAAATGTTTGAAGCTACTGACTGAATGAAAGGAGCTGGCATCTCACTCTCTTTGAATCTTCTTTATCATGCTAAGAGGAGCAGGAAAAAGCAAAAAATTTCAGAATTGCACCTTGCAATGTGGAGAAATTACTGTTTGTGCATTTACAATATTCATTGATTTTTACCATTGAAAAACGTCCAGAAATGATTGAAGCTACTGACTGAATGAAAGTAGCTGGCATCTCACTCTCTTTGAATCTTCTTTATCATGCTAAGAGGAGCAGGAAAAAGCAAAAAATTTCAGACTTGCACCTTGCAATGCGGAGAAATTACTGTTTGTGCATTTACAATATTCATTGATTTTTGCCATTGAAAAACATCATGTTATTGATATACCAGAAATGTTTGAAGCTACTGACTGAATGAAAGGAGCTGGCATCTCACTCTCTTTGAATCTTCTTTATCATGCTAAGAGGAGCAGGAAAAAGCAAAAAATTTCAGAATTGCACCTTGCAATGCGGAGAAATTACTGTTTGTGCATTTACAATATTCATTGATTTTTGCCATTGAAAAACGTCCAGAAATTATTGAAGCTACTGACTGAATGAAAGGAGCTGGCATCTCACTCTCTTTGAATCTTCTTTATCATGCTAAGAGGAGCAGGAAAAAGCAAAAAATTTCAGAATTGCACCTTGCAATGCGGAGAAATTACTGTTTGTGCATTTACAATATTCATTGATTTTTGCCATTGAAAAACATGTTATTCATATACCAGAAATGTTTGAAGCTACTGACTGAATGAAAGGAGCTGGCACCTCACTCTCTTTGAATCTTCTTTATCATGCTAAGAGGAGCAGGAAAAAGCAAAAAATTTCAGAATTGCACCTTGCAATGTGGAGAAATTACTGTTTGTGCATTTACAATATTCATTGATTTTTACCATTGAAAAACGTCCAGAAATGATTGAAGCTACTGACTGAATGAAAGTAGCTGGCATCTCACTCTCTTTGAATCTTCTTTATCATGCTAAGACGAGCAGGAAAAAGCAAAAAATTTCAGACTTGCACCTTGCAATGCGGAGAAATTACTGTTTGTGCATTTACAATATTCATTGATTTTTGCCATTGAAAAACATCATGTTATTCATATACCAGAAATGTTTGAAGCTACTGACTGAATGAAAGGAGCTGGCATCTCACTCTCTTTGAATCTTCTTTATCATGCTAAGAGGAGCAGGAAAAAGCAAAAAATTTCAGAATTGCACCTTGCAATGCGGAGAAATTACTATTTGTGCATTTACAATATTCATTGATTTTTGCCATTGAAAAACGTCCAGAAATGATTGAAGCTACTGACTGAATGAAAGGAGCTGGCATCTCACTCTCTTTGAATCTTCTTTATCATGCTAAGAGGAGCAGGAAAAAGCAAAAAATTTCAGAATTGCACCTTGCAATGCGGAGAAATTACTGTTTGTGCATTTACAATATTCATTGATTTTTGCCATTGAAAAACGTCCAGAAATGATTGAAGCTACTGACTGAATGAAAGGAGCTGGCATCTCACTCTCTTTGAATCTTCTTTATCATGCTAAGAGGAGCAGGAAAAAGCAAAAAATTTCAGAATTGCACCTTGCAATGCGGAGAAATTACTGTTTGTGCATTTACAATATTCATTGATTTTTGCCATTGAAAAACATGTTATTCATATACCAGAAATGTTTGAAGCTACTGACTGAATGAAAGGAGCTGGCACGTCACTCTCTTTGAATCTTCTTTATCATGCTAAGAGGAGCGGGAAAAAGCAAAAAATTTCAGAATTGCACCTTGCAATGCGGAGAAATTACTGTTTGTGCATTTACAATATTCATTGATTTGTGCCATTGAAAAACGTCCAGAAATGATTCAAGGTACTGACTGAATGAAAGGAGCTGGCATCTCACTCTCTTTGAATCTTCTTTATCATGCTAAGAGGAGCAGGAAAAAGCAAAAAATTTCAGAATTGCACCTTGCAATGCGGAGAAATTACTGTTTGTGCATTTACAAAATTCATTGATTTTTGCCATTGAAAAACGTCCAGAAATGATTGAAGCTACTGACTGAATGAAAGGAGCTGGCATCTCACTCTCTTTGAATCTTCTTTATCATGCTAAGAGGAGCAGGAAAAAGCAAAAAATTTCAGAATTGCACCTTGCAATGCGGAGAAATTACAGTTTGTGCATTTACAATATTCATTGATTTTTGCCATTGAGAAACGTCCAGAAATGATTGAAGCTACTGACTGAATGAAAGGAGCTGGCATCTCACTCTCTTTGAATCTTTATCATGCTAAGAGGAGCAGGAAAAAGCAAAAAATTTCAGAATTGCACCTTGCAATGCGGAGAAATTACTGTTTGTGCATTTACAATATTCATTGATTTTTGCCATTGAAAAACATCATGTTATTCATATACCAGAAATGTTTGAAGCTACTGACTGAATGAAAGGAGCTGGCATCTCACTCTCTTTGAATCTTCTTTATCATGCTAAGAGGAGCAGGAAAAAGCAAAAAATTTCAGAATTGCACCTTGCAATGTGGAGAAATTACTGTTTGTGCATTTACAATATTCATTGATTTTTACCATTGAAAAACGTCCAGAAATGATTGAAGCTACTGACTGAATGAAAGTAGCTGGCATCTCACTCTCTTTGAATCTTCTTTATCATGCTAAGAGGAGCAGGAAAAAGCAAAAAATTTCAGACTTGCACCTTGCAATGCGGAGAAATTACTGTTTGTGCATTTACAATATTCATTGATTTTTGCCATTGAAAAACATCATGTTATTGATATACCAGAAATGTTTGAAGCTACTGACTGAATGAAAGGAGCTGGCATCTCACTCTCTTTGAATCTTCTTTATCATGCTAAGAGGAGCAGGAAAAAGCAAAAAATTTCAGAATTGCACCTTGCAATGCGTAGAAATTACTGTTTGGCATTTACAATATTCATTGATTTTTTCCATTGAAAAACATCATGTTATTCATATACCAGAAATGTTTGAAGCTACTGACTGAATGAAAGGAGCTGGCATCTCAATCTCTTTGAATCTTCTTTATCATGCTAAGAGGAGCAGGAAAAAGCAAAAAACTTCAGAATTGCACCTTGCAATGTGGAGAAATTACTGTTTGTGCATTTACAATATTCATTGATTTTTACCATTGAAAAACGTCCAGAAATGATTGAAGCTACTGACTGAATGAAAGTAGCTGGCATCTCACTCTCTTTGAGTCTTCTTTATCATGCTAAGAGGAGCAGGAAAAAGCAAAAAATTTCAGACTTGCACCTTGCAATGCGGAGAAATTACTGTTTGTGCATTTACAATATTCATTGATTTTTGCCATTGAAACACATCATGTTATTCATATACCAGAAATGTTTGAAGCTACTGACTGAATGAAAGGAGCTGGCATCTCACTCTCTTTGAATCTTCTTTATCATGCTAAGAGGAGCAGGAAAAGCAAAAAATTTCAGAATTGCACCTTGCAATGCGGAGAAATTACTGTTTGTGCATTTACAATATTCATTGATTTTTGCCATTGAAAAACATCATGTTATTCATATACCAGAAATGTTTGAAGCTACTGACTGAATGAAAGGAGCTGACATCTCACTCTCTTTGAATCTTCTTTATCATGCTAAGAGGAGCAGGAAAAAGCAAAAAATTTCAGAATTGCACCTTGCAATGCGGAGAAATTACTGTTTGTGCATTTACAATATTCATTGATTTTTGCCATTGAAAAACGTCCAGAAATGATTGAAGCTACTGACTGAATGAAAGGAGCTGGCATCTCACTCTCTTTGAATCATGCTAAGAGGAGCAGGAAAAAGCAAAAAAATTCAGAATTGCACCTTGCAATGCGGAGAAATTACTGTTTGTGCATTTACAATATTCATTGATTTTTGCCATTGAAAAACATCATGTTATTCATATACCAGAAATGTTTGAAGCTACTGACTGAATGAAAGGAGCTGGCATCTCACTCTCTTTGAATCTTCTTTATCATGCTAAGAGGAGCAGGAAAAAGCAAAAAATTTTAGAATTGCACCTTGCAATGTGGAGAAATTACTGTTTGTGCATTTACAATATTCATTGATTTTTACCATTGAAAAACGTCCAGAAATGATTGAAGCTACTGACTGAATGAAAGTAGCTGGCATCTCACTCTCTTTGAACCTTCTTTATCATGCTAAGAGGAGCAGGAAAAAGCAAAAAATTTCAGACTTGCACCTTGCAATGCGGAGAAATTACTGTTTGTGCATTTACAATATTCATTGATTTTTGCCATTGAAAAACATCATGTTATTCATATACCAGAAATGTTTGAAGCTACTGACTGAATGAAAGGAGCTGGCATCTCACTCTCTTTGAATCTTCTTTATCATGCTAAGAGGAGCAGGAAAAAGCAAAAAATTTCAGAATTGCACCTTGCAATGCGGAGAAATTACTGTTTGTGCATTTACAATATTCATTGATTTTTGCCATTGAAAAACGTCCAGAAATGATTGAAGCTACTGACTGAATGAAAGGAGCTGGCATCTCACTCTCTTTGAATCATGCTAAGAGGAGCAGGAAAAAGCAAAAAATTTCAGAATTGCACCTTGCAATGCGGAGAAATTACTGTTTGTGCATTTACAATATTCATTGATTTTTGCCATTGAAAAACATCATGTTATTCATATACCAGAAATGTTTGAAGCTACTGACTGAATGAAAGGAGCTGGCATCTCACTCTCTTTGAATCTTCTTTATCATGCTAAGAGGAGCAGGAAAAAGCAAAAAATGTTAGAATTGCACCTTGCAATGTGGAGAAATTACTGTTTGTGCATTTACAATATTCATTGATTTTTACCATTGAAAAACGTCCAGAAATGATTGAAGCTACTGACTGAATGAAAGTAGCTGGCATCTCACTCTCTTTGAACCTTCTTTATCATGCTAAGAGGAGCAGGAAAAAGCAAAAAATTTCAGACTTGCACCTTGCAATGCGGAGAAATTACTGTTTGTGCATTTACAATATTGATTGATTTTTGCCATTGAAAAACATCATGTTATTCATATACCAGAAATGTTTGAAGCTACTGACTGAATGAAAGGAGCTGGCATCTCACTCTCTTTGAATCTTCTTTATCATGCTAAGAGGAGCAGGAAAAAGCAAAAAATTTCAGAATTGCACCTTGCAATGCGGAGAAATTACTGTTTGTGCATTTACAATATTCATTGATTTTTGCCATTGAAAAACATCATGTTATTCATATACCAGAAATGTTTGAAGCTACTGACTGAATGAAAGGAGCTGACATCTCACTCTCTTTGAATCTTCTTTATCATGCTAAGAGGAGCAGGAAAAAGCAAAAAATTTCAGAATTGCACCTTGCAATGCGGAGAAATTACTGTTTGTGCATTTACAATATTCATTGATTTTTGCCATTGAAAAACGTCCAGAAATGATTGAAGCTACTGACTGAATGAAAGGAGCTGGCATCTCACTCTCTTTGAATCATGCTAAGAGGAGCAGGAAAAAGCAAAAAATTTCAGAATTGCACCTTGCAATGCGGAGAAATTACTGTTTGTGCATTTACAATATTCATTGATTTTTGCCATTGAAAAACATCATGTTATTCATATACCAGAAATGTTTGAAGCTACTGACTGAATGAAAGGAGCTGGCATCTCACTCTCTTTGAATCTTCTTTATCATGCTAAGAGGAGCAGGAAAAAGCAAAAAATTTTAGAATTGCACCTTGCAATGTGGAGAAATTACTGTTTGTGCATTTACAATATTCATTGATTTTTACCATTGAAAAACGTCCAGAAATGATTGAAGCTACTGACTGAATGAAAGTAGCTGGCATCTCACTCTCTTTGAACCTTCTTTATCATGCTAAGAGGAGCAGGAAAAAGCAAAAAATTTCAGACTTGCACCTTGCAATGCGGAGAAATTACTGTTTGTGCATTTACAATATTCATTGATTTTTGCCATTGAAAAACATCATGTTATTCATATACCAGAAATGTTTGAAGCTACTGACTGAATGAAAGGAGCTGGCATCTCACTCTCTTTGAATCTTCTTTATCATGCTAAGAGGAGCAGGAAAAAGCAAAAAATTTCAGAATTGCACCTTGCAATGCGGAGAAATTACTGTTTGTGCATTTACAATATTCATTGATTTTTGCCATTGAAAAACGTCCAGAAATGATTGAAGCTACTGACTGAATGAAAGGAGCTGGCATCTCACTCTCTTTGAATCTTCTTTATCATGCTAAGAGGAGCAGGAAAAAGCAAAAAATTTCAGAATTGCACCTTGCAATGCGGAGAAATTACTGTTTGTGCATTTACAATATTCATTGATTTTTGCCATTGAAAAACGTCCAGAAATGATTGAAGCTACTGACTGAATGAAAGGAGCTGGCATCTCACTCTCTTTGAATCTTCTTTATCATGCTAAGAGGAGCAGGAAAAAGCAAAAAATTTCAGAATTGCACCTTGCAATGCGGAGAAATTACTGTTTGTGCATTTACAATATTCATTGATTTTTGCCATTGAAAAACATGTTATTCATATACCAGAAATGTTTGAAGCTACTGACTGAATGAAAGGAGCTGGCACCTCAATCTCTTTGAATCTTCTTTATCATGCTAAGAGGAGCGGGAAAAAGCAAAAAATTTCAGAATTGCACCTTGCAATGCGGAGAAATTACTGTTTGTGCATTTACAATATTCATTGATTTTTGCCATTGAAAAACGTCCAGAAATGATTGAAGGTACTGACTGAATGAAAGGAGCTGGCATCTCACTCTCTTTGAATCTTCTTTATCATGCTAAGAGGAGCAGGAAAAAGCAAAAAATTTCAGAATTGCACCTTGCAATGCGGAGAAATTACTGTTTGTGCATTTACAATATTCATTGATTTTTGCCATTGAAAAACGTCCAGAAATGATTGAAGCTACTGACTGAATGAAAGGAGCTGGCATCTCACTCTCTTTGAATCTTCTTTATCATGCTAAGAGGAGCAGGAAAAAGCAAAAAATTTCAGAATTGCACCTTGCAATGCGGAGAAATTACTGTTTGTGCATTTACAATATTCATTGATTTTTGCCATTGAAAAACATCCAGAAATGATTGAAGCTACTGACTGAATGAAAGGAGCTGGCATCTCACTCTCTTTGAATCTTCTTTATCATGCTAAGAGGAGCAGGAAAAAGCAAAAAATTTCAGAATTGCACCTTGCAATGCGGAGAAATTACTGTTTGTGCATTTACAATATTCATTGATTTTTGCCATTGAAAAACATCATGTTATTCATATACCAGAAATGTTTGAAGCTACTGACTGAATGAAAGGAGCTGGCATCTCAATCTCTTTGAATCTTCTTTATCATGCTAAGAGGAGCATGAAAAAGCAAAAAATTTCAGAATTGCACCTTGCAATGTGGAGAAATTACTGTTTGTGCATTTACAATATTCATTGATTTTTACCATTGAAAAACGTCCAGAAATGATTGAAGCTACTGACTGAATGAAAGTAGCTGGCATCTCACTCTCTTTGAATCTTCTTTATCATGCTAAGAGGAGCAGGAAAAAGCAAAAAATTTCAGACTTGCACCTTGCAATGCGGAGAAATTACTGTTTGTGCATTTACAATATTCATTGATTTTTGCCATTGAAAAACATCATGTTATTCATATACCAGAAATGTTTGAAGCTACTGACTGAATGAAAGGAGCTGGCATCTCACTCTCTTTGAATCTTCTTTATCATGCTAAGAGGAGCAGAAAAAAGCAAAAAATTTCAGACTTGCACCTTGCAATGCGGAGAAATTACTGTTTGTGCATTTACAATATTCATTGATTTTTGCCATTGAAAAACATCATGTTATTCATATACCAGAAATGTTTGAAGCTACTGACTGAATGAAAGGAGCTGGCATCTCACTCTCTTTGAATCTTCTTTATCATGCTAAGAGGAGCAGGAAAAAGCAAAAAATTTCAGAATTGCACCTTGCAATGCGGAGAAATTACTGTTTGTGCATTTACAATATTCATTGATTTTTGCCATTGAAAAACGTCCAGAAATGATTGAAGGTACTGACTGAATGAAAGGAGCTGGCATCTCACTCTCTTTGAATCTTCTTTATCATGCTAAGAGGAGCAGGAAAAAGCAAAAAATTTCAGAATTGCAACTTGCAATGCGGAGAAATTACTGTTTGTGCATTTACAATATTCATTGATTTTTGCCATTGAAAAACGTCCAGAAATGATTGAAGCTACTGACTGAATGAAAGGAGCTGGCATCTCACTCTCTTTGAATCTTCTTTATCATGCTAAGTGGAGCAGGAAAAAGCAAAAAATTTCAGAATTGCACCTTGCAATGCGGAGAAATTACAGTTTGTGCATTTACAATATTCATTGATTTTTGCCATTGAAAAACGTCCAGAAATGATTGAAGCTACTGACTGAATGAAAGGAGCTGGCATCTCACTCTCTTTGAATCTTCTTTATCATGCTAAGAGGAGCAGGAAAAAGCAAAAAATTTCAGAATTGCACCTTGCAATGCGGAGAAATTACTGTTTGTGCATTTACAATATTCGTTGATTTTTGCCATTGAAAAACGTCCAGAAATGATTGAAGCTACTGACTGAATGAAAGGAGCTGGCATCTCACTCTCTTTGAATCTTCTTTATCATGCTAAGAGGAGCAGGAAAAAGCAAAAAATTTCAGAATTGCACCTTGCAATGCGGAGAATTTACTGTTTGTGCATTTACAATATTCATTGATTTTTGCCATTGAAAAACATGTTATTCATATACCAGAAATGTTTGAAGCTCCTGACTGAATTAAAGGAGCTGGCACCTCACTCTCTTTGAATCTTCTTTATCATGCTAAGAGGAGCAGGAAAAAGCAAAAAATTTCAGAATTGCACCTTGCAATGCGGAGAAATTACTGTTTGTGCATTTACAATATTCATTGATTTTTGCCATTGAAAAACGTCCAGAAATGATTGAAGCTACTGACTGAATGAAAGGAGCTGGCATCTCACTCTCTTTGAATCTTCTTTATCATGCTAAGAGGAGCAGGAAAAAGCAAAAAATTTCAGAATTGCACCTTGCAATGCGGAGAAATTACTGTTTGTGCATTTACAATATTCATTGATTTTTGCCATTGAAAAATGTCCAGAAATGATTGAAGCTACTGACTGAATGAAAGGAGCTGGCATCTCACTCTCTTTGAATCTTCTTTATCATGCTAAGAGGAGCAGGAAAAAGCAAAAAATTTCAGAATTGCGCCTTGCAATGCGGAGAAATTACTGTTTGTGCATTTACAAAATTCATTGATTTTTGCCATTGAAAAACATCATGTTATTCATATACCAGAAATGATTGAAGCTACTGACTGAAGGAAAGGAGCTGGCATCTCACTCTCTTTGAATCTTCTTTATCATGCTAAGAGGAGCAGGAAAAAGCAAAAAATTTCAGAATTGCACCTTGCAATGCGGAGAATTTACTGTTTGTGCATTTACAATATTCATTGATTTTTGCCATTGAAAAACGTCCAGAAATGATTGAAGGTACTGACTGAATGAAAGGAGCTGGCATCTCACTCTCTTTGAATCTTCTTTATCATGCTAAGAGGAGCAGGAAAAAGCAAAAAATTTCAGAATTGCAACTTGCAATGCGGAGAAATTACTGTTTGTGCATTTACAATATTCATTGATTTTTGCCATTGAAAAACGTCCAGAAATGATTGAAGCTACTGACTGAATGAAAGGAGCTGGCATCTCACTCTCTTTGAATCTTCTTTATCATGCTAAGTGGAGCAGGAAAAAGCAAAAAATTTCAGAATTGCACCTTGCAATGCGGAGAAATTACAGTTTGTGCATTTACAATATTCATTGATTTTTGCCATTGAAAAACGTCCAGAAATGATTGAAGCTACTGACTGAATGAAAGGAGCTGGCATCTCACTCTCTTTGAATCTTCTTTATCATGCTAAGAGGAGCAGGAAAAAGCAAAAAATTTCAGAATTGCACCTTGCAATGCGGAGAAATTACTGTTTGTGCATTTACAATATTCGTTGATTTTTGCCATTGAAAAACGTCCAGAAATGATTGAAGCTACTGACTGAATGAAAGGAGCTGGCATCTCACTCTCTTTGAATCTTCTTTATCATGCTAAGAGGAGCAGGAAAAAGCAAAAAATTTCAGAATTGCACCTTGCAATGCGGAGAAATTACAGTTTGTGCATTTACAATATTCATTGATTTTTGCCATTGAAAAACGTCCAGAAATGATTGAAGCTACTGACTGAATGAAAGGAGCTGGCATCTCACTCTCTTTGAATCTTCTTTATCATGCTAAGAGGAGCAGGAAAAAGCAAAAAATTTCAGAATTGCACCTTGCAATGCGGAGAATTTACTGTTTGTGCATTTACAATATTCATTGATTTTTGCCATTGAAAAACATGTTATTCATATACCAGAAATGTTTGAAGCTCCTGACTGAATGAAAGGAGCTGGCACCTCACTCTCTTTGAATCTTCTTTATCATGCTAAGAGGAGCAGGAAAAAGCAAAAAATTTCAGAATTGCACCTTGCAATGCGGAGAAATTACTGTTTGTGCATTTACAATATTCATTGATTTTTGCCATTGAAAAACGTCCAGAAATGATTGAAGCTACTGACTGAATGAAAGGAGCTGGCATCTCACTCTCTTTGAATCTTCTTTATCATGCTAAGAGGAGCAGGAAAAAGCAAAAAATTTCAGAATTGCACCTTGCAATGCGGAGAAATTACTGTTTGTACATTTACAATATTCATTGATTTTTGCCATTGAAAAATGTCCAGAAATAATTGTAGCTACTGACTGAATGAAAGGAGCTGGCATCTCACTCTCTTTGAATCTTCTTTATAATGCTAAGAGGAGCAGGAAAAAGCAAAAAATTTCAGAATTGCGCCTTGCAATGCGGAGAAATTACTGTTTGTGCATTTACAAAATTCATTGATTTTTGCCATTGAAAAACATCATGTTATTCATATACCAGAAATGATTGAAGCTACTGACTGAAGGAAAGGAGCTGGCATCTCACTCTCTTTGAATCTTCTTTATCATGCTAAGAGGAGCAGGAAAAAGCAAAAAATTTCAGAATTGCACCTTGCAATGCGGAGAATTTACTGTTTGTGCATTTACAATATTCATTGATTTTTGCCATTGAAAAACGTCCAGAAATGATTGAAGCTACTGACTGAATGAAAGGAGCTGGCATCTCACTCTCTTTGAATCTTCTTTATCATGCTAAGAGGAGCAGGAAAAAGCAAAAAATTTCAGAATTGCACCTTGCAATGCGGAGAAATTACAGTTTGTGCATTTACAATATTCATTGATTTTTGCCATTGAAAAACGTCCAGAAATGATTGAAGCTACTGACTGAATGAAAGGAGCTGGCATCTCACTCTCTTTGAATCTTCTTTATCATGCTAAGAGGAGCAGGAAAAAGCAAAAAATTTCAGAATTGCACCTTGCAATGCGGAGAAATTACTGTTTGTGAATTTACAATATTCGTTGATTTTTGCCATTGAAAAACGTCCAGAAATGATTGAAGCTACTGACTGAATGAAAGGAGCTGGCATCTCACTCTCTTTGAATCTTCTTTATCATGCTAAGAAGAGCAGGAAAAAGCAAAAAATTTCAGAATTGCACCTTGCAATGCGGAGAAATTACAGTTTGTGCATTTACAATATTCATTGATTTTTGCCATTGAAAAACGTCCAGAAATGATTGAAGCTACTGACTGAATGAAAGGAGCTGGCATCTCACTCTCTTTGAATCTTCTTTATCATGCTAAGAGGAGCAGGAAAAAGCAAAAAATTTCAGAATTGCACCTTGCAATGCGGAGAAATTACTGTTTGTGCATTTACAATATTCATTGATTTTTGCCATTGAAAAACATGTTATTCATATACCAGAAATGTTTGAAGCTCCTGACTGAATGAAAGGAGCTGGCACCTCACTCTCTTTGAATCTTCTTTATCATGCTAAGAGGAGCAGGAAAAAGCAAAAAATTTCAGAATTGCACCTTGCAATGCGGAGAAATTACTGTTTGTGCATTTACAATATTCATTGATTTTTGCCATTGAAAAACGTCCAGAAATGATTGTAGCTACTGACTGAATGAAAGGAGCTGGCATCTCACTCTCCTTGAATCTTCTTTATCATGCTAAGAGGAGCAGGAAAAAGCAAAAAATTTCAGAATTGCACCTTGCAATGCGGAGAAATTACTGTTTGTGCATTTACAATATTCATTGATTTTTGCCATTGAAAAATGTCCAGAAATGATTGAAGCTACTGACTGAATGAAAGGAGCTGGCATCTCACTCTCTTTGAATCTTCTTTATCATGCTAAGAGGAGCAGGAAAAAGCAAAAAATTTCAGAATTGCACCTTGCAATGCGGAGAAATTACTGTTTGTGCATTTACAATATTCGTTGATTTTTGCCATTGAAAAACGTCCAGAAATGATTGAAGCTACTGACTGAATGAAAGGAGCTGGCATCTCACTCTCTTTGAATCTTCTTTATCATGCTAAGAGGAGCAGGAAAAAGCAAAAAATTTCAGAATTGCACCTTGCAATGCGGAGAATTTACTGTTTGTGCATTTACAATATTCATTGATTTTTGCCATTGAAAAACATGTTATTCATATACCAGAAATGTTTGAAGCTCCTGACTGAATGAAAGGAGCTGGCACCTCACTCTCTTTGAATCTTCTTTATCATGCTAAGAGGAGCAGGAAAAAGCAAAAAATTTCAGAATTGCACCTTGCAATGCGGAGAAATTACTGTTTGTGCATTTACAATATTCATTGATTTTTGCCATTGAAAAACGTCCAGAAATGATTGAAGCTACTGACTGAATGAAAGGAGCTGGCATCTCACTCTCTTTGAATCTTCTTTATCATGCTAAGAGGAGCAGGAAAAAGCAAAAAATTTCAGAATTGCACCTTGCAATGCGGAGAAATTACTGTTTGTGCATTTACAATATTCATTGATTTTTGCCATTGAAAAATGTCCAGAAATGATTGAAGCTACTGACTGAATGAAAGGAGCTGGCATCTCACTCTCTTTGAATCTTCTTTATCATGCTAAGAGGAGCAGGAAAAAGCAAAAAATTTCAGAATTGCGCCTTGCAATGCGGAGAAATTACTGTTTGTGCATTTACAAAATTCATTGATTTTTGCCATTGAAAAACATCATGTTATTCATATACCAGAAATGATTGAAGCTACTGACTGAAGGAAAGGAGCTGGCATCTCACTCTCTTTGAATCTTCTTTATCATGCTAAGAGGAGCAGGAAAAAGCAAAAAATTTCAGAATTGCACCTTGCAATGCGGAGAATTTACTGTTTGTGCATTTACAATATTCATTGATTTTTGCCATTGAAAAACGTCCAGAAATGATTGAAGCTACTGACTGAATGAAAGGAGCTGGCATCTCACTCTCTTTGAATCTTCTTTATCATGCTAAGAGGAGCAGGAAAAAGCAAAAAATTTCAGAATTGCACCTTGCAATGCGGAGAAATTACAGTTTGTGCATTTACAATATTCATTGATTTTTGCCATTGAAAAACGTCCAGAAATTATTGAAGCTACTGACTGAATGAAAGGAGCTGGCATCTCACTCTCTTTGAATCTTCTTTATCATGCTAAGAGGAGCAGGAAAAAGCAAAAAATTTCAGAATTGCACCTTGCAATGCGGAGAAATTACTGTTTGTGCATTTACAATATTCGTTGATTTTTGCCATTGAAAAACGTCCAGAAATGATTGAAGCTACTGACTGAATGAAAGGAGCTGGCATCTCACTCTCTTTGAATCTTCTTTATCATGCTAAGAGGAGCAGGAAAAAGCAAAAAATTTCAGAATTGCACCTTGCAATGCGGAGAAATTACTGTTTGTGCATTTACAATATTCATTGATTTTTGCCATTGAAAAACATCATGTTATTCATATACCAGAAATGTTTGAAGCTACTGACTGAATGAAAGGAGCTGGCATCTCACTCTCTTTGAATCTTCTTTATCATGCTAAGAGGAGCAGGAAAAAGCAAAAAATTTCAGAATTGCACCTTGCAATGCGGAGAAATTACTGTTTGTGCATTTACAATATTCATTGATTTTTGCCATTGAAAAACGTCCAGAAATGATTGAAGGTACTGACTGAATGAAAGGAGCTGGCATCTCACTCTCTTTGAATCTTCTTTATCATGCTAAGAGGAGCAGGAAAAAGCAAAAAATTTCAGAATTGCAACTTGCAATGCGGAGAAATTACTGTTTGTGCATTTACAATATTCATTGATTTTTGCCATTGAAAAACGTCCAGAAATGATTGAAGCTACTGACTGAATGAAAGGAGCTGGCATCTCACTCTCTTTGAATCTTCTTTATCATGCTAAGTGGAGCAGGAAAAAGCAAAAAATTTCAGAATTGCACCTTGCAATGCGGAGAAATTACAGTTTGTGCATTTACAATATTCATTGATTTTTGCCATTGAAAAACGTCCAGAAATGATTGAAGCTACTGACTGAATGAAAGGAGCTGGCATCTCACTCTCTTTGAATCTTCTTTATCATGCTAAGAGGAGCAGGAAAAAGCAAAAAATTTCAGAATTGCACCTTGCAATGCGGAGAAATTACTGTTTGTGCATTTACAATATTCGTTGATTTTTGCCATTGAAAAACGTCCAGAAATGATTGAAGCTACTGACTGAATGAAAGGAGCTGGCATCTCACTCTCTTTGAATCTTCTTTATCATGCTAAGAGGAGCAGGAAAAAGCAAAAAATTTCAGAATTGCACCTTGCAATGCGGAGAAATTACAGTTTGTGCATTTACAATATTCATTGATTTTTGCCATTGAAAAACGTCCAGAAATGATTGAAGCTACTGACTGAATGAAAGGAGCTGGCATCTCACTCTCTTTGAATCTTCTTTATCATGCTAAGAGGAGCAGGAAAAAGCAAAAAATTTCAGAATTGCACCTTGCAATGCGGAGAATTTACTGTTTGTGCATTTACAATATTCATTGATTTTTGCCATTGAAAAACATGTTATTCATATACCAGAAATGTTTGAAGCTCCTGACTGAATGAAAGGAGCTGGCACCTCACTCTCTTTGAATCTTCTTTATCATGCTAAGAGGAGCAGGAAAAAGCAAAAAATTTCAGAATTGCACCTTGCAATGCGGAGAAATTACTGTTTGTGCATTTACAATATTCATTGATTTTTGCCATTGAAAAACGTCCAGAAATGATTGAAGCTACTGACTGAATGAAAGGAGCTGGCATCTCACTCTCTTTGAATCTTCTTTATCATGCTAAGAGGAGCAGGAAAAAGCAAAAAATTTCAGAATTGCACCTTGCAATGCGGAGAAATTACTGTTTGTACATTTACAATATTCATTGATTTTTGCCATTGAAAAATGTCTAGAAATGATTGAAGCTACTGACTGAATGAAAGGAGCTGGCATCTCACTCTCTTTGAATCTTCTTTATCATGCTAAGAGGAGCAGGAAAAAGCAAAAAATTTCAGAATTGCGCCTTGCAATGCGGAGAAATTACTGTTTGTGCATTTACAAAATTCATTGATTTTTGCCATTGAAAAACATCATGTTATTCATATACCAGAAATGATTGAAGCTACTGACTGAAGGAAAGGAGCTGGCATCTCACTCTCTTTGAATCTTCTTTATCATGCTAAGAGGAGCAGGAAAAAGCAAAAAATTTCAGAATTGCACCTTGCAATGCGGAGAATTTACTGTTTGTGCATTTACAATA
The DNA here is from genome assembly GCF_046119375.1 of Phyllobates terribilis. Classification (NCBI taxonomy): domain Eukaryota; kingdom Metazoa; phylum Chordata; class Amphibia; order Anura; family Dendrobatidae; genus Phyllobates; species Phyllobates terribilis. The sequence goes on along the minus strand of NW_027364083.1, from coordinate 283,355 downwards.
TTCATTGATTTTTGCCATTGAAAAACGTCCAGAAATGATTGAAGCTACTGACTGAATGAAAGGAGCTGGCATCTCACTCTCTTTGAATCTTCTTTATCATGCTAAGAGGAGCAGGAAAAAGCAAAAAATTTCAGAATTGCACCTTGCAATGCGGAGAAATTACAGTTTGTGCATTTACAATATTCATTGATTTTTGCCATTGAAAAACATCCAGAAATGATTGAAGCTACTGACTGAATGAAAGGAGCTGGCATCTCACTCTCTTTGAATCTTCTTTATCATGCTAAGAGGAGCAGGAAAAAGCAAAAAATTTCAGAATTGCACCTTGCAATGCGGAGAAATTACTGTTTGTGAATTTACAATATTCGTTGATTTTTGCCATTGAAAAACGTCCAGAAATGATTGAAGCTACTGACTGAATGAAAGGAGCTGGCATCTCACTCTCTTTGAATCTTCTTTATCATGCTAAGAGGAGCAGGAAAAAGCAAAAAATTTCAGAATTGCACCTTGCAATGCGGAGAAATTACAGTTTGTGCATTTACAATATTCATTGATTTTTGCCATTGAAAAACGTCCAGAAATGATTGAAGCTACTGACTGAATGAAAGGAGCTGGCATCTCACTCTCTTTGAATCTTCTTTATCATGCTAAGAGGAGCAGGAAAAAGCAAAAAATTTCAGAATTGCACCTTGCAATGCGGAGAAATTACTGTTTGTGCATTTACAATATTCATTGATTTTTGCCATTGAAAAACATGTTATTCATATACCAGAAATGTTTGAAGCTCCTGACTGAATGAAAGGAGCTGGCACCTCACTCTCTTTGAATCTTCTTTATCATGCTAAGAGGAGCAGGAAAAAGCAAAAAATTTCAGAATTGCACCTTGCAATGCGGAGAAATTACTGTTTGTGCATTTACAATATTCATTGATTTTTGCCATTGAAAAACGTCCAGAAATGATTGTAGCTACTGACTGAATGAAAGGAGCTGGCATCTCACTCTCCTTGAATCTTCTTTATCATGCTAAGAGGAGCAGGAAAAAGCAAAAAATTTCAGAATTGCACCTTGCAATGCGGAGAAATTACTGTTTGTGCATTTACAATATTCATTGATTTTTGCCATTGAAAAATGTCCAGAAATGATTGAAGCTACTGACTGAATGAAAGGAGCTGGCATCTCACTCTCTTTGAATCTTCTTTATCATGCTAAGAGGAGCAGGAAAAAGCAAAAAATTTCAGAATTGCGCCTTGCAATGCGGAGAAATTACTGTTTGTGCATTTACAAAATTCATTGATTTTTGCCATTGAAAAACATCATGTTATTCATATACCAGAAATGATTGAAGCTACTGACTGAAGGAAAGGAGCTGGCATCTCACTCTCTTTGAATCTTCTTTATCATGCTAAGAGGAGCAGGAAAAAGCAAAAAATTTCAGAATTGCACCTTGCAATGCGGAGAAATTACTGTTTGTGCATTTACAATATTCATTGATTTTTGCGATTGAAAAACATCATGTTATTCATATACCAGAAATGATTGAAGCTACTGACTGAATGAAAGGAGCTGGCATCTCACTCTCTTTGAATCTTCTTTATCATGCTAAGAGGAGCAGGAAAAAGCAAAAAATTTCAGAATTGCACCTTGCAATGCGGAGAAATTACAGTTTGTGCATTTACAATATTCATTGATTTTTGCCATTGAAAAACGTCCAGAAATGATTGAAGCTACTGACTGAATGAAAGGAGCTGGCATCTCACTCTCTTTGAATCTTCTTTATCATGCTAAGAGGAGCAGGAAAAAGCAAAAAATTTCAGAATTGCACCTTGCAATGCGGAGAAATTACTGTTTGTGCATTTACAATATTCATTGATTTTTGCCATTGAAAAACGTCCAGAAATGATTGAAGGTACTGACTGAATGAAAGGAGCTGGCATCTCACTCTCTTTGAATCTTCTTTATCATGCTAAGAGGAGCAGGAAAAAGCAAAAAATTTCAGAATTGCACCTTGCAATGCGGAGAAATTACTGTTTGTGCATTTACAATATTCATTGATTTTTGCCATTGAAAAACGTCCAGAAATGATTGAAGCTACTGACTGAATGAAAGGAGCTGGCATCTCACTCTCTTTGAATCTTCTTTATCATGCTAAGAGGAGCAGGAAAAAGCAAAAAATTTCAGAATTGCACCTTGCAATGCGGAGAAATTACTGTTTGTACATTTACAATATTCATTGATTTTTGCCATTGAAAAATGTCCAGAAATGATTGAAGCTACTGACTGAATGAAAGGAGCTGGCATCTCACTCTCTTTGAATCTTCTTTATCTTGCTAAGAGGAGCCGGAAAAAGCAAAAAATTTCAGAATTGCGCCTTGCAATGCGGAGAAATTACTGTTTGTGCATTTACAAAATTCATTGATTTTTGCCATTGAAAAACATCATGTTATTCATATACCAGAAATGATTGAAGCTACTGACTGAAGGAAAGGATCTGGCATCTCACTCTCTTTGAATCTTCTTTATCATGCTTAGAGGAGCAGGAAAAAGCAAAAAATTTCAGAATTGCACCTTGCAATGCGGAGAAATTACTGTTTGTGCATTTACAATATTCATTGATTTTTGCCATTGAAAAACGTCCAGAAATGATTGAAGCTACTGACTGAATGAAAGGAGCTGGCATCTCACTCTCTTTGAATCTTCTTTATAATGCTAAGAGGAGCAGGAAAAAGCAAAAAATTTCAGAATTGCACCTTGCAATGCGGAGAAATTACTGTTTGTGCATTTACAATATTCATTGATTTTTGCGATTGAAAAACATCATGTTATTCATATACCAGAAATGATTGAAGCTACTGACTGAATGAAAGGAGCTGGCATCTCACTCTCTTTGAATCTTCTTTATCATGCTAAGAGGAGCAGGAAAAAGTAAAAAATTTCAGAATTGCACCTTGCAATGCGGAGAAATTACTGTTTGTGCATTTACAATATTCATTGATTTTTGCCATTGAAAAACATCCAGAAATGATTGAAGCTACTGACTGAATGAAAGGAGCTGGCATCTCACTCTCTTTTAATCTTCTTTATCATGCTAAGAGGAGCAGGAAAAAGCAAAAAATTTCAGAATTGCACCTTGCAATGTGGAGAAATTACTGTTTGTGCATTTACAATATTCATTGATTTTTGCTATTGAAAAACATCATGTTATTCATATACCAGAAATGATTGAAGCTACTGACTGAATGAAAGGAGCTGGCATCTCACTCTCTTTGAATCTTCTTTATCATGCTAAGAGGAGCAGGAAAAAGCAAAAAATTTCAGAATTGCACCTTGCAATGCGGAGAAATTACTGTTTGTGCATTTACAATATTCATTGATTTTTGCCATTGAAAAACGTCCAGAAATGATTGAAGGTACTGACTGAATGAAAGGAGCTGGCATCTCACTCTCTTTGAATCTTCTTTATCATGCTAAGAGGAGCAGGAAAAAGCAAAAAATTTCAGAATTGCACCTTGCAATGCGGAGAAATTACTGTTTGTGCATTTACAATATTCATTGATTTTTGCCATTGAAAAACGTCCAGAAATGATTGAAGCTACTGACTGAATGAAAGGAGCTGGCATCTCACTCTCTTTGAATCTTCTTTATCATGCTAAGAGGAGCAGGAAAAAGCAAAAAATTTCAGAATTGCACCTTGCAATGCGGAGAAATTACTGTTTGTGCATTTACAATATTCATTGATTTTTGCCATTGAAAAATGTCCAGAAATGATTGAAGCTACTGACTGAATGAAAGGAGCTGGCATCTCACTCTCTTTGAATCTTCTTTATCATGCTAAGAGGAGCAGGAAAAAGCAAAAAATTTCAGAATTGCGCCTTGCAATGCGGAGAAATTACTGTTTGTGCATTTACAAAATTCATTGATTTTTGCCATTGAAAAACATCATGTTATTCATATACCAGAAATGATTGAAGCTACTGACTGAATGAAAGGAGCTGGCATCTCACTCTCTTTGAATCTTCTTTATCATGCTAAGAGGAGCAGGAAAAAGCAAAAAATTTCAGAATTGCACCTTGCAATGCGGAGAAATTACAGTTTGTGCATTTACAATATTCATTGATTTTTGCCATTGAAAAACGTCCAGAAATGATTGAAGCTACTGACTGAATGAAAGGAGCTGGCATCTCACTCTCTTTGAATCTTCTTTATCATGCTAAGAGGAGCAGGAAAAAGCAAAAAATTTCAGAATTGCACCTTGCAATGCGGAGAAATTACTGTTTGTGCATTTACAATATTCATTGATTTTTGCCATTGAAAAACGTCCAGAAATGATTGAAGGTACTGACTGAATGAAAGGAGCTGGCATCTCACTCTCTTTGAATCTTCTTTATCATGCTAAGAGGAGCAGGAAAAAGCAAAAAATTTCAGAATTGCACCTTGCAATGCGGAGAAATTACTGTTTGTGCATTTACAATATTCATTGATTTTTGCCATTGAAAAACGTCCAGAAATGATTGAAGCTACTGACTGAATGAAAGGAGCTGGCATCTCACTCTCTTTGAATCTTCTTTATCATGCTAAGAGGAGCGGGAAAAAGCAAAAAATTTCAGAATTGCACCTTGCAATGCGGAGAAATTACTGTTTGTGCATTTACAATATTCATTGATTTTTGCCATTGAAAAATGTCCAGAAATGATTGAAGCTACTGACTGAATGAAAGGAGCTGGCATCTCACTCTCTTTGAATCTTCTTTATCATGCTAAGAGGAGCAGGAAAAAGCAAAAAATTTCAGAATTGCGCCTTGCAATGCGGAGAAATTACTGTTTGTGCATTTACAAAATTCATTGATTTTTGTCATTGAAAAACATCATGTTATTCATATACCAGAAATGATTGAAGCTACTGACTGAAGGAAAGGATCTGGCATCTCACTCTCTTTGAATCTTCTTTATCATGCTTAGAGGAGCAGGAAAAAGCAAAAAATTTCAGAATTGCACCTTGCAATGCGGAGAAATTACTGTTTGTGCATTTACAATATTCATTGATTTTTGCCATTGAAAAACGTCCAGAAATGATTGAAGCTACTGACTGAATGAAAGGAGCTGGCATCTCACTCTCTTTGAATCTTCTTTATCATGCTAAGAGGAGCAGGAAAAAGCAAAAAATTTCAGAATTGCACCTTGCAATGCGGAGAAATTACTGTTTGTGCATTTACAATATTCATTGATTTTTGCGATTGAAAAACATCATGTTATTCATATACCAGAAATGATTGAAGCTACTGACTGAATGAAAGGAGCTGGCATCTCACTCTCTTTGAATCTTCTTTATCATGCTAAGAGGAGCAGGAAAAAGTAAAAAATTTCAGAATTTCACCTTGCAATGCGGAGAAATTACTGTTTGTGCATTTACAATATTCAATGATTTTTGCCATTGAAAAACGTCCAGAAATGATTGAAGCTACTGACTGAATGAAATGAGCTGGCATCTCACTCTCTTTGAATCTTGTTTATCATGCTAAGAGGAGCAGGAAAAAGCAAAAAATTTCAGAATTGCACCTTGCAATGCGGAGAAATTACTGTTTGTGCATTTACAATATTCATTGATTTTTGCCATTGAAAAACGTCCAGAAATGATTGAAGCTACTGACTGAATGAAAGGAGCTGGCATCTCACTCTCTTTGAATCTTCTTTATCATGCTAAGAGGAGCAGGAAAAAGCAAAAAATTTCAGAATTGCACCTTGCAATGCGGAGAAATTACTGTTTGTGCATTTACAATATTCATTGATTTTTGCCATTGAAAAACATCATGTTATTCATATACCAGAAATGATTGAAGCTACTGACTGAATGAAAGGAGCTGGCATCTCACTCTCTTTGAATCTTCTTTATCATGCTAAGAGGAGCAGGAAAAAGTAAAAAATTTCAGAATTGCACCTTGCAATGTGGAGAAATTACTGTTTGTGCATTTATAATATTCAATGATTTTTGCCATTGAAAAACGTCCAGAAATGATTGAAGCTACTGACTGAACGAAAGGAGCTGGCATCTCACTCTCTTTGAATCTTCTTTATCATGCTAAGAGGAGCAGGAAAAAGCAAAAAATTTCAGAATTGCACCTTGCAATGCGGAGAAATTACTGTTTGTGCATTTACAATATTCATTGATTTTTGCCATTGAAAAACATCATGTTATTCATGTACCAGAAATGTTTGAAGCTACTGACTGAATGAAAGGAGCTGGCATCTCACTCTCTTTGAATCTTCTTTATCATGCTAAGAGGAGCAGGAAAAAGCAAAAAATTTCAGAATTGCACATTGCAATGCGGAGAAATTACTGTTTGTGCATTTACAATATTCATTGATTTTTGCCATTGAAAAACGTCCAGAAATGATTGAAGCTACTGACTGAATGAAAGGAGCTGGCATCTCACTCTCTTTGAATCTTCTTTATCATGCTAAGAGGAGCAGGAAAAAGCAAAAAATTTCAGAATTGCACCTTGCAATGCGGAGAAATTACTGTTTGTGCATTTACAATATTCATTGATTTTTGCCATTGAAAAACGTCCAGAAATGATTGAAGCTACTGACTGAATGAAAGGAGCTGGCATCTCACTCTCTTTGAATCTTCTTTATCATGCTAAGAGGAGCAGGAAAAAGCAAAAAATTTCAGAATTGCACCTTGCAATGCGGAGAAATTACTGTTTGTGCATTTACAATATTCATTGATTTTTGCCATTGAAAAATGTCCAGAAATGATTGAAGCTACTGACTGAATGAAAGGAGCTGGCATCTCACTCTCTTTGAATCTTCTTTATCATGCTAAGAGGAGCAGGAAAAAGCAAAAAATTTCAGAATTGCACCTTGCAATGCGGAGAAATTACTGTTTGTGCATTTACAATATTCATTGATTTTTGCTATTGAAAAACATCATGTTATTCATATACCAGAAATGATTGAAGCTACTGACTGAATGAAAGGAGCTGGCATCTCACTCTCTTTGAATCTTCTTTATCATGCTAAGAGGAGCAGGAAAAAGCAAAAAATTTCAGAATTGCACCTTGCAATGCGGAGAAATTACAGTTTGTGCATTTACAATATTCATTGATTTTTGCCATTGAAAAACGTCCAGAAATGATTGAAGCTACTGACTGAATGAAAGGAGCTGGCATCTCACTCTCTTTGAATCTTCTTTATCATGCTAAGAGGAGCAGGAAAAAGCAAAAAATTTCAGAATTGCACATTGCAATGCGGAGAAATTACTGTTTGTGCATTTACAATATTCATTGATTTTTGCCATTGAAAAACGTCCAGAAATGATTGAAGGTACTGACTGAATGAAAGGAGCTGGCATCTCACTCTCTTTGAATCTTCTTTATCATGCTAAGAGGAGCAGGAAAAAGCAAAAAATTTCAGAATTGCACCTTGCAATGCGGAGAAATTACTGTTTGTGCATTTACAATATTCATTGATTTTTGCCATTGAAAAACGTCCAGAAATGATTGAAGCTACTGACTGAATGAAAGGAGCTGGCATCTCACTCTCTTTGAATCTTCTTTATCATGCTAAGAGGAGCAGGAAAAAGCAAAAAATTTCAGAATTGCACCTTGCAATGCGGAGAAATTACTGTTTGTGCATTTACAATATTCATTGATTTTTGCCATTGAAAAATGTCCAGAAATGATTGAAGCTACTGACTGAATGAAAGGAGCTGGCATCTCACTCTCTTTGAATCTTCTTTATCATGCTAAGAGGAGCAGGAAAAAGCAAAAAATTTCAGAATTGCGCCTTGCAATGCGGAGAAATTACTGTTTGTGCATTTACAAAATTCATTGATTTTTGCCATTGAAAAACATCATGTTATTCATATACCAGAAATGATTGAAGCTACTGACTGAAGGAAAGGATCTTTCATCTCACTCTCTTTGAATCTTCTTTATCATGCTTAGAGGAGTAGGAAAAAGCAAAAAATTTCAGAATTGCACCTTGCAATGCGGAGAAATTACTGTTTGTGCATTTACAATATTCATTGATTTTTGCCATTGAAAAACGTCCAGAAATGATTGAAGCTACTGACTGAATGAAAGGAGCTGGCATCTCACTCTCTTTGAATCTTCTTTATCATGCTAAGAGGAGCAGGAAAAAGCAAAACATTTCAGAATTGCACCTTGCAATGCGGAGAAATTACTGTTTGTGCATTTACAATATTCATTGATTTTTGCGATTGAAAAACATCATGTTATTCATATACCAGAAATGATTGAAGCTACTGACTGAATGAAAGGAGCTGGCATCTCACTCTCTTTGAATCTTCTTTATCATGCTAAGAGGAGCAGGAAAAAGTAAAAAATTTCAGAATTGCACCTTGCAATGCGGAGAAATTACTGTTTGTGCATTTACAATATTCAATGATTTTTGCCATTGAAAAACGTCCAGAAATGATTGAAGCTACTGACTGAATGAAATGAGCTGGCATCTCACTCTCTTTGAATCTTGTTTATCATGCTAAGAGGAGCAGGAAAAAGCAAAAAATTTCAGAATTGCACCTTGCAATGCGGAGAAATTACTGTTTGTGCATTTACAATATTCATTGATTTTTGCCATTGAAAAACGTCCAGAAATGATTGAAGCTACTGACTGAATGAAAGGAGCTGGCATCTCACTCTCTTTGAATCTTCTTTATCATGCTAAGAGGAGCAGGATAAAGCAAAAAATTTCAGAATTGCACCTTGCAATGCGGAGAAATTACTGTTTGTGCATTTACAATATTCATTGATTTTTGCCATTGAAAAACATCATGTTATTCATATACCAGAAATGATTGAAGCTACTGACTGAATGAAAGGAGCTGGCATCTCACTCTCTTTGAATCTTCTTTATCATGCTAAGAGGAGCAGGAAAAAGTAAAAAATTTCAGAATTGCACCTTGCAATGTGGAGAAATTACTGTTTGTGCATTTATAATATTCAATGATTTTTGCCATTGAAAAACGTCCAGAAATGATTGAAGCTACTGACTGAACGAAAGGAGCTGGCATCTCACTCTCTTTGAATCTTCTTTATCATGCTAAGAGGAGCAGGAAAAAGCAAAAAATTTCAGAATTGCACCTTGCAATGCGGAGAAATTACTGTTTGTGCATTTACAATATTCATTGATTTTTGCCATTGAAAAACATCATGTTATTCATGTACCAGAAATGTTTGAAGCTACTGACTGAATGAAAGGAGCTGGCATCTCACTCTCTTTGAATCTTCTTTATCATGCTAAGAGGAGCAGGAAAAAGCAAAAAATTTCAGAATTGCACATTGCAATGCGGAGAAATTACTGTTTGTGCATTTACAATATTCATTGATTTTTGCCATTGAAAAACGTCCAGAAATGATTGAAGCTACTGACTGAATGAAAGGAGCTGGCATCTCACTCTCTTTGAATCTTCTTTATCATGCTAAGAGGAGCAGGAAAAAGCAAAAAATTTCAGAATTGCACCTTGCAATGCGGAGAAATTACTGTTTGTGCATTTACAATATTCATTGATTTTTGCCATTGAAAAACGTCCAGAAAGCTGGCATCTCACTCTCTTTGAATCTTCTTTATCATGCTAAGAGGAGCAGGAAAAAGCAAAAAATTTCAGAATTGCACCTTGCAATGCGGAGAAATTACTGTTTGTGCATTTACAATATTCATTGATTTTTGCCATTGAAAAATGTCCAGAAATGATTGAAGCTACTGACTGAATGAAAGGAGCTGGCATCTCACTCTCTTTGAATCTTCTTTATCATGCTAAGAGGAGCAGGAAAAAGCAAAAAATTTCAGAATTGCGCCTTGCAATGCGGAGAAATTACTGTTTGTGCATTTACAAAATTCATTGATTTTTGCCATTGAAAAACATCATGTTATTCATATACCAGAAATGATTGAAGCTACTGACTGAAGGAAAGGATCTGGCATCTCACTCTCTTTGAATCTTCTTTATCATGCTAAGAGGAGCAGGAAAAAGCAAAAAATTTCAGAATTGCACCTTGCAATGCGGAGAAATTACTGTTTGTGCATTTACAATATTCATTGATTTTTGCCATTGAAAAACGTCCAGAAATGATTGAAGCTACTGACTGAATGAAAGGAGCTGGCATCTCACTCTCTTTGAATCTTCTTTATCATGCTAAGAGGAGCAGGAAAAAGCAAAAAATTTCAGAATTGCACCTTGCAATGCGGAGAAATTACTGTTTGTGCATTTACAATATTCATTGATTTTTGCCATTGAAAAACGTCCAGAAATGATTGAAGCTACTGACTGAATGAAAGGAGCTGGCATCTCACTCTCTTTGAATCTTCTTTATCATGCTAAGAGGAGCAGGAAAAAGCAAAAAATTTCAGAATTGCACCTTGCAATGCGGAGAAATTACTGTTTGTGCATTTACAATATTCATTGATTTTTGCCATTGAAAAATGTCCAGAAATGATTGAAGCTACTGACTGAATGAAAGGAGCTGGCATCTCACTCTCTTTGAATCTTCTTTATCATGCTAAGAGGAGCAGGAAAAAGCAAAAAATTTCAGAATTGCGCCTTGCAATGCGGAGAAATTACTGTTTGTGCATTTACAAAATTCATTGATTTTTGCCATTGAAAAATATCATGTTATTCATATACCAGAAATGATTGAAGCTACTGACTGAAGGAAAGGATCTGGCATCTCACTCTCTTTGAATCTTCTTTATCATGCTAAGAGGAGCAGGAAAAAGCAAAAAATTTCAGAATTGCACCTTGCAATGCAGAGAAATTACTGTTTGTGCATTTACAATATTCATTGATTTTTGTCATTGAAAAACGTCCAGAAATGATTGAAGCTACTGACTGAATGAAAGGAGCTGGCATCTCACTCTCTTTGAATCTTCTTTATCATGCTAAGAGGAGCAGGAAAAAGCAAAAAATTTCAGAATTGCACCTTGCAATGCGGAGAAATTACTGTTTGTGCATTTACAATATTCATTGATTTTTGCCATTGAAAAATGTCCAGAAATGATTGAAGCTACTGACTGAATGAAAGGAGCTGGCATCTCACTCTCTTTGAATCTTCTTTATCATGCTAAGAGGAGCAGGAAAAAGCAAAAAATTTCAGAATTGCACATTGCAATGCGGAGAAATTACTGTTTGTGCATTTACAATATTCATTGATTTTTGCCATTGAAAAACGTCCAGAAATGATTGAAGCTACTGACTGAATGAAAGGAGCTGGCATCTCACTCTCTTTGAATCTTCTTTATCATGCTAAGAGGAGCAGGAAAAAGCAAAAAATTTCAGAATTGCACCTTGCAATGCGGAGAAATTACTGTTTGTGCATTTACAATATTCATTGATTTTTGCCATTGAAAAACGTCCAGAAATGATTGAAGCTACTGACTGAATGAAAGGAGCTGGCATCTCACTCTCTTTGAATCTTCTTTATCATGCTAAGAGGAGCAGGAAAAAGCAAAAAATTTCAGAATTGCACCTTGCAATGCGGAGAAATTACTGTTTGTGCATTTACAATATTCATTGATTTTTGCCATTGAAAAATGTCCAGAAATGATTGAAGCTACTGACTGAATGAAAGGAGCTGGCATCTCACTCTCTTTGAATCTTCTTTATCATGCTAAGAGGAGCAGGAAAAAGCAAAAAATTTCAGAATTGCGCCTTGCAATGCGGAGAAATTACTGTTTGTGCATTTACAAAATTCATTGATTTTTGCCATTGAAAAACATCATGTTATTCATATACCAGAAATGATTGAAGCTACTGACTGAAGGAAAGGATCTGGCATCTCACTCTCTTTGAATCTTCTTTATCATGCTAAGAGGAGCAGGAAAAAGCAAAAAATTTCAGAATTGCACCTTGCAATGCGGAGAAATTACTGTTTGTGCATTTACAATATTCATTGATTTTTGCCATTGAAAAACGTCCAGAAATGATTGAAGCTACTGACTGAATGAAAGGAGCTGGCATCTCACTCTCTTTGAATCTTCTTTATCATGCTAAGAGGAGCAGGAAAAAGCAAAAAATTTCAGAATTGCACCTTGCAATGCGGAGAAATTACTGTTTGTGCATTTACAATATTCATTGATTTTTGCCATTGAAAAACGTCCAGAAATGATTGAAGCTACTGACTGAATGAAAGGAGCTGGCATCTCACTCTCTTTGAATCTTCTTTATCATGCTAAGAGGAGCAGGAAAAAGCAAAAAATTTCAGAATTGCACCTTGCAATGCGGAGAAATTACTGTTTGTGCATTTACAATATTCATTGATTTTTGCCATTGAAAAACATCATGTTATTCATATACCAGAAATGATTGAAGCTACTGACTGAATGAAAGGAGCTGGCATCTCACTCTCTTTGAATCTTCTTTATCATGCTAAGAGGAGCAGGAAAAAGTAAAAAATTTCAGAATTGCACCTTGCAATGTGGAGAAATTACTGTTTGTGCATTTATAATATTCAATGATTTTTGCCATTGAAAAACGTCCAGAAATGATTGAAGCTACTGACTGAACGAAAGGAGCTGGCATCTCACTCTCTTTGAATCTTCTTTATCATGCTAAGAGGAGCAGGAAAAAGCAAAAAATTTCAGAATTGCACCTTGCAATGCGGAGAAATTACTGTTTGTGCATTTACAATATTCATTGATTTTTGCCATTGAAAAACATCATGTTATTCATGTACCAGAAATGTTTGAAGCTACTGACTGAATGAAAGGAGCTGGCATCTCACTCTCTTTGAATCTTCTTTATCATGCTAAGAGGAGCAGGAAAAAGCAAAAAATTTCAGAATTGCACATTGCAATGCGGAGAAATTACTGTTTGTGCATTTACAATATTCATTGATTTTTGCCATTGAAAAACGTCCAGAAATGATTGAAGCTACTGACTGAATGAAAGGAGCTGGCATCTCACTCTCTTTGAATCTTCTTTATCATGCTAAGAGGAGCAGGAAAAAGCAAAAAATTTCAGAATTGCACCTTGCAATGCGGAGAAATTACTGTTTGTGCATTTACAATATTCATTGATTTTTGCCATTGAAAAACGTCCAGAAAGCTGGCATCTCACTCTCTTTGAATCTTCTTTATCATGCTAAGAGGAGCAGGAAAAAGCAAAAAATTTCAGAATTGCACCTTGCAATGCGGAGAAATTACTGTTTGTGCATTTACAATATTCATTGATTTTTGCCATTGAAAAATGTCCAGAAATGATTGAAGCTACTGACTGAATGAAAGGAGCTGGCATCTCACTCTCTTTGAATCTTCTTTATCATGCTAAGAGGAGCAGGAAAAAGCAAAAAATTTCAGAATTGCGCCTTGCAATGCGGAGAAATTACTGTTTGTGCATTTACAAAATTCATTGATTTTTGCCATTGAAAAACATCATGTTATTCATATACCAGAAATGATTGAAGCTACTGACTGAAGGAAAGGATCTGGCATCTCACTCTCTTTGAATCTTCTTTATCATGCTAAGAGGAGCAGGAAAAAGCAAAAAATTTCAGAATTGCACCTTGCAATGCGGAGAAATTACTGTTTGTGCATTTACAATATTCATTGATTTTTGCCATTGAAAAACGTCCAGAAATGATTGAAGCTACTGACTGAATGAAAGGAGCTGGCATCTCACTCTCTTTGAATCTTCTTTATCATGCTAAGAGGAGCAGGAAAAAGCAAAAAATTTCAGAATTGCACCTTGCAATGCGGAGAAATTACTGTTTGTGCATTTACAATATTCATTGATTTTTGCCATTGAAAAACGTCCAGAAATGATTGAAGCTACTGACTGAATGAAAGGAGCTGGCATCTCACTCTCTTTGAATCTTCTTTATCATGCTAAGAGGAGCAGGAAAAAGCAAAAAATTTCAGAATTGCACCTTGCAATGCGGAGAAATTACTGTTTGTGCATTTACAATATTCATTGATTTTTGCCATTGAAAAATGTCCAGAAATGATTGAAGCTACTGACTGAATGAAAGGAGCTGGCATCTCACTCTCTTTGAATCTTCTTTATCATGCTAAGAGGAGCAGGAAAAAGCAAAAAATTTCAGAATTGCGCCTTGCAATGCGGAGAAATTACTGTTTGTGCATTTACAAAATTCATTGATTTTTGCCATTGAAAAATATCATGTTATTCATATACCAGAAATGATTGAAGCTACTGACTGAAGGAAAGGATCTGGCATCTCACTCTCTTTGAATCTTCTTTATCATGCTAAGAGGAGCAGGAAAAAGCAAAAAATTTCAGAATTGCACCTTGCAATGCAGAGAAATTACTGTTTGTGCATTTACAATATTCATTGATTTTTGTCATTGAAAAACGTCCAGAAATGATTGAAGCTACTGACTGAATGAAAGGAGCTGGCATCTCACTCTCTTTGAATCTTCTTTATCATGCTAAGAGGAGCAGGAAAAAGCAAAAAATTTCAGAATTGCACCTTGCAATGCGGAGAAATTACTGTTTGTGCATTTACAATATTCATTGATTTTTGCCATTGAAAAATGTCCAGAAATGATTGAAGCTACTGACTGAATGAAAGGAGCTGGCATCTCACTCTCTTTGAATCTTCTTTATCATGCTAAGAGGAGCAGGAAAAAGCAAAAAATTTCAGAATTGCACATTGCAATGCGGAGAAATTACTGTTTGTGCATTTACAATATTCATTGATTTTTGCCATTGAAAAACGTCCAGAAATGATTGAAGCTACTGACTGAATGAAAGGAGCTGGCATCTCACTCTCTTTGAATCTTCTTTATCATGCTAAGAGGAGCAGGAAAAAGCAAAAAATTTCAGAATTGCACCTTGCAATGCGGAGAAATTACTGTTTGTGCATTTACAATATTCATTGATTTTTGCCATTGAAAAACGTCCAGAAATGATTGAAGCTACTGACTGAATGAAAGGAGCTGGCATCTCACTCTCTTTGAATCTTCTTTATCATGCTAAGAGGAGCAGGAAAAAGCAAAAAATTTCAGAATTGCACCTTGCAATGCGGAGAAATTACTGTTTGTGCATTTACAATATTCATTGATTTTTGCCATTGAAAAATGTCCAGAAATGATTGAAGCTACTGACTGAATGAAAGGAGCTGGCATCTCACTCTCTTTGAATCTTCTTTATCATGCTAAGAGGAGCAGGAAAAAGCAAAAAATTTCAGAATTGCGCCTTGCAATGCGGAGAAATTACTGTTTGTGCATTTACAAAATTCATTGATTTTTGCCATTGAAAAACATCATGTTATTCATATACCAGAAATGATTGAAGCTACTGACTGAAGGAAAGGATCTGGCATCTCACTCTCTTTGAATCTTCTTTATCATGCTAAGAGGAGCAGGAAAAAGCAAAAAATTTCAGAATTGCACCTTGCAATGCGGAGAAATTACTGTTTGTGCATTTACAATATTCATTGATTTTTGCCATTGAAAAACGTCCAGAAATGATTGAAGCTACTGACTGAATGAAAGGAGCTGGCATCTCACTCTCTTTGAATCTTCTTTATCATGCTAAGAGGAGCAGGAAAAAGCAAAAAATTTCAGAATTGCACCTTGCAATGCGGAGAAATTACTGTTTGTGCATTTACAATATTCATTGATTTTTGCCATTGAAAAACGTCCAGAAATGATTGAAGCTACTGACTGAATGAAAGGAGCTGGCATCTCACTCTCTTTGAATCTTCTTTATCATGCTAAGAGGAGCAGGAAAAAGCAAAAAATTTCAGAATTGCACCTTGCAATGCGGAGAAATTACTGTTTGTGCATTTACAATATTCATTGATTTTTGCCATTGAAAAATGTCCAGAAATGATTGAAGCTACTGACTGAATGAAAGGAGCTGGCATCTCACTCTCTTTGAATCTTCTTTATCATGCTAAGAGGAGCAGGAAAAAGCAAAAAATTTCAGAATTGCGCCTTGCAATGCGGAGAAATTACTGTTTGTGCATTTACAAAATTCATTGATTTTTGCCATTGAAAAACATCATGTTATTCATATACCAGAAATGATTGAAGCTACTGACTGAAGGAAAGGATCTGGCATCTCACTCTCTTTGAATCTTCTTTATCATGCTAAGAGGAGCAGGAAAAAGCAAAAAATTTCAGAATTGCACCTTGCAATGCGGAGAAATTACTGTTTGTGCATTTACAATATTCATTGATTTTTGCCATTGAAAAACGTCCAGAAATGATTGAAGCTACTGACTGAATGAAAGGAGCTGGCATCTCACTCTCTTTGAATCTTCTTTATCATGCTAAGAGGAGCAGGAAAAAGCAAAAAATTTCAGAATTGCACCTTGCAATGCGGAGAAATTACAGTTTGTGCATTTACAATATTCATTGATTTTTGCGATTGAAAAACATCATGTTATTCATATACCAGAAATGATTGAAGCTACTGACTGAATGAAAGGAGCTGGCATCTCACTCTCTTTGAATCTTCTTTATCATGCTAAGAGGAGCAGGAAAAAGTAAAAAATTTCAGAATTGCACCTTGCAATGCGGAGAAATTACTGTTTGTGCATTTACAATATTCAATGATTTTTGCCATTGAAAAACGTCCAGAAATGATTGAAGCTACTGACTGAATGAAAGGAGCTGGCATCTCACTCTCTTTGAATCTTGTTTATCATGCTAAGAGGAGCAGGAAAAAGCAAAAAATTTCAGAATTGCACCTTGCAATGCGGAGAAATTACTGTTTGTGCATTTACAATATTCATTGATTTTTGCCATTGAAAAACGTCCAGAAATGATTGAAGCTACTGACTGAATGAAAGGAGCTGGCATCTCACTCTCTTTGAATCTTCTTTATCATGCTAAGAGGAGCAGGAAAAAGCAAAAAATTTCAGAATTGCACATTGCAATGCGGAGAAATTACTGTTTGTGCATTTACAATATTCATTGATTTTTGCTATTGAAAAACATCATGTTATTCATATACCAGAAATGATTGAAGCTACTGACTGAATGAAAGGAGCTGGCATCTCACTCTCTTTGAATCTTCTTTATCATGCTAAGAGGAGCAGGAAAAAGCAAAAAATTTCAGAATTGCACCTTGCAATGCGGAGAAATTACAGTTTGTGCATTTACAATATTCATTGATTTTTGCCATTGAAAAACGTCCAGAAATGATTGAAGCTACTGACTGAATGAAAGGATCTGGCATCTCACTCTCTTTGAATCTTCTTTATCATGCTAAGAGGAGCAGGAAAAAGCAAAAAATTTCAGAATTGCACCTTGCAATGCGGAGAAATTACTGTTTGTGCATTTACAATATTCATTGATTTTTGCCATTGAAAAACGTCCAGAAATGATTGAAGGTACTGACTGAATGAAAGGAGCTGGCATCTCACTCTCTTTGAATCTTCTTTATCATGCTAAGAGGAGCAGGAAAAAGCAAAAAATTTCAGAATTGCACCTTGCAATGCGGAGAAATTACTGTTTGTGCATTTACAATATTCATTGATTTTTGCCATTGAAAAACGTCCAGAAATGATTGAAGCTACTGACTGAATGAAAGGAGCTGGCATCTCACTCTCTTTGAATCTTCTTTATCATGCTAAGAGGAGCAGATAAAAGCAAAAAACTTCAGAATTGCACCTTGCAATGCGGAGAAATTACTGTTTGTGCATTTACAATATTCATTGATTTTTGCCATTGAAAAATGTCCAGAAATGATTGAAGCTACTGACTGAATGAAAGGAGCTGGCATCTCACTCTCTTTGAATCTTCTTTATCATGCTAAGAGGAGCAGGAAAAAGCAAAAAATTTCAGAATTGCGCCTTGCAATGCGGAGAAATTACTGTTTGTGCATTTACAAAATTCATTGATTTTTGCCATTGAAAAACATCATGTTATTCATATACCAGAAATGATTGAAGCTACTGACTGAAGGAAAGGATATGGCATCTCACTCTCTTTGAATCTTCTTTATCATGCTAAGAGGAGCAGGAAAAAGCAAAAAATTTCAGAATTGCACCTTGCAATGCGGAGAAATTACTGTTTGTGCATTTACAATATTCATTGATTTTTGCCATTGAAAAATGTCCAGAAATGATTGAAGCTACTGACTGAATGAAAGGAGCTGGCATCTCACTCTCTTTGAATCTTCTTTATCATGCTAAGAGGAGCAGGAAAAAGCAAAAAATTTCAGAATTGCGCCTTGCAATGCGGAGAAATTACTGTTTGTGCATTTACAAAATTCATTGATTTTTGCCATTGAAAAACATCATGTTATTCATATACCAGAAATGATTGAAGCTACTGACTGAAGGAAAGGATCTGGCATCTCACTCTCTTTGAATCTTCTTTATCATGCTAAGAGGAGCAGGAAAAAGCAAAAAATTTCAGAATTGCACCTTGCAATGCGGAGAAATTACTGTTTGTGCATTTACAATATTCATTGATTTTTGCCATTGAAAAACGTCCAGAAATGATTGAAGCTACTGACTGAATGAAAGGAGCTGGCATCTCACTCTCTTTGAATCTTCTTTATCATGCTAAGAGGAGCAGGAAAAAGCAAAAAATTTCAGAATTGCACCTTGCAATGCGGAGAAATTACAGTTTGTGCATTTACAATATTCATTGATTTTTGCGATTGAAAAACATCATGTTATTCATATACCAGAAATGATTGAAGCTACTGACTGAATGAAAGGAGCTGGCATCTCACTCTCTTTGAATCTTCTTTATCATGCTAAGAGGAGCAGGAAAAAGTAAAAAATTTCAGAATTGCACCTTGCAATGCGGAGAAATTACTGTTTGTGCATTTACAATATTCAATGATTTTTGCCATTGAAAAACGTCCAGAAATGATTGAAGCTACTGACTGAATGAAAGGAGCTGGCATCTCACTCTCTTTGAATCTTCTTTATCATGCTAAGAGGAGCAGGAAAAAGCAAAAAATTTCAGAATTGCACCTTGCAATGCGGAGAAATTACAGTTTGTGCATTTACAATATTCATTGATTTTTGCGATTGAAAAACATCATGTTATTCATATACCAGAAATGATTGAAGCTACTGACTGAATGAAAGGAGCTGGCATCTCACTCTCTTTGAATCTTCTTTATCATGCTAAGAGGAGCAGGAAAAAGTAAAAAATTTCAGAATTGCACCTTGCAATGCGGAGAAATTACTGTTTGTGCATTTACAATATTCAATGATTTTTGCCATTGAAAAACGTCCAGAAATGATTGAAGCTACTGACTGAATGAAAGGAGCTGGCATCTCACTCTCTTTGAATCTTGTTTATCATGCTAAGAGGAGCAGGAAAAAGCAAAAAATTTCAGAATTGCACCTTGCAATGCGGAGAAATTACTGTTTGTGCATTTACAATATTCATTGATTTTTGCCATTGAAAAACGTCCAGAAATGATTGAAGCTACTGACTGAATGAAAGGAGCTGGCATCTCACTCTCTTTGAATCTTCTTTATCATGCTAAGAGGAGCAGGAAAAAGCAAAAAATTTCAGAATTGCACCTTGCAATGCGGAGAAATTACTGTTTGTGCATTTACAATATTCATTGATTTTTGCTATTGAAAAACATCATGTTATTCATATACCAGAAATGATTGAAGCTACTGACTGAATGAAAGGAGCTGGCATCTCACTCTCTTTGAATCTTCTTTATCATGCTAAGAGGAGCAGGAAAAAGCAAAAAATTTCAGAATTGCACCTTGCAATGCGGAGAAATTACAGTTTGTGCATTTACAATATTCATTGATTTTTGCCATTGAAAAACGTCCAGAAATGATTGAAGCTACTGACTGAATGAAAGGAGCTGGCATCTCACTCTCTTTGAATCTTCTTTATCATGCTAAGAGGAGCAGGAAAAAGCAAAAAATTTCAGAATTGCACCTTGCAATGCGGAGAAATTACTGTTTGTGCATTTACAATATTCATTGATTTTTGCCATTGAAAAACGTCCAGAAATGATTGAAGGTACTGACTGAATGAAAGGAGCTGGCATCTCACTCTCTTTGAATCTTCTTTATCATGCTAAGAGGAGCAGGAAAAAGCAAAAAATTTCAGAATTGCACCTTGCAATGCGGAGAAATTACTGTTTGTGCATTTACAATATTCATTGATTTTTGCCATTGAAAAACGTCCAGAAATGATTGAAGCTACTGACTGAATGAAAGGAGCTGGCATCTCACTCTCTTTGAATCTTCTTTATCATGCTAAGAGGAGCAGGAAAAAGCAAAAAATTTCAGAATTGCACCTTGCAATGCGGAGAAATTACTGTTTGTGCATTTACAATATTCATTGATTTTTGCCATTGAAAAATGTCCAGAAATGATTGAAGCTACTGACTGAATGAAAGGAGCTGGCATCTCACTCTCTTTGAATCTTCTTTATCATGCTAAGAGGAGCAGGAAAAAGCAAAAAATTTCAGAATTGCGCCTTGCAATGCGGAGAAATTACTGTTTGTGCATTTACAAAATTCATTGATTTTTGCCATTGAAAAACATCATGTTATTCATATACCAGAAATGATTGAAGCTACTGACTGAAGGAAAGGATATGGCATCTCACTCTCTTTGAATCTTCTTTATCATGCTTAGAGGAGCAGGAAAAAGCAAAAAATTTCAGAATTGCACCTTGCAATGCGGAGAAATTACTGTTTGTGCATTTACAATATTCATTGATTTTTGCCATTGAAAAACGTCCAGAAATGATTGAAGCTACTGACTGAATGAAAGGAGCTGGCATCTCACTCTCTTTGAATCTTCTTTATCATGCTAAGAGGAGCAGGAAAAAGCAAAAAATTTCAGAATTGCACCTTGCAATGCGGAGAAATTACTGTTTGTGCATTTCCAATATTCATTGATTTTTGCTATTGAAAAACATCATGTTATTCATATACCAGAAATGATTGAAGCTACTGACTGAATGAAAGGAGCTGGCATCTCACTCTCTTTGAATCTTCTTTATCATGCTAAGAGGAGCAGGAAAAAGCAAAAAATTTCAGAATTGCACCTTGCAATGCGGAGAAATTACAGTTTGTGCATTTACAATATTCATTGATTTTTGCCATTGAAAAACGTCCAGAAATGATTGAAGCTACTGACTGAATGAAAGGAGCTGGCATCTCACTCTCTTTGAATCTTCTTTATCATGCTAAGAGGAGCAGGAAAAAGCAAAAAATTTCAGAATTGCACCTTGCAATGCGGAGAAATTACTGTTTGTGCATTTACAATATTCATTGATTTTTGCCATTGAAAAAGGTCCAGAAATAATTGAAGGTACTGACTGAATGAAAGGAGCTGGCATCTCACTCTCTTTGAATCTTCTTTATCATGCTAAGAGGAGCAGGAAAAAGCAAAAAATTTCACAATTGCACCTTGCAATGCGGAGAAATTACTGTTTGTGCATTTACAATATTCATTGATTTTTGCCATTGAAAAACGTCCAGAAATGATTGAAGCTACTGACTGAATGAAAGGAGCTGGCATCTCACTCTCTTTGAATCTTCTTTATCATGCTAAGAGGAGCAGGAAAAAGCAAAAAATTTCAGAATTGCACCTTGCAATGCGGAGAAATTACTGTTTGTGCATTTACAATATTCATTGATTTTTGCGATTGAAAAACATCATATTATTCATATACCAGAAATGATTGAAGCTACTGACTGAATGAAAGGAGCTGGCATCTCACTCTGAATCTTCTTTATCATGCTAAGAGGAGCAGGAAAAAGTAAAAAATTTCAGAATTGCACCTTGCAATGCGGAGAAATTACTGTTTGTGCATTTACAATATTCAATGATTTTTGCCATTGAAAAACGTCCAGAAATGATTGAAGCTACTGACTGAATGAAAGGAGCTGGCATCTCACTCTCTTTGAATCTTGTTTATCATGCTAAGAGGAGCAGGAAAAAGCAAAAAATTTCAGAATTGCACCTTGCAATGCGGAGAAATTACTGTTTGTGCATTTACAATATTCATTGATTTTTGCCATTGAAAAACGTCCAGAAATGATTGAAGCTACTGACTGAATGAAAGGAGCTGGCATCTCACTCTCTTTGAATCTTCTTTATCATGCTAAGAGGAGCAGGAAAAAGCAAAAAATTTCAGAATTGCACCTTGCAATGCGGAGAAATTACTGTTTGTGCATTTACAATATTCATTGATTTTTGCCATTGAAAAACATCATGTTATTCATATACCAGAAATGATTGAAGCTACTGACTGAATGAAAGGAGCTGGCATCTCACTCTCTTTGAATCTTCTTTATCATGCTAAGAGGAGCAGGAAAAAGTAAAAAATTTCAGAATTGCACCTTGCAATGCGGAGAAATTACTGTTTGTGCATTTATAATATTCAATGATTTTTGCCATTGAAAAACGTCCAGAAATGATTGAAGCTACTGACTGAACGAAAGGAGCTGGCATCTCACTCTCTTTGAATCTTCTTTATCATGCTAAGAGGAGCAGGAAAAAGCAAAAAATTTCAGAATTGCACCTTGCAATGCGGAGAAATTACTGTTTGTGCATTTACAATATTCATTGATTTTTGCCATTGAAAAACATCATGTTATTCATGTACCAGAAATGTTTGAAGCTACTGACTGAATGAAAGGAGCTGGCATCTCACTCTCTTTGAATCTTCTTTATCATGCTAAGAGGAGCAGGAAAAAGCAAAAAATTTCATAATTACACATTGCAATGCGGAGAAATTACTGTTTGTGCATTTACAATATTCATTGATTTTTGCCATTGAAAAACGTCCAGAAATGATTGAAGCTACTGACTGAATGAAAGGAGCTGGCATCTCACTCTCTTTGAATCTTCTTTATCATGCTAAGAGGAGCAGGAAAAAGCAAAAAATTTCAGAATTGCACCTTGCAATGCGGAGAAATTACTGTTTGTGCATTTACAATATTCATTGATTTTTGCCATTGAAAAACGTCCAGAAATGATTGAAGCTACTGACTGAATGAAAGGAGCTGGCATCTCACTCTCTTTGAATCTTCTTTATCATGCTAAGAGGAGCAGGAAAAAGCAAAAAATTTCAGAATTGCACCTTGCAATGCGGAGAAATTACTGTTTGTGCATTTACAATATTCATTGATTTTTGCCATTGAAAAACGTCCAGAAATGATTGAAGCTACTGACTGAATGAAAGGAGCTGGCATCTCACTCTCTTTGAATCTTCTTTATCATGCTAAGAGGAGCAGGAAAAAGCAAAAAATTTCAGAATTGCACCTTGCAATGCGGAGAAATTACTGTTTGTGCATTTACAATATTCATTGATTTTTGCTATTGAAAAACATCATGTTATTCATATACCAGAAATGATTGAAGCTACTGACTGAATGAAAGGAGCTGGCATCTCACTCTCTTTGAATCTTCTTTATCATGCTAAGAGGAGCAGGAAAAAGCAAAAAATTTCAGAATTGCACCTTGCAATGCGGAGAAATTACAGTTTGTGCATTTACAATATTCATTGATTTTTGCCATTGAAAAACGTCCAGAAATGATTGAAGCTACTGACTGAATGAAAGGAGCTGGCATCTCACTCTCTTTGAATCTTCTTTATCATGCTAAGAGGAGCAGGAAAAAGCAAAAAATTTCAGAATTGCACCTTGCAATGCGGAGAAATTACTGTTTGTGCATTTACAATATTCATTGATTTTTGCCATTGAAAAACGTCCAGAAATGATTGAAGGTACTGACTGAATGAAAGGAGCTGGCATCTCACTCTCTTTGAATCTTCTTTATCATGCTAAGAGGAGCAGGAAAAAGCAAAAAATTTCAGAATTGCACCTTGCAATGCGGAGAAATTACTGTTTGTGCATTTACAATATTCATTGATTTTTGCCATTGAAAAACGTCCAGAAATGATTGAAGCTACTGACTGAATGAAAGGAGCTGGCATCTCACTCTCTTTGAATCTTCTTTATCATGCTAAGAGGAGCAGGAAAAAGCAAAAAATTTCAGAATTGCACCTTGCAATGCGGAGAAATTACTGTTTGTGCATTTACAATATTCATTGATTTTTGCCATTGAAAAATGTCCAGAAATGATTGAAGCTACTGACTGAATGAAAGGAGCTGGCATCTCACTCTCTTTGAATCTTCTTTATCATGCTAAGAGGAGCAGGAAAAAGCAAAAAATTTCAGAATTGCGCCTTGCAATGCGGAGAAATTACTGTTTGTGCATTTACAAAATTCATTGATTTTTGCCATTGAAAAACATCATGTTATTCATATACCAGAAATGATTGAAGCTACTGACTGAAGGAAAGGATATGGCATCTCACTCTCTTTGAATCTTCTTTATCATGCTTAGAGGAGCAGGAAAAAGCAAAAAATTTCAGAATTGCACCTTGCAATGCGGAGAAATTACTGTTTGTGCATTTACAATATTCATTGATTTTTGCCATTGAAAAACGTCCAGAAATGATTGAAGCTACTGACTGAATGAAAGGAGCTGGCATCTCACTCTCTTTGAATCTTCTTTATCATGCTAAGAGGAGCAGGAAAAAGCAAAAAATTTCAGAATTGCACCTTGCAATGCGGAGAAATTACTGTTTGTGCATTTCCAATATTCATTGATTTTTGCTATTGAAAAACATCATGTTATTCATATACCAGAAATGATTGAAGCTACTGACTGAATGAAAGGAGCTGGCATCTCACTCTCTTTGAATCTTCTTTATCATGCTAAGAGGAGCAGGAAAAAGCAAAAAATTTCAGAATTGCACCTTGCAATGCGGAGAAATTACAGTTTGTGCATTTACAATATTCATTGATTTTTGCCATTGAAAAACGTCCAGAAATGATTGAAGCTACTGACTGAATGAAAGGAGCTGGCATCTCACTCTCTTTGAATCTTCTTTATCATGCTAAGAGGAGCAGGAAAAAGCAAAAAATTTCAGAATTGCACCTTGCAATGCGGAGAAATTACTGTTTGTGCATTTACAATATTCATTGATTTTTGCCATTGAAAAAGGTCCAGAAATAATTGAAGGTACTGACTGAATGAAAGGAGCTGGCATCTCACTCTCTTTGAATCTTCTTTATCATGCTAAGAGGAGCAGGAAAAAGCAAAAAATTTCAGAATTGCACCTTGCAATGCGGAGAAATTACTGTTTGTGCATTTACAATATTCATTGATTTTTGCCATTGAAAAACGTCCAGAAATGATTGAAGCTACTGACTGAATGAAAGGAGCTGGCATCTCACTCTCTTTGAATCTTCTTTATCATGCTAAGAGGAGCAGGAAAAAGCAAAAAATTTCAGAATTGCACCTTGCAATGCGGAGAAATTACTGTTTGTGCATTTACAATATTCATTGATTTTTGCCATTGAAAAATGTCCAGAAATGATTGAAGCTACTGACTGAATGAAAGGAGCTGGCATCTCACTCTCTTTGAATCTTCTTTATCATGCTAAGAGGAGCAGGAAAAAGCAAAAAATTTCAGAATTGCGCCTTGCAATGCGGAGAAATTACTGTTTGTGCATTTACAAAATTCATTGATTTTTGCCATTGAAAAACATCATGTTATTCATATACCAGAAATGATTGAAGCTACTGACTGAAGGAAAGGATCTGGCATCTCACTCTCTTTGAATCTTCTTTATCATGCTTAGAGGAGCAGGAAAAAGCAAAAAATTTCAGAATTGCACCTTGCAATGCGGAGAAATTACTGTTTGTGCATTTACAATATTCATTGATTTTTGCCATTGAAAAACGTCCAGAAATGATTGAAGCTACTGACTGAATGAAAGGAGCTGGCATCTCACTCTCTTTGAATCTTCTTTATCATGCTAAGAGGAGCAGGAAAAAGCAAAAAATTTCAGAATTGCACCTTGCAATGCGGAGAAATTACTGTTTGTGCATTTACAATATTCATTGATTTTTGCGATTGAAAAACATCATATTATTCATATACCAGAAATGATTGAAGCTACTGACTGAATGAAAGGAGCTGGCATCTCACTCTGAATCTTCTTTATCATGCTAAGAGGAGCAGGAAAAAGTAAAAAATTTCAGAATTGCACCTTGCAATGCGGAGAAATTACTGTTTGTGCATTTACAATATTCAATGATTTTTGCCATTGAAAAACGTCCAGAAATGATTGAAGCTACTGACTGAATGAAAGGAGCTGGCATCTCACTCTCTTTGAATCTTGTTTATCATGCTAAGAGGAGCAGGAAAAAGCAAAAAATTTCAGAATTGCACCTTGCAATGCGGAGAAATTACTGTTTGTGCATTTACAATATTCATTGATTTTTGCCATTGAAAAACGTCCAGAAATGATTGAAGCTACTGACTGAATGAAAGGAGCTGGCATCTCACTCTCTTTGAATCTTCTTTATCATGCTAAGAGGAGCAGGAAAAAGCAAAAAATTTCAGAATTGCACCTTGCAATGCGGAGAAATTACTGTTTGTGCATTTACAATATTCATTGATTTTTGCCATTGAAAAACATCATGTTATTCATATACCAGAAATGATTGAAGCTACTGACTGAATGAAAGGAGCTGGCATCTCACTCTCTTTGAATCTTCTTTATCATGCTAAGAGGAGCAGGAAAAAGTAAAAAATTTCAGAATTGCACCTTGCAATGCGGAGAAATTACTGTTTGTGCATTTATAATATTCAATGATTTTTGCCATTGAAAAACGTCCAGAAATGATTGAAGCTACTGACTGAACGAAAGGAGCTGGCATCTCACTCTCTTTGAATCTTCTTTATCATGCTAAGAGGAGCAGGAAAAAGCAAAAAATTTCAGAATTGCACCTTGCAATGCGGAGAAATTACTGTTTGTGCATTTACAATATTCATTGATTTTTGCCATTGAAAAACATCATGTTATTCATGTACCAGAAATGTTTGAAGCTACTGACTGAATGAAAGGAGCTGGCATCTCACTCTCTTTGAATCTTCTTTATCATGCTAAGAGGAGCAGGAAAAAGCAAAAAATTTCAGAATTGCACATTGCAATGCGGAGAAATTACTGTTTGTGCATTTACAATATTCATTGATTTTTGCCATTGAAAAACGTCCAGAAATGATTGAAGCTACTGACTGAATGAAAGGAGCTGGCATCTCACTCTCTTTGAATCTTCTTTATCATGCTAAGAGGAGCAGGAAAAAGCAAAAAATTTCAGAATTGCACCTTGCAATGCGGAGAAATTACTGTTTGTGCATTTACAATATTCATTGATTTTTGCCATTGAAAAACGTCCAGAAATGATTGAAGCTACTGACTGAATGAAAGGAGCTGGCATCTCACTCTCTTTGAATCTTCTTTATCATGCTAAGAGGAGCAGGAACAAGCAAAAAATTTCAGAATTGCACCTTGCAATGCGGAGAAATTACTGTTTGTGCATTTACAATATTCATTGATTTTTGCCATTGAAAAATGTCCAGAAATGATTGAAGCTACTGACTGAATGAAAGGAGCTGGCATCTCACTCTCTTTGAATCTTCTTTATCATGCTAAGAGGAGCAGGAAAAAGCAAAAAATTTCAGAATTGCGCCTTGCAATGCGGAGAAATTACTGTTTGTGCATTTACAAAATTCATTGATTTTTGCCATTGAAAAATATCATGTTATTCATATACCAGAAATGATTGAAGCTACTGACTGAAGGAAAGGATCTGGCATCTCACTCTCTTTGAATCTTCTTTATCATGCTAAGAGGAGCAGGAAAAAGCAAAAAATTTCAGAATTGCACCTTGCAATGCGGAGAAATTACTGTTTGTGCATTTACAATATTCATTGATTTTTGCCATTGAAAAACGTCCA
The DNA here is from genome assembly GCF_046119375.1 of Phyllobates terribilis. NCBI lineage: Eukaryota > Metazoa > Chordata > Amphibia > Anura > Dendrobatidae > Phyllobates > Phyllobates terribilis. Next base: position 255,600 of record NW_027364083.1, on the reverse strand, counting down.
GAAATGATTGAAGCTACTGACTGAATGAAAGGAGCTGGCATCTCACTCTCTTTGAATCTTCTTTATCATGCTAAGAGGAGCAGGAAAAAGCAAAAAATTTCAGAATTGCACCTTGCAATGCGGAGAAATTACTGTTTGTGCATTTACAATATTCATTGATTTTTGCCATTGAAAAACGTCCAGAAATGATTGAAGCTACTGACTGAATGAAAGGAGCTGGCATCTCACTCTCTTTGAATCTTCTTTATCATGCTAAGAGGAGCAGGAAAAAGCAAAAAATTTCAGAATTGCACCTTGCAATGCGGAGAAATTACTGTTTGTGCATTTACAATATTCATTGATTTTTGCCATTGAAAAATGTCCAGAAATGATTGAAGCTACTGACTGAATGAAAGGAGCTGGCATCTCACTCTCTTTGAATCTTCTTTATCATGCTAAGAGGAGCAGGAAAAAGCAAAAAATTTCAGAATTGCGCCTTGCAATGCGGAGAAATTACTGTTTGTGCATTTACAAAATTCATTGATTTTTGCCATTGAAAAACATCATGTTATTCATATACCAGAAATGATTGAAGCTACTGACTGAAGGAAAGGATCTGGCATCTCACTCTCTTTGAATCTTCTTTATCATGCTAAGAGGAGCAGGAAAAAGCAAAAAGTTTCAGAATTGCACCTTGCAATGCGGAGAAATTACTGTTTGTGCATTTACAATATTCATTGGTTTTTGCCATTGAAAAACGTCCAGAAATGATTGAAGCTACTGACTGAATGAAAGGAGCTGGCATCTCACTCTCTTTGAATCTTCTTTATCATGCTAAGAGGAGCAGGAAAAAGCAAAAAATTTCAGAATTGCACCTTGCAATGCGGAGAAATTACTGTTTGTGCATTTACAATATTCATTGATTTTTGCGATTGAAAAACATCATGTTATTCATATACCAGAAATGATTGAAGCTACTGACTGAATGAAAGGAGCTGGCATCTCACTCTCTTTGAATCTTCTTTATCATGCTAAGAGGAGCAGGAAAAAGTAAAAAATTTCAGAATTGCACCTTGCAATGCGGAGAAATTACTGATTGTGCATTTACAATATTCAATGATTTTTGCCATTGAAAAACGTCCAGAAATGATTAAAGCTACTGACTGAATGAAAGGAGCTGGCATCTCACTCTCTTTGAATCTTCTTTATCATGCTAAGAGGAGCAGGAAAAAGCAAAAAATTTCAGAATTGCACCTTGCAATGCGGAGAAATTACTGTTTGTGCATTTACAATATTCATTGATTTTTGCGATTGAAAAACATCATGTTATTCATATACCAGAAATGATTGAAGCTACTGACTGAATGAAAGGAGCTGGCATCTCACTCTCTTTGAATCTTCTTTATCATGCTAAGAGGAGCAGGAAAAAGTAAAAAATTTCAGAATTGCACCTTGCAATGCGGAGAAATTACTGTTTGTGCATTTACAATATTCATTGATTTTTGCCATTGAAAAACGTCCAGAAATGATTGAAGCTACTGACTGAATGAAAGGAGCTGGCATCTCACTCTCTTTGAATCTTCTTTATCATGCTAAGAGGAGCAGGAAAAAGCAAAAAATTTCAGAATTGCACCTTGCAATGCGGAGAAATTACTGTTTGTGCATTTACAATATTCATTGATTTTTGCCATTGAAAAACGTCCAGAAATTATTGAAGCTACTGACTGAATGAAAGGAGCTGGCATCTCACTCTCTTTGAATCTTCTTTATCATGCTAAGAGGAGCAGGAAAAAGCAAAAAATTTCAGAATTGCACCTTGCAATGCGGAGAAATTACTGTTTGTGCATTTACAATATTCATTGATTTTTGCCATTGAAAAACATGTTATTCATATACCAGAAATGTTTGAAGCTACTGACTGAATGAAAGGAGCTGGCACCTCACTCTCTTTGAATCTTCTTTATCATGCTAAGAGGAGCAGGAAAAAGCAAAAAATTTCAGAATTGCACCTTGCAATGTGGAGAAATTACTGTTTGTGCATTTACAATATTCATTGATTTTTACCATTGAAAAACGTCCAGAAATGATTGAAGCTACTGACTGAATGAAAGTAGCTGGCATCTCACTCTCTTTGAATCTTCTTTATCATGCTAAGACGAGCAGGAAAAAGCAAAAAATTTCAGACTTGCACCTTGCAATGCGGAGAAATTACTGTTTGTGCATTTACAATATTCATTGATTTTTGCCATTGAAAAACATCATGTTATTCATATACCAGAAATGTTTGAAGCTACTGACTGAATGAAAGGAGCTGGCATCTCACTCTCTTTGAATCTTCTTTATCATGCTAAGAGGAGCAGGAAAAAGCAAAAAATTTCAGAATTGCACCTTGCAATGCGGAGAAATTACTGTTTGTGCATTTACAATATTCATTGATTTTTGCCATTGAAAAACGTCCAGAAATGATTGAAGCTACTGACTGAATGAAAGGAGCTGGCATCTCACTCTCTTTGAATCTTCTTTATCATGCTAAGAGGAGCAGGAAAAAGCAAAAAATTTCAGAATTGCACCTTGCAATGCGGAGAAATTACTGTTTGTGCATTTACAATATTCATTGATTTTTGCCATTGAAAAACGTCCAGAAATGATTGAAGCTACTGACTGAATGAAAGGAGCTGGCATCTCACTCTCTTTGAATCTTCTTTATCATGCTAAGAGGAGCAGGAAAAAGCAAAAAATTTCAGAATTGCACCTTGCAATGCGGAGAAATTACTGTTTGTGCATTAACAATATTCATTGATTTTTGCCATTGAAAAACATGTTATTCATATACCAGAAATGTTTGAAGCTACTGACTGAATGAAAGGAGCTGGCACCTCACTCTCTTTGAATCTTCTTTATCATGCTAAGAGGAGCGGGAAAAAGCAAAAAATTTCAGAATTGCACCTTGCAATGCGGAGAAATTACTGTTTGTGCATTTACAATATTCATTGATTTTTGCCATTGAAAAACGTCCAGAAATGATTGAAGGTACTGACTGAATGAAAGGAGCTGGCATCTCACTCTCTTTGAATCTTCTTTATCATGCTAAGAGGAGCAGGAAAAAGCAAAAAATTTCAGAATTGCACCTTGCAATGTGGAGAAATTACTGTTTGTGCATTTACAATATTCATTGATTTTTACCATTGAAAAACGTCCAGAAATGATTGAAGCTACTGACTGAATGAAAGTAGCTGGCATCTCACTTTCTTTGAATCTTCTTTATCATGCTAAGAGGAGCAGGAAAAAGCAAAAAATTTCAGACTTGCACCTTGCAATGCGGAGAAATTACTGTTTGTGCATTTACAATATTCATTGATTTTTGCCATTGAAAAACATCATGTTATTGATATACCAGAAATGTTTGAAGCTACTGACTGAATGAAAGGAGCTGGCATCTCACTCTCTTTGAATCTTCTTTATCATGCTAAGAGGAGCAGGAAAAAGCAAAAAATTTCAGAATTGCACCTTGCAATGCGTAGAAATTACTGTTTGTGCATTTACAATATTCATTGATTTTTTCCATTGAAAAACATCATGTTATTCATATACCAGAAATGTTTGAAGCTACTGACTGAATGAAAGGAGCTGGCATCTCAATCTCTTTGAATCTTCTTTATCATGCTAAGAGGAGCAGGAAAAAGCAAAAAACTTCAGAATTGCACCTTGCAATGTGGAGAAATTACTGTTTGTGCATTTACAATATTCATTGATTTTTACCATTGAAAAACGTCCAGAAATGATTGAAGCTACTGACTGAATGAAAGTAGCTGGCATCTCACTCTCTTTGAATCTTCTTTATCATGCTAAGAGGAGCAGGAAAAAGCAAAAAATTTCAGACTTGCACCTTGCAATGCGGAGAAATTACTGTTTGTGCATTTACAATATTCATTGATTTTTGCCATTGAAAAACATCATGTTATTCATATACCAGAAATGTTTGAAGCTACTGACTGAATGAAAGGAGCTGGCATCTCACTCTCTTTGAATCTTCTTTATCATGCTAAGAGGAGCAGGAAAAAGCAAAAAATTTCAGAATTGCACCTTGCAATGCGGAGAAATTACTGTTTGTGCATTTACAATATTCATTGATTTTTGCCATTGAAAAACATCATGTTATTCATATACCAGAAATGTTTGAAGCTACTGACTGAATGAAAGGAGCTGACATCTCACTCTCTTTGAATCTTCTTTATCATGCTAAGAGGAGCAGGAAAAAGCAAAAAATTTCAGAATTGCACCTTGCAATGCGGAGAAATTACTGTTTGTGCATTTACAATATTCATTGATTTTTGCCATTGAAAAACGTCCAGAAATGATTGAAGCTACTGACTGAATGAAAGGAGCTGGCATCTCACTCTCTTTGAATCTTCTTTATCATGCTAAGAGGAGCAGGAAAAAGCAAAAAATTTCAGAATTGCACCTTGCAATGCGGAGAAATTACTGTTTGTGCATTTACAATATTCATTGATTTTTGCCATTGAAAAACGTCCAGAAATGATTGAAGCTACTGACTGAATGAAAGGAGCTGGCATCTCACTCTCTTTGAATCTTCTTTATCATGCTAAGAGGAGCTGGAAAAAGCAAAAAATTTCAGAATTGCACCTTGCAATGCGGAGAAATTACTGTTTGTGCATTTACAATATTCATTGATTTTTGCCATTGAAAAACATGTTATTCATATACCAGAAATGTTTGAAGCTACTGACTGAATGAAAGGAGCTGGCACCTCAATCTCTTTGAATCTTCTTTATCATGCTAAGAGGAGCGGGAAAAAGCAAAAAATTTCAGAATTGCACCTTGCAATGCGGAGAAATTACTGTTTGTGCATTTACAATATTCATTGATTTTTGCCATTGAAAAACGTCCAGAAATGATTGAAGGTACTGACTGAATGAAAGGAGCTGGCATCTCACTCTCTTTGAATCTTCTTTATCATGCTAAGAGGAGCAGGAAAAAGCAAAAAATTTCAGAATTGCACCTTGCAATGTGGAGAAATTACTGTTTGTGCATTTACAATATTCATTGATTTTTGCCATTGAAAAACGTCCAGAAATGATTGAAGCTACTGACTGAATGAAAGGAGCTGGCATCTCACTCTCTTTGAATCTTCTTTATCATGCTAAGAGGAGCAGGAAAAAGCAAAAAATTTCAGAATTGCACCTTGCAATGCGGAGAAATTACTGTTTGTGCATTTACAATATTCATTGATTTTTGCCATTGAAAAACATCCAGAAATGATTGAAGCTACTGACTGAATGAAAGGAGCTGGCATCTCACTCTCTTTGAATCTTCTTTATCATGCTAAGAGGAGCAGGAAAAAGCAAAAAATTTCAGAATTGCACCTTGCAATGCGGAGAAATTACTGTTTGTGCATTTACAATATTCATTGATTTTTGCCATTGAAAAACATCATGTTATTCATATACCAGAAATGTTTGAAGCTACTGACTGAATGAAAGGAGCTGGCATCTCACTCTCTTTGAATCTTCTTTATCATGCTAAGAGGAGCAGGAAAAAGCAAAAAATTTCAGAATTGCACCTTGCAATGTGGAGAAATTACTGTTTGTGCATTTACAATATTCATTGATTTTTACCATTGAAAAACGTCCAGAAATGATTGAAGCTACTGACTGAATGAAAGTAGCTGGCATCTCACTCTCTTTGAATCTTCTTTATCATGCTAAGAGGAGCAGGAAAAAGCAAAAAATTTCAGACTTGCACCTTGCAATGCGGAGAAATTACTGTTTGTGCATTTACAATATTCATTGATTTTTGCCATTGAAAAACATCATGTTATTCATATACCAGAAATGTTTGAAGCTACTGACTGAATGAAAGGAGCTGGCATCTCACTCTCTTTGAATCTTCTTTATCATGCTAAGAGGAGCAGGAAAAAGCAAAAAATTTCAGAATTGCACCTTGCAATGCGGAGAAATTACTGTTTGTGCATTTACAATATTCATTGATTTTTGCCATTGAAAAACGTCCAGAAATGATTGAAGGTACTGACTGAATGAAAGGAGCTGGCATCTCACTCTCTTTGAATCTTCTTTATCATGCTAAGAGGAGCAGGAAAAAGCAAAAAGTTTCAGAATTGCAACTTGCAATGCGGAGAAATTACTGTTTGTGCATTTACAATATTCATTGATTTTTGCCATTGAAAAACGTCCAGAAATGATTGAAGCTACTGACTGAATGAAAGGAGCTGGCATCTCACTCTCTTTGAATCTTCTTTATCATGCTAAGTGGAGCAGGAAAAAGCAAAAAATTTCAGAATTGCACCTTGCAATGCGGAGAAATTACAGTTTGTGCATTTACAATATTCATTGATTTTTGCCATTGAAAAACGTCCAGAAATGATTGAAGCTACTGACTGAATGAAAGGAGCTGGCATCTCACTCTCTTTGAATCTTCTTTATCATGCTAAGAGGAGCAGGAAAAAGCAAAAAATTTCAGAATTGCACCTTGCAATGCGGAGAAATTACTGTTTGTGCATTTACAATATTCGTTGATTTTTGCCATTGAAAAACGTCCAGAAATGATTGAAGCTACTGACTGAATGAAAGGAGCTGGCATCTCACTCTCTTTGAATCTTCTTTATCATGCTAAGAGGAGCAGGAAAAAGCAAAAAATTTCAGAATTGCACCTTGCAATGCGGAGAAATTACAGTTTGTGCATTTACAATATTCATTGATTTTTGCCATTGAAAAACGTCCAGAAATGATTGAAGCTACTGACTGAATGAAAGGAGCTGGCATCTCACTCTCTTTGAATCTTCTTTATCATGCTAAGAGGAGCAGGAAAAAGCAAAAAATTTCAGAATTGCACCTTGCAATGCGGAGAATTTACTGTTTGTGCATTTACAATATTCATTGATTTTTGCCTTTGAAAAACATGTTATTCATATACCAGAAATGTTTGAAGCTCCTGACTGAATGAAAGGAGCTGGCACCTCACTCTCTTTGAATCTTCTTTATCATGCTAAGAGGAGCAGGAAAAAGCAAAAAATTTCAGAATTGCACCTTGCAATGCGGAGAAATTACTGTTTGTGCATTTACAATATTCATTGATTTTTGCCATTGAAAAACGTCCAGAAATGATTGAAGCTACTGACTGAATGAAAGGAGCTGGCATCTCACTCTCTTTGAATCTTCTTTATCATGCTAAGAGGAGCAGGAAAAAGCAAAAAATTTCAGAATTGCACCTTGCAATGCGGAGAAATTACTGTTTGTGCATTTACAATATTCATTGATTTTTGCCATTGAAAAATGTCCAGAAATGATTGAAGCTACTGACTGAATGAAAGGAGCTGGCATCTCACTCTCTTTGAATCTTCTTTATCATGCTAAGAGGAGCAGGAAAAAGCAAAAAATTTCAGAATTGCGCCTTGCAATGCGGAGAAATTACTGTTTGTGCATTTACAAAATTCATTGATTTTTGCCATTGAAAAACATCATGTTATTCATATACCAGAAATGATTGAAGCTACTGACTGAAGGAAAGGAGCTGGCATCTCACTCTCTTTGAATCTTCTTTATCATGCTAAGAGGAGCAGGAAAAAGCAAAAAATTTCAGAATTGCACCTTGCAATGCGGAGAATTTACTGTTTGTGCATTTACAATATTCATTGATTTTTGCCATTGAAAAACGTCCAGAAATGATTGAAGCTACTGACTGAATGAAAGGAGCTGGCATCTCACTCTCTTTGAATCTTCTTTATCATGCTAAGAGGAGCAGGAAAAAGCAAAAAATTTCAGAATTGCACCTTGCAATGCGGAGAAATTACAGTTTGTGCATTTACAATATTCATTGATTTTTGCCATTGAAAAACGTCCAGAAATGATTGAAGCTACTGACTGAATGAAAGGAGCTGGCATCTCACTCTCTTTGAATCTTCTTTATCATGCTAAGAGGAGCAGGAAAAAGCAAAAAATTTCAGAATTGCACCTTGCAATGCGGAGAAATTACTGTTTGTGCATTTACAATATTCGTTGATTTTTGCCATTGAAAAACGTCCAGAAATGATTGAAGCTACTGACTGAATGAAAGGAGCTGGCATCTCACTCTCTTTGAATCTTCTTTATCATGCTAAGAGGAGCAGGAAAAAGCAAAAAATTTCAGAATTGCACCTTGCAATGCGGAGAAATTACTGTTTGTGCATTTACAATATTCATTGATTTTTGCCATTGAAAAACATCATGTTATTCATATACCAGAAATGTTTGAAGCTACTGACTGAATGAAAGGAGCTGGCATCTCACTCTCTTTGAATCTTCTTTATCATGCTAAGAGGAGCAGGAAAAAGCAAAAAATTTCAGAATTGCACCTTGCAATGCGGAGAAATTACTGTTTGTGCATTTACAATATTCATTGATTTTTGCCATTGAAAAACATAATGTTATTCATATACCAGAAATGTTTGAAGCTACTGACTGAATGAAAGGAGCTGGCATCTCAATCTCTTTGAATCTTCTTTATCATGCTAAGAGGAGCATGAAAAAGCAAAAAATTTCAGAATTGCACCTTGCAATGTGGAGAAATTACTGTTTGTGCATTTACAATATTCATTGATTTTTACCATTGAAAAACGTCCAGAAATGATTGAAGCTACTGACTGAATGAAAGTAGCTGGCATCTCACTCTCTTTGAATCTTCTTTATCATGCTAAGAGGAGCAGGAAAAAGCAAAAAATTTCAGACTTGCACCTTGCAATGCGGAGAAATTACTGTTTGTGCATTTACAATATTCATTGATTTTTGCCATTGAAAAACATCATGTTATTCATATACCAGAAATGTTTGAAGCTACTGACTGAATGAAAGGAGCTGGCATCTCACTCTCTTTGAATCTTCTTTATCATGCTAAGAGGAGCAGAAAAAAGCAAAAAATTTCAGACTTGCACCTTGCAATGCGGAGAAATTACTGTTTGTGCATTTACAATATTCATTGATTTTTGCCATTGAAAAACATCATGTTATTCATATACCAGAAATGTTTGAAGCTACTGACTGAATGAAAGGAGCTGGCATCTCACTCTCTTTGAATCTTCTTTATCATGCTAAGAGGAGCAGGAAAAAGCAAAAAATTTCAGAATTGCACCTTGCAATGCGGAGAAATTACTGTTTGTGCATTTACAATATTCATTGATTTTTGCCATTGAAAAACGTCCAGAAATGATTGAAGGTACTGACTGAATGAAAGGAGCTGGCATCTCACTCTCTTTGAATCTTCTTTATCATGCTAAGAGGAGCAGGAAAAAGCAAAAAATTTCAGAATTGCAACTTGCAATGCGGAGAAATTACTGTTTGTGCATTTACAATATTCATTGATTTTTGCCATTGAAAAACGTCCAGAAATGATTGAAGCTACTGACTGAATGAAAGGAGCTGGCATCTCACTCTCTTTGAATCTTATTTATCATGCTAAGTGGAGCAGGAAAAAGCAAAAAATTTCAGAATTGCACCTTGCAATGCGGAGAAATTACAGTTTGTGCATTTACAATATTCATTGATTTTTGCCATTGAAAAACGTCCAGAAATGATTGAAGCTACTGACTGAATGAAAGGAGCTGGCATCTCACTCTCTTTGAATCTTCTTTATCATGCTAAGAGGAGCAGGAAAAAGCAAAAAATTTCAGAATTGCACCTTGCAATGCGGAGAAATTACTGTTTGTGCATTTACAATATTCGTTGATTTTTGCCATTGAAAAACGTCCAGAAATGATTGAAGCTACTGACTGAATGAAAGGAGCTGGCATCTCACTCTCTTTGAATCTTCTTTATCATGCTAAGAGGAGCAGGAAAAAGCAAAAAATTTCAGAATTGCACCTTGCAATGCGGAGAAATTACAGTTTGTGCATTTACAATATTCATTGATTTTTGCCATTGAAAAACGTCCAGAAATGATTGAAGCTACTGACTGAATGAAAGGAGCTGGCATCTCACTCTCTTTGAATCTTCTTTATCATGCTAAGAGGAGCAGGAAAAAGCAAAAAATTTCAGAATTGCACCTTGCAATGCGGAGAATTTACTGTTTGTGCATTTACAATATTCATTGATTTTTGCCATTGAAAAACATGTTATTCATATACCAGAAATGTTTGAAGCTCCTGACTGAATGAAAGGAGCTGGCACCTCACTCTCTTTGAATCTTCTTTATCATGCTAAGAGGAGCAGGAAAAAGCAAAAAATTTCAGAATTGCACCTTGCAATGCGGAGAAATTACTGTTTGTGCATTTACAATATTCATTGATTTTTGCCATTGAAAAACGTCCAGAAATGATTGAAGCTACTGACTGAATGAAAGGAGCTGGCATCTCACTCTCTTTGAATCTTCTTTATCATGCTAAGAGGAGCAGGAAAAAGCAAAAAATTTCAGAATTGCACCTTGCAATGCGGAGAAATTACTGTTTGTGCATTTACAATATTCATTGATTTTTGCCATTGAAAAATGTCCAGAAATGATTGAAGCTACTGACTGAATGAAAGGAGCTGGCATCTCACTCTCTTTGAATCTTCTTTATCATGCTAAGAGGAGCAGGAAAAAGCAAAAAATTTCAGAATTGCGCCTTGCAATGCGGAGAAATTACTGTTTGTGCATTTACAAAATTCATTGATTTTTGCCATTGAAAAACATCATGTTATTCATATACCAGAAATGATTGAAGCTACTGACTGAAGGAAAGGAGCTGGCATCTCACTCTCTTTGAATCTTCTTTATCATACTAAGAGGAGCAGGAAAAAGCAAAAAATTTCAGAATTGCACCTTGCAATGCGGAGAATTTACTGTTTGTGCATTTACAATATTCATTGATTTTTGCCATTGAAAAACGTCCAGAAATGATTGAAGCTACTGACTGAATGAAAGGAGCTGGCATCTCACTCTCTTTGAATCTTCTTTATCATGCTAAGAGGAGCAGGAAAAAGCAAAAAATTTCAGAATTGCACCTTGCAATGCGGAGAAATTACAGTTTGTGCATTTACAATATTCATTGATTTTTGCCATTGAAAAACGTCCAGAAATGATTGAAGCTACTGACTGAATGAAAGGAGCTGGCATCTCGCTCTCTTTGAATCTTCTTTATCATGCTAAGAGGAGCAGGAAAAAGCAAAAAATTTCAGAATTGCACCTTGCAATGCGGAGAAATTACTGTTTGTGCATTTACAATATTCGTTGATTTTTGCCATTGAAAAACGTCCAGAAATGATTGAAGCTACTGACTGAATGAAAGGAGCTGGCATCTCACTCTCTTTGAATCTTCTTTATCATGCTAAGAGGAGCAGGAAAAAGCAAAAAATTTCAGAATTGCACCTTGCAATGCGGAGAAATTACAGTTTGTGCATTTACAATATTCATTGATTTTTGCCATTGAAAAACGTCCAGAAATGATTGAAGCTACTGACTGAATGAAAGGAGCTGGCATCTCACTCTCTTTGAATCTTCTTTATCATGCTAAGAGGAGCAGGAAAAAGCAAAAAATTTCAGAATTGCACCTTGCAATGCGGAGAAATTACTGTTTGTGCATTTACAATATTCATTGATTTTTGCCATTGAAAAACATGTTATTCATATACCAGAAATGTTTGAAGCTCCTGACTGAATGAAAGGAGCTGGCACCTCACTCTCTTTGAATCTTCTTTATCATGCTAAGAGGAGCAGGAAAAAGCAAAAAATTTCAGAATTGCACCTTGCAATGCGGAGAAATTACTGTTTGTGCATTTACAATATTCATTGATTTTTGCCATTGAAAAACGTCCAGAAATGATTGTAGCTACTGACTGAATGAAAGGAGCTGGCATCTCACTCTCTTTGAATCTTCTTTATCATGCTAAGAGGAGCAGGAAAAAGCAAAAAATTTCAGAATTGCACCTTGCAATGCGGAGAAATTACTGTTTGTGCATTTACAATATTCATTGACTTTTGCCATTGAAAAATGTCCAGAAATGATTGAAGCTACTGACTGAATGAAAGGAGCTGGCATCTCACTCTCTTTGAATCTTCTTTATCATGCTAAGAGGAGCAGGAAAAAGCAAAAAATTTCAGAATTGCACCTTGCAATGCGGAGAAATTACTGTTTGTGCATTTACAATATTCATTGATTTTTGCCATTGAAAAATGTCCAGAAATGATTGAAGCTACTGACTGAATGAAAGGAGCTGGCATCTCACTCTCTTTGAATCTTCTTTATCATGCTAAGAGGAGCAGGAAAAAGCAAAAAATTTCAGAATTGCGCCTTGCAATGCGGAGAAATTACTGTTTGTGCATTTACAAAATTCATTGATTTTTGCCATTGAAAAACATCATGTTATTCATATACCAGAAATGATTGAAGCTACTGACTGAAGGAAAGGAGCTGGCATCTCACTCTCTTTGAATCTTCTTTATCATGCTAAGAGGAGCAGGAAAAAGCAAAAAATTTCAGAATTGCACCTTGCAATGCGGAGAATTTACTGTTTGTGCATTTACAATATTCATTGATTTTTGCCATTGAAAAACGTCCAGAAATGATTGAAGCTACTGACTGAATGAAAGGAGCTGGCATCTCACTCTCTTTGAATCTTCTTTATCATGCTAAGAGGAGCAGGAAAAAGCAAAAAATTTCAGAATTGCACCTTGCAATGCGGAGAAATTACAGTTTGTGCATTTACAATATTCATTGATTTTTGCCATTGAAAAACGTCCAGAAATGATTGAAGCTACTGACTGAATGAAAGGAGCTGGCATCTCACTCTCTTTGAATCTTCTTTATCATGCTAAGAGGAGCAGGAAAAAGCAAAAAATTTCAGAATTGCACCTTGCAATGCGGAGAAATTACTGTTTGTGCATTTACAATATTCGTTGATTTTTGCCATTGAAAAACGTCCAGAAATGATTGAAGCTACTGACTGAATGAAAGGAGCTGGCATCTCACTCTCTTTGAATCTTCTTTATCATGCTAAGAGGAGCAGGAAAAAGCAAAAAATTTCAGAATTGCACCTTGCAATGCGGAGAAATTACTGTTTGTGCATTTACAATATTCATTGATTTTTGCCATTGAAAAACATCATGTTATTCATATACCAGAAATGTTTGAAGCTACTGACTGAATGAAAGGAGCTGGCATCTCACTCTCTTTGAATCTTCTTTATCATGCTAAGAGGAGCAGGAAAAAGCAAAAAATTTCAGAATTGCACCTTGCAATGCGGAGAAATTACTGTTTGTGCATTTACAATATTCATTGATTTTTGCCATTGAAAAACATAATGTTATTCATATACCAGAAATGTTTGAAGCTACTGACTGAATGAAAGGAGCTGGCATCTCAATCTCTTTGAATCTTCTTTATCATGCTAAGAGGAGCATGAAAAAGCAAAAAATTTCAGAATTGCACCTTGCAATGTGGAGAAATTACTGTTTGTGCATTTACAATATTCATTGATTTTTACCATTGAAAAACGTCCAGAAATGATTGAAGCTACTGACTGAATGAAAGTAGCTGGCATCTCACTCTCTTTGAATCTTCTTTATCATGCTAAGAGGAGCAGGAAAAAGCAAAAAATTTCAGACTTGCACCTTGCAATGCGGAGAAATTACTGTTTGTGCATTTACAATATTCATTGATTTTTGCCATTGAAAAACATCATGTTATTCATATACCAGAAATGTTTGAAGCTACTGACTGAATGAAAGGAGCTGGCATCTCACTCTCTTTGAATCTTCTTTATCATGCTAAGAGGAGCAGAAAAAAGCAAAAAATTTCAGACTTGCACCTTGCAATGCGGAGAAATTACTGTTTGTGCATTTACAATATTCATTGATTTTTGCCATTGAAAAACATCATGTTATTCATATACCAGAAATGTTTGAAGCTACTGACTGAATGAAAGGAGCTGGCATCTCACTCTCTTTGAATCTTCTTTATCATGCTAAGAGGAGCAGGAAAAAGCAAAAAATTTCAGAATTGCACCTTGCAATGCGGAGAAATTACTGTTTGTGCATTTACAATATTCATTGATTTTTGCCATTGAAAAACGTCCAGAAATGATTGAAGGTACTGACTGAATGAAAGGAGCTGGCATCTCACTCTCTTTGAATCTTCTTTATCATGCTAAGAGGAGCAGGAAAAAGCAAAAAATTTCAGAATTGCAACTTGCAATGCGGAGAAATTACTGTTTGTGCATTTACAATATTCATTGATTTTTGCCATTGAAAAACGTCCAGAAATGATTGAAGCTACTGACTGAATGAAAGGAGCTGGCATCTCACTCTCTTTGAATCTTATTTATCATGCTAAGTGGAGCAGGAAAAAGCAAAAAATTTCAGAATTGCACCTTGCAATGCGGAGAAATTACAGTTTGTGCATTTACAATATTCATTGATTTTTGCCATTGAAAAACGTCCAGAAATGATTGAAGCTACTGACTGAATGAAAGGAGCTGGCATCTCACTCTCTTTGAATCTTCTTTATCATGCTAAGAGGAGCAGGAAAAAGCAAAAAATTTCAGAATTGCACCTTGCAATGCGGAGAAATTACTGTTTGTGCATTTACAATATTCGTTGATTTTTGCCATTGAAAAACGTCCAGAAATGATTGAAGCTACTGACTGAATGAAAGGAGCTGGCATCTCACTCTCTTTGAATCTTCTTTATCATGCTAAGAGGAGCAGGAAAAAGCAAAAAATTTCAGAATTGCACCTTGCAATGCGGAGAAATTACAGTTTGTGCATTTACAATATTCATTGATTTTTGCCATTGAAAAACGTCCAGAAATGATTGAAGCTACTGACTGAATGAAAGGAGCTGGCATCTCACTCTCTTTGAATCTTCTTTATCATGCTAAGAGGAGCAGGAAAAAGCAAAAAATTTCAGAATTGCACCTTGCAATGCGGAGAATTTACTGTTTGTGCATTTACAATATTCATTGATTTTTGCCATTGAAAAACATGTTATTCATATACCAGAAATGTTTGAAGCTCCTGACTGAATGAAAGGAGCTGGCACCTCACTCTCTTTGAATCTTCTTTATCATGCTAAGAGGAGCAGGAAAAAGCAAAAAATTTCAGAATTGCACCTTGCAATGCGGAGAAATTACTGTTTGTGCATTTACAATATTCATTGATTTTTGCCATTGAAAAACGTCCAGAAATGATTGAAGCTACTGACTGAATGAAAGGAGCTGGCATCTCACTCTCTTTGAATCTTCTTTATCATGCTAAGAGGAGCAGGAAAAAGCAAAAAATTTCAGAATTGCACCTTGCAATGCGGAGAAATTACTGTTTGTGCATTTACAATATTCATTGATTTTTGCCATTGAAAAATGTCCAGAAATGATTGAAGCTACTGACTGAATGAAAGGAGCTGGCATCTCACTCTCTTTGAATCTTCTTTATCATGCTAAGAGGAGCAGGAAAAAGCAAAAAATTTCAGAATTGCGCCTTGCAATGCGGAGAAATTACTGTTTGTGCATTTACAAAATTCATTGATTTTTGCCATTGAAAAACATCATGTTATTCATATACCAGAAATGATTGAAGCTACTGACTGAAGGAAAGGAGCTGGCATCTCACTCTCTTTGAATCTTCTTTATCATACTAAGAGGAGCAGGAAAAAGCAAAAAATTTCAGAATTGCACCTTGCAATGCGGAGAATTTACTGTTTGTGCATTTACAATATTCATTGATTTTTGCCATTGAAAAACGTCCAGAAATGATTGAAGCTACTGACTGAATGAAAGGAGCTGGCATCTCACTCTCTTTGAATCTTCTTTATCATGCTAAGAGGAGCAGGAAAAAGCAAAAAATTTCAGAATTGCACCTTGCAATGCGGAGAAATTACAGTTTGTGCATTTACAATATTCATTGATTTTTGCCATTGAAAAACGTCCAGAAATGATTGAAGCTACTGACTGAATGAAAGGAGCTGGCATCTCGCTCTCTTTGAATCTTCTTTATCATGCTAAGAGGAGCAGGAAAAAGCAAAAAATTTCAGAATTGCACCTTGCAATGCGGAGAAATTACTGTTTGTGCATTTACAATATTCGTTGATTTTTGCCATTGAAAAACGTCCAGAAATGATTGAAGCTACTGACTGAATGAAAGGAGCTGGCATCTCACTCTCTTTGAATCTTCTTTATCATGCTAAGAGGAGCAGGAAAAAGCAAAAAATTTCAGAATTGCACCTTGCAATGCGGAGAAATTACAGTTTGTGCATTTACAATATTCATTGATTTTTGCCATTGAAAAACGTCCAGAAATGATTGAAGCTACTGACTGAATGAAAGGAGCTGGCATCTCACTCTCTTTGAATCTTCTTTATCATGCTAAGAGGAGCAGGAAAAAGCAAAAAATTTCAGAATTGCACCTTGCAATGCGGAGAAATTACTGTTTGTGCATTTACAATATTCATTGATTTTTGCCATTGAAAAACATGTTATTCATATACCAGAAATGTTTGAAGCTCCTGACTGAATGAAAGGAGCTGGCACCTCACTCTCTTTGAATCTTCTTTATCATGCTAAGAGGAGCAGGAAAAAGCAAAAAATTTCAGAATTGCACCTTGCAATGCGGAGAAATTACTGTTTGTGCATTTACAATATTCATTGATTTTTGCCATTGAAAAACGTCCAGAAATGATTGTAGCTACTGACTGAATGAAAGGAGCTGGCATCTCACTCTCTTTGAATCTTCTTTATCATGCTAAGAGGAGCAGGAAAAAGCAAAAAATTTCAGAATTGCACCTTGCAATGCGGAGAAATTACTGTTTGTGCATTTACAATATTCATTGACTTTTGCCATTGAAAAATGTCCAGAAATGATTGAAGCTACTGACTGAATGAAAGGAGCTGGCATCTCACTCTCTTTGAATCTTCTTTATCATGCTAAGAGGAGCAGGAAAAAGCAAAAAATTTCAGAATTGCGCCTTGCAATGCGGAGAAATTACTGTTTGTGCATTTACAAAATTCATTGATTTTTGCCATTGAAAAACATCATGTTATTCATATACCAGAAATGATTGAAGCTACTGACTGAAGGAAAGGAGCTGGCATCTCACTCTCTTTGAATCTTCTTTATCATGCTAAGAGGAGCAGGAAAAAGCAAAAAATTTCAGAATTGCACCTTGCAATGCGGAGAAATTACTGTTTGTGCATTTACAATATTCATTGATTTTTGCGATTGAAAAACATCATGTTATTCATATACCAGAAATGATTGAAGCTACTGACTGAATGAAAGGAGCTGGCATCACACTCTCTTTGAATCTTCTTTATCATGCTAAGAGGAGCAGGAAAAAGCAAAAAATTTCAGAATTGCACCTTGCAATGCGGAGAAATTACAGTTTATGCATTTACAATATTCATTGATTTTTGCCATTGAAAAACGTCCAGAAATGATTGAAGCTACTGACTGAATGAAAGGAGCTGGCATCTCACTCTCTTTGAATCTTCTTTATCATGCTAAGAGGAGCAGGAAAAAGCAAAAAATTTCAGAATTGCACCTTGCAATGCGGAGAAATTACTGTTTGTGCATTTACAATATTCATTGATTTTTGCCATTGAAAAACGTCCAGAAATGATTGAAGGTACTGACTGAATGAAAGGAGCTGGCATCTCACTCTCTTTGAATCTTCTTTATCATGCTAAGAGGAGCAGGAAAAAGCAAAAAATTTCAGAATTGCACCTTGCAATGCGGAGAAATTACTGTTTGTGCATTTACAATATTCATTGATTTTTGCCATTGAAAAACGTCCAGAAATGATTGAAGGTACTGACTGAATGAAAGGAGCTGGCATCTCACTCTCTTTGAATCTTCTTTATCATGCTAAGAGGAGCAGGAAAAAGCAAAAAATTTCAGAATTGCACCTTGCAATGCGGAGAAATTACTGTTTGTGCATTTACAATATTCATTGATTTTTGCCATTGAAAAACGTCCAGAAATGATTGAAGCTACTGACTGAATGAAAGGAGCTGGCATCTCACTCTCTTTGAATCTTCTTTATCATGCTAAGAGGAGCAGGAAAAAGCAAAAAATTTCAGAATTGCACCTTGCAATGCGGAGAATTTACTGTTTGTGCATTTACAATATTCATTGATTTTTGCCATTGAAAAACATGTTATTCATATACCAGAAATGTTTGAAGCTCCTGACTGAATGAAAGGAGCTGGCACCTCACTCTCTTTGAATCTTCTTTATCATGCTAAGAGGAGCAGGAAAAAGCAAAAAATTTCAGAATTGCACCTTGCAATGCGGAGAAATTACTGTTTGTGCATTTACAATATTCATTGATTTTTGCCATTGAAAAACGTCCAGAAATGATTGAAGCTACTGACTGAATGAAAGGAGCTGGCATCTCACTCTCTTTGAATCTTCTTTATCATGCTAAGAGGAGCAGGAAAAAGCAAAAAATTTCAGAATTGCACCTTGCAATGCGGAGAAATTACTGTTTGTGCATTTACAATATTCATTGATTTTTGCCATTGAAAAATGTCCAGAAATGATTGAAGCTACTGACTGAATGAAAGGAGCTGGCATCTCACTCTCTTTGAATCTTCTTTATCATGCTAAGAGGAGCAGGAAAAAGCAAAAAATTTCAGAATTGCGCCTTGCAATGCGGAGAAATTACTGTTTGTGCATTTACAAAATTCATTGATTTTTGCCATTGAAAAACATCATGTTATTCATATACCAGAAATGATTGAAGCTACTGACTGAAGGAAAGGAGCTGGCATCTCACTCTCTTTGAATCTTCTTTATCATGCTAAGAGGAGCAGGAAAAAGCAAAAAATTTCAGAATTGCACCTTGCAATGCGGAGAATTTACTGTTTGTGCATTTACAATATTCATTGATTTTTGCCATTGAAAAACGTCCAGAAATGATTGAAGCTACTGACTGAATGAAAGGAGCTGGCATCTCACTCTCTTTGAATCTTCTTTATCATGCTAAGAGGAGCAGGAAAAAGCAAAAAATTTCAGAATTGCACCTTGCAATGCGGAGAAATTACAGTTTGTGCATTTACAATATTCATTGATTTTTGCCATTGAAAAATGTCCAGAAATGATTGAAGCTACTGACTGAATGAAAGGAGCTGGCTTCTCGCTCTCTTTGAATCTTCTTTATCATGCTAAGAGGAGCAGGAAAAAGCAAAAAATTTCAGAATTGCACCTTGCAATGCGGAGAAATTACTGTTTGTGCATTTACAATATTCGTTGATTTTTGCCATTGAAAAACGTCCAGAAATGATTGAAGCTACTGACTGAATGAAAGGAGCTGGCATCTCACTCTCTTTGAATCTTCTTTATCATGCTAAGAGGAGCAGGAAAAAGCAAAAAATTTCAGAATTGCACCTTGCAATGCGGAGAAATTACAGTTTGTGCATTTACAATATTCATTGATTTTTGCCATTGAAAAACGTCCAGAAATGATTGAAGCTACTGACTGAATGAAAGGAGCTGGCATCTCACTCTCTTTGAATCTTCTTTATCATGCTAAGAGGAGCAGGAAAAAGCAAAAAATTTCAGAATTGCACCTTGCAATGCGGAGAAATTAATGTTTGTGCATTTACAATATTCATTGATTTTTGCCATTGAAAAACATGTTATTCATATACCAGAAATGTTTGAAGCTCCTGACTGAAAGAAAGGAGCTGGCACCTCACTCTCTTTGAATCTTCTTTATCATGCTAAGAGGAGCAGGAAAAAGCAAAAAATTTCAGAATTGCACCTTGCAATGCGGAGAAATTACTGTTTGTGCATTTACAATATTCATTGATTTTTGCCATTGAAAAACGTCCAGAAATGATTGTAGCTACTGACTGAATGAAAGGAGCTGGCATCTCACTCTCTTTGAATCTTCTTTATCATGCTAAGAGGAGCAGGAAAAAGCAAAAAATTTCAGAATTGCACCTTGCAATGCGGAGAAATTACTGTTTGTGCATTTACAATATTCATTGACTTTTGCCATTGAAAAATGTCCAGAAATGATTGAAGCTACTGACTGAATGAAAGGAGCTGGCATCTCACTCTCTTTGAATCTTCTTTATCATGCTAAGAGGAGCAGGAAAAAGCAAAAAATTTCAGAATTGCGCCTTGCAATGCGGAGAAATTACTGTTTGTGCATTTACAAAATTCATTGATTTTTGCCATTGAAAAACATCATGTTATTCATATACCAGAAATGATTGAAGCTACTGACTGAAGGAAAGGAGCTGGCATCTCACTCTCTTTGAATCTTCTTTATCATGCTAAGAGGAGCAGGAAAAAGCAAAAAATTTCAGAATTGCACCTTGCAATGCGGAGAAATTACTGTTTGTGCATTTACAATATTCATTGATTTTTGCGATTGAAAAACATCATGTTATTCATATAGCAGAAATGATTGAAGCTACTGACTGAATGAAAGGAGCTGGCATCTCACTCTCTTTGAATCTTCTTTATCATGCTAAGAGGAGCAGGAAAAAGCAAAAAATTTCAGAATTGCACCTTGCAATGCGGAGAAATTACAGTTTGTACATTTACAATATTCATTGATTTTTGCCATTGAAAAACGTCCAGAAATGATTGAAGCTACTGACTGAATGAAAGGAGCTGGCATCTCACTCTCTTTGAATCTTCTTTATCATGCTAAGAGGAGCAGGAAAAAGCAAAAAATTTCAGAATTGCACCTTGCAATGCGGAGAAATTACTGTTTGTGCATTTACAATATTCATTGATTTTTGCCATTGAAAAACGTCCAGAAATGATTGAAGGTACTGACTGAATGAAAGGAGCTGGCATCTCACTCTCTTTGAATCTTCTTTATCATGCTAAGAGGAGCAGGAAAAAGCAAAAAATTTCAGAATTGCACCTTGCAATGCGGAGAAATTACTGTTTGTGCATTTACAATATTCATTGATTTTTGCCATTGAAAAACGTCCAGAAATGATTGAAGGTACTGACTGAATGAAAGGAGCTGGCATCTCACTCTCTTTGAATCTTCTTTATCATGCTAAGAGGAGCAGGAAAAAGCAAAAAATTTCAGAATTGCACCTTGCAATGCGGAGAAATTACTGTTTGTGCATTTACAATATTCATTGATTTTTGCCATTGAAAAACGTCCAGAAATGATTGAAGCTACTGACTGAATGAAAGGAGCTGGCATCTCACTCTCTTTGAATCTTCTTTATCATGCTAAGAGGAGCAGGAAAAAGCAAAAAATTTCAGAATTGCACCTTGCAATGCGGAGAAATTACTGTTTGTGCATTTACAATATTCATTGATTTTTGCCATTGAAAAATGTCCAGAAATGATTGAAGCTACTGACTGAATGAAAGGAGCTGGCATCTCACTCTCTTTGAATCTTCTTTATCATGCTAAGAGGAGCAGGAAAAAGCAAAAAATTTCAGAATTGCGCCTTGCAATGCGGAGAAATTACTGTTTGTGCATTTACAAAATTCATTGATTTTTGCAATTGAAAAACATCATGTTATTCATATACCAGAAATGATTGAAGCTACTGACTGAAGGAAAGGATCTGGCATCTCACTCTCTTTGAATCTTCTTTATCATGCTTAGAGGAGCAGGAAAAAGCAAAAAATTTCAGAATTGCACCTTGCAATGCGGAGAAATTACTGTTTGTGCATTTACAATATTCATTGATTTTTGCCATTGAAAAACGTCCAGAAATGATTGAAGCTACTGACTGAATGAAAGGAGCTGGCATCTCACTCTCTTTGAATCTTCTTTATCATGCTAAGAGGAGCAGGAAAAAGCAAAAAATTTCAGAATTGCACCTTGCAATGCGGAGAAATTACTGTTTGTGCATTTACAATATTCATTGATTTTTGCGATTGAAAAACATCATGTTATTCATATACCAGAAATGATTGAAGCTACTGACTGAATGAAAGGAGCTGGCATCTCACTCTCTTTGAATCTTCTTTATCATGCTAAGAGGAGCAGGAAAAAGTAAAAAATTTCAGAATTGCACCTTGCAATGCGGAGAAATTACTGTTTGTGCATTTACAATATTAATTGATTTTTGCCATTGAAAAACATCCAGAAATGATTGAAGCTACTGACTGAATGAAAGGAGCTGGCATCTCACTCTCTTTGAATCTTCTTTATCATGCTAAGAGGAGCAGGAAAAAGCAAAAAATTTCAGAATTGCACCTTGCAATGCGGAGAAATTACTGTTTGTGCATTTACAATATTCATTGATTTTTGCTATTGAAAAACATCATGTTATTCATATACCAGAAATGATTGAAGCTACTGACTGAATGAAAGGAGCTGGCATCTCACTCTCTTTGAATCTTCTTTATCATGCTAAGAGGAGCAGGAAAAAGCAAAAAATTTCAGAATTGCACCTTGCAATGCGGAGAAATTACAGTTTGTGCATTTACAATATTCATTGATTTTTGCCATTGAAAAACGTCCAGAAATGATTGAAGCTACTGACTGAATGAAAGGAGCTGGCATCTCACTCTCTTTGAATCTTCTTTATCATGCTAAGAGGAGCAGGAAAAAGCAAAAAATTTCAGAATTGCACCTTGCAATGCGGAGAAATTACTGTTTGTGCATTTACAATATTCATTGATTTTTGCCATTGAAAAACGTCCAGAAATGATTGAAGGTACTGACTGAATGAAAGGAGCTGGCATCTCACTCTCTTTGAATCTTCTTTATCATGCTAAGAGGAGCAGGAAAAAGCAAAAAATTTCAGAATTGCACCTTGCAATGCGGAGAAATTACTGTTTGTGCATTTACAATATTCATTGATTTTTGCCATTGAAAAACGTCCAGAAATGATTGAAGCTACTGACTGAATGAAAGGAGCTGGCATCTCACTCTCTTTGAATCTTCTTTATCATGCTAAGAGGAGCAGGAAAAAGCAAAAAATTTCAGAATTGCACCTTGCAATGCGGAGAAATTACTGTTTGTGCATTTACAATATTCATTGATTTTTGCCATTGAAAAATGTCCAGAAATGATTGAAGCTACTGACTGAATGAAAGGAGCTGGCATCTCACTCTCTTTGAATCTTCTTTATCATGCTAAGAGGAGCAGGAAAAAGCAAAAAATTTCAGAATTGCGCCTTGCAATGCGGAGAAATTACTGTTTGTGCATTTACAAAATTCATTGATTTTTGCCATTGAAAAACATCATGTTATTCATATACCAGAAATGATTGAAGCTACTGACTGAAGGAAAGGATCTGGCATCTCACTCTCTTTGAATCTTCTTTATCATGCTTAGAGGAGCAGGAAAAAGCAAAAAATTTCAGAATTGCACCTTGCAATGCGGAGAAATTACTGTTTGTGCATTTACAATATTCATTGATTTTTGCCATTGAAAAACGTCCAGAAATGATTGAAGCTACTGACTGAATGAAAGGAGCTGGCATCTCACTCTCTTTGAATCTTCTTTATCATGCTAAGAGGAGCAGGAAAAAGCAAAAAATTTCAGAATTGCACCTTGCAATGCGGAGAAATTACTGTTTGTGCATTTACAATATTCATTGATTTTTGCGATTGAAAAACATCATGTTATTCATATACCAGAAATGATTGAAGCTACTGACTGAATGAAAGGAGCTGGCATCTCACTCTCTTTGAATCTTCTTTATCATGCTAAGAGGAGCAGGAAAAAGTAAAAAATTTCAGAATTGCACCTTGCAATGCGGAGAAATTACTGTTTGTGCATTTACAATATTCAATGATTTTTGCCATTGAAAAACGTCCAGAAATGATTGAAGCTACTGACTGAATGAAATGAGCTGGCATCTCACTGTCTTTGAATCTTGTTTATCATGCTAAGCGGAGCAGGAAAAAGCAAAAAATTTCAGAATTGCACCTTGCAATGCGGAGAAATTACTGTTTGTGCATTTACAATATTCATTGATTTTTGCCATTGAAAAACGTCCAGAAATGATTGAAGCTACTGACTGAATGAAAGGAGCTGGCATCTCACTCTCTTTGAATCTTCTTTATCATGCTAAGAGGAGCAGGAAAAAGCAAAAAATTTCAGAATTGCACCTTGCAATGCGGAGAAATTACTGTTTGTGCATTTACAATATTCATTGATTTTTGCCATTGAAAAACATCATGTTATTCATATACCAGAAATGATTGAAGCTACTGACTGAATGAAAGGAGCTGGCATCTCACTCTCTTTGAATCTTCTTTATCATGCTAAGAGGAGCAGGAAAAAGTAAAAAATTTCAGAATTGCACCTTGCAATGCGGAGAAATTACTGTTTGTGCATTTATAATATTCAATGATTTTTGCCATTGAAAAACGTCCAGAAATGATTGAAGCTACTGACTGAACGAAAGGAGCTGGCATCTCACTCTCTTTGAATCTTCTTTATCATGCTAAGAGGAGCAGGAAAAAGCAAAAAATTTCAGAATTGCACTTTGCAATGCGGAGAAATTACTGTTTGTGCATTTACAATATTCATTGATTTTTGCCATTGAAAAACATCATGTTATTCATGTACCAGAAATGTTTGAAGCTACTGACTGAATGAAAGGAGCTGGCATCTCACTCTCTTTGAATCTTCTTTATCATGCTAAGAGGAGCAGGAAAAAGCAAAAAATTTCAGAATTGCGCCTTGCAATGCGGAGAAATTACTGTTTGTGCATTTACAAAATTCATTGATTTTTGCCATTGAAAAACATCATGTTATTCATATACCAGAAATGATTGAAGCTACTGACTGAAGGAAAGGATCTGGCATCTCACTCTCTTTGAATCTTCTTTATCATGCTAAGAGGAGCAGGAAAAAGCAAAAAATTTCAGAATTGCACCTTGCAATGCGGAGAAATTACTGTTTGTGCATTTACAATATTCATTGATTTTTGCCATTGAAAAACGTCCAGAAATGATTGAAGCTACTGACTGAATGAAAGGAGCTGGCATCTCACTCTCTTTGAATCTTCTTTATCATGCTAAGAGGAGCAGGAAAAAGCAAAAAATTTCAGAATTGCACCTTGCAATGCGGAGAAATTACTGTTTGTGCATTTACAATATTCATTGATTTTTGCCATTGAAAAACGTCCAGAAATGATTGAAGCTACTGACTGAATGAAAGGAGCTGGCATCTCACTCTCTTTGAATCTTCTTTATCATGCTAAGAGGAGCAGGAAAAAGCAAAAAATTTCAGAATTGCACCTTGCAATGCGGAGAAATTACTGTTTGTGCATTTACAATATTCATTGATTTTTGCCATTGAAAAATGTCCAGAAATGATTGAAGCTACTGACTGAATGAAAGGAGCTGGCATCTCACTCTCTTTGAATCTTCTTTATCATGCTAAGAGGAGCAGGAAAAAGCAAAAAATTTCAGAATTGCGCCTTGCAATGCAGAGAAATTACTGTTTGTGCATTTACAAAATTCATTGATTTTTGCCATTGAAAAACATCATGTTATTCATATACCAGAAATGATTGAAGCTACTGACTGAAGGAAAGGATCTGGCATCTCACTCTCTTTGAATCTTCTTTATCATGCTAAGAGGAGCAGGAAAAAGCAAAAAATTTCAGAATTGCACCTTGCAATGCAGAGAAATTACTGTTTGTGCATTTACAATATTCATTGATTTTTGTCATTGAAAAACGTCCAGAAATGATTGAAGCTACTGACTGAATGAAAGGAGCTGGCATCTCACTCTCTTTGAATCTTCTTTATCATGCTAAGAGGAGCAGGAAAAAGCAAAAAATTTCAGAATTGCACCTTGCAATGCGGAGAAATTACTGTTTGTGCATTTACAATATTCATTGATTTTTGCCATTGAAAAATGTCCAGAAATGATTGAAGCTACTGACTGAATGAAAGGAGCTGGCATCTCACTCTCTTTGAATCTTCTTTATCATGCTAAGAGGAGCAGGAAAAAGCAAAAAATTTCAGAATTGCACATTGCAATGCGGAGAAATTACTGTTTGTGCATTTACAATATTCATTGATTTTTGCCATTGAAAAACGTCCAGAAATGATTGAAGCTACTGACTGAATGAAAGGAGCTGGCATCTCACTCTCTTTGAATCTTCTTTATCATGCTAAGAGGAGCAGGAAAAAGCAAAAAATTTCAGAATTGCACCTTGCAATGCGGAGAAATTACTGTTTGTGCATTTACAATATTCATTGATTTTTGCCATTGAAAAATGTCCAGAAATGATTGAAGCTACTGACTGAATGAAAGGAGCTGGCATCTCACTCTCTTTGAATCTTCTTTATCATGCTAAGAGGAGCAGGAAAAAGCAAAAAATTTCAGAATTGCGCCTTGCAATGCGGAGAAATTACTGTTTGTGCATTTACAAAATTCATTGATTTTTGCCATTGAAAAACATCATGTTATTCATATACCAGAAATGATTGAAGCTACTGACTGAAGGAAAGGATCTGGCATCTCACTCTCTTTGAATCTTCTTTATCATGCTAAGAGGAGCAGGAAAAAGCAAAAAATTTCAGAATTGCACCTTGCAATGCGGAGAAATTACTGTTTGTGCATTTACAATATTCATTGATTTTTGCCATTGAAAAACGTCCAGAAATGATTGAAGCTACTGACTGAATGAAAGGAGCTGGCATCTCACTCTCTTTGAATCTTCTTTATCATGCTAAGAGGAGCAGGAGAAAGCAAAAAATTTCAGAATTGCACCTTGCAATGCGGAGAAATTACTGTTTGTGCATTTACAATATTCATTGATTTTTGCGATTGAAAAACATCATGTTATTCATATACCAGAAATGATTGAAGCTACTGACTGAATGAAAGGAGCTGGCATCTCACTCTCTTTGAATCTTCTTTATCATGCTAAGAGGAGCAGGAAAAAGTAAAAAATTTCAGAATTGCGCCTTGCAATGCAGAGAAATTACTGTTTGTGCATTTACAAAATTCATTGATTTTTGCCATTGAAAAACATCATGTTATTCATATACCAGAAATGATTGAAGCTACTGACTGAAGGAAAGGATCTGGCATCTCACTCTCTTTGAATCTTCTTTATCATGCTAAGAGGAGCAGGAAAAAGCAAAAAATTTCAGAATTGCACCTTGCAATGCAGAGAAATTACTGTTTGTGCATTTACAATATTCATTGATTTTTGTCATTGAAAAACGTCCAGAAATGATTGAAGCTACTGACTGAATGAAAGGAGCTGGCATCTCACTCTCTTTGAATCTTCTTTATCATGCTAAGAGGAGCAGGAAAAAGCAAAAAATTTCAGAATTGCACCTTGCAATGCGGAGAAATTACTGTTTGTGCATTTACAATATTCATTGATTTTTGCCATTGAAAAATGTCCAGAAATGATTGAAGCTACTGACTGAATGAAAGGAGCTGGCATCTCACTCTCTTTGAATCTTCTTTATCATGCTAAGAGGAGCAGGAAAAAGCAAAAAATTTCAGAATTGCACATTGCAATGCGGAGAAATTACTGTTTGTGCATTTACAATATTCATTGATTTTTGCCATTGAAAAACGTCCAGAAATGATTGAAGCTACTGACTGAATGAAAGGAGCTGGCATCTCACTCTCTTTGAATCTTCTTTATCATGCTAAGAGGAGCAGGAAAAAGCAAAAAATTTCAGAATTGCACCTTGCAATGCGGAGAAATTACTGTTTGTGCATTTACAATATTCATTGATTTTTGCCATTGAAAAACGTCCAGA
Organism: Phyllobates terribilis; assembly: GCF_046119375.1. NCBI lineage: Eukaryota > Metazoa > Chordata > Amphibia > Anura > Dendrobatidae > Phyllobates > Phyllobates terribilis. The sequence goes on along the minus strand of NW_027364083.1, from coordinate 227,957 downwards.
AATGATTGAAGCTACTGACTGAATGAAAGGAGCTGGCATCTCACTCTCTTTGAATCTTCTTTATCATGCTAAGAGGAGCAGGAAAAAGCAAAAAATTTCAGAATTGCACCTTGCAATGCGGAGAAATTACTGTTTGTGCATTTACAATATTCATTGATTTTTGCCATTGAAAAATGTCCAGAAATGATTGAAGCTACTGACTGAATGAAAGGAGCTGGCATCTCACTCTCTTTGAATCTTCTTTATCATGCTAAGAGGAGCAGGAAAAAGCAAAAAATTTCAGAATTGCGCCTTGCAATGCGGAGAAATTACTGTTTGTGCATTTACAAAATTCATTGATTTTTGCCATTGAAAAACATCATGTTATTCATATACCAGAAATGATTGAAGCTACTGACTGAAGGAAAGGATCTGGCATCTCACTCTCTTTGAATCTTCTTTATCATGCTAAGAGGAGCAGGAAAAAGCAAAAAATTTCAGAATTGCACCTTGCAATGCGGAGAAATTACTGTTTGTGCATTTACAATATTCATTGATTTTTGCCATTGAAAAACGTCCAGAAATGATTGAAGCTACTGACTGAATGAAAGGAGCTGGCATCTCACTCTCTTTGAATCTTCTTTATCATGCTAAGAGGAGCAGGAAAAAGCAAAAAATTTCAGAATTGCACCTTGCAATGCGGAGAAATTACTGTTTGTGCATTTACAATATTCATTGATTTTTGCCATTGAAAAATGTCCAGAAATGATTGAAGCTACTGACTGAATGAAAGGAGCTGGCATCTCACTCTCTTTGAATCTTCTTTATCATGCTAAGAGGAGCAGGAAAAAGCAAAAAATTTCAGAATTGCGCCTTGCAATGCGGAGAAATTACTGTTTGTGCATTTACAAAATTCATTGATTTTTGCCATTGAAAAACATCATGTTATTCATATACCAGAAATGATTGAAGCTACTGACTGAAGGAAAGGATCTGGCATCTCACTCTCTTTGAATCTTCTTTATCATGCTAAGAGGAGCAGGAAAAAGCAAAAAATTTCAGAATTGCACCTTGCAATGCGGAGAAATTACTGTTTGTGCATTTACAATATTCATTGATTTTTGCCATTGAAAAACGTCCAGAAATGATTGAAGCTACTGACTGAATGAAAGGAGCTGGCATCTCACTCTCTTTGAATCTTCTTTATCATGCTAAGAGGAGCAGGAGAAAGCAAAAAATTTCAGAATTGCACCTTGCAATGCGGAGAAATTACTGTTTGTGCATTTACAATATTCATTGATTTTTGCGATTGAAAAACATCATGTTATTCATATACCAGAAATGATTGAAGCTACTGACTGAATGAAAGGAGCTGGCATCTCACTCTCTTTGAATCTTCTTTATCATGCTAAGAGGAGCAGGAAAAAGTAAAAAATTTCAGAATTGCACCTTGCAATGCGGAGAAATTACTGTTTGTGCATTTACAATATTCAATGATTTTTGCCATTGAAAAACGTCCAGAAATGATTGAAGCTACTGACTGAATGAAAGGAGCTGGCATCTCACTCTCTTTGAATCTTCTTTATCATGCTAAGAGGAGCAGGAAAAAGCAAAAAATTTCAGAATTGCACCTTGCAATGCGGAGAAATTACTGTTTGTGCATTTACAATATTCATTGATTTTTGCCATTGAAAAACGTCCAGAAATGATTGAAGCTACTGACTGAATGAAAGGAGCTGGCATCTCACTCTCTTTGAATCTTCTTTATCATGCTAAGAGGAGCAGGAAAAAGCAAAAAATTTCAGAATTGCACCTTGCAATGCGGAGAAATTACTGTTTGTGCATTTACAATATTCATTGATTTTTGCTATTGAAAAACATCATGTTATTCATATACCAGAAATGATTGAAGCTACTGACTGAATGAAAGGAGCTGGCATCTCACTCTCTTTGAATCTTCTTTATCATGCTAAGAGGAGCAGGAAAAAGCAAAAAATTTCAGAATTGCACCTTGCAATGCGGAGAAATTACAGTTTGTGCATTTACAATATTCATTGATTTTTGCCATTGAAAAACGTCCAGAAATGATTGAAGCTACTGACTGAATGAAAGGAGCTGGCATCTCACTCTCTTTGAATCTTCTTTATCATGCTAAGAGGAGCAGGAAAAAGCAAAAAATTTCAGAATTGCACCTTGCAATGCGGAGAAATTACTGTTTGTGCATTTACAATATTCATTGATTTTTGCCATTGAAAAACGTCCAGAAATGATTGAAGGTACTGACTGAATGAAAGGAGCTGGCATCTCACTCTCTTTGAATCTTCTTTATCATGCTAAGAGGAGCAGGAAAAAGCAAAAAATTTCAGAATTGCACCTTGCAATGCGGAGAAATTACTGTTTGTGCATTTACAATATTCATTGATTTTTGCCATTGAAAAACGTCCAGAAATGATTGAAGCTACTGACTGAATGAAAGGAGCTGGCATCTCACTCTCTTTGAATCTTCTTTATCATGCTAAGAGGAGCAGGAAAAAGCAAAAAATTTCAGAATTGCACCTTGCAATGTGAAGAAATTACTGTTTGTGCATTTACAATATTCATTGACTTTTGCCATTGAAAAATGTCCAGAAATGATTGAAGCTACTGACTGAATGAAAGGAGCTGGCATCTCACTCTCTTTGAATCTTCTTTATCATGCTAAGAGGAGCAGGAAAAAGCAAAAAATTTCAGAATTGCGCCTTGCAATGCGGAGAAATTACTGTTTGTGCATTTACAAAATTCATTGATTTTTGCCATTGAAAAACATCATGTTATTCATATACCAGAAATGATTGAAGCTACTGACTGAAGGAAAGGATATGGCATCTCACTCTCTTTGAATCTTCTTTATCATGCTTAGAGGAGCAGGAAAAAGCAAAAAATTTCAGAATTGCACCTTGCAATGCGGAGAAATTACTGTTTGTGCATTTACAATATTCATTGATTTTTGCCATTGAAAAACGTCCAGAAATGATTGAAGCTACTGACTGAATGAAAGGAGCTGGCATCTCACTCTCTTTGAATCTTCTTTATCATGCTAAGAGGAGCAGGAAAAAGCAAAAAATTTCAGAATTGCACCTTGCAATGCGGAGAAATTACTGTTTGTGCATTTACAATATTCATTGATTTTTGCGATTGAAAAACATCATGTTATTCATATACCAGAAATGATTGAAGCTACTGACTGAATGAAAGGAGCTGGCATCTCACTCTCTTTGAATCTTCTTTATCATGCTAAGAGGAGCAGGAAAAAGTAAAAAATTTCAGAATTGCACCTGGCAATGCGGAGAAATTACTGTTTGTGCATTTACAATATTCATTGATTTTTGCCATTGAAAAACGTCCAGAAATGATTGAAGCTACTGACTGAATGAAAGGAGCTGGCATCTCACTCTCTTTGAATCTTCTTTATCATGCTAAGAGGAGCAGGAAAAAGCAAAAAATTTCAGAATTGCACCTTGCAATGCGGAGAAATTACAGTTTGTGCATTTACAATATTCATTGATTTTTGCCATTGAAAAACGTCCAGAAATGATTGAAGCTACTGACTGAATGAAAGGAGCTGGCATCTCACTCTCTTTGAATCTTCTTTATCATGCTAAGAGGAGCAGGAAAAAGCAAAAAATTTCAGAATTGCACCTTGCAATGCGGAGAAATTACTGTTTGTGCATTTACAATATTCATTGATTTTTGCCATTGAAAAAGGTCCAGAAATAATTGAAGGTACTGACTGAATGAAAGAAGCTGGCATCTCACTCTCTTTGAATCTTCTTTATCATGCTAAGAGGAGCAGGAAAAAGCAAAAAATTTCAGAATTGCACCTTGCAATGCGGAGAAATTACTGTTTGTGCATTTACAATATTCATTGATTTTTGCCATTGAAAAACGTCCAGAAATGATTGAAGCTACTGACTGAATGAAAGGAGCTGGCATCTCACTCTCTTTGAATCTTCTTTATCATGCTAAGAGGAGCAGGAAAAAGCAAAAAATTTCAGAATTGCACCTTGCAATGCGGAGAAATTACTGTTTGTGCATTTACAATATTCATTGATTTTTGCCATTGAAAAATGTCCAGAAATGATTGAAGCTACTGACTGAATGAAAGGAGCTGGCATCTCACTCTCTTTGAATCTTCTTTATCATGCTAAGAGGAGCAGGAAAAAGCAAAAAATTTCAGAATTGCGCCTTGCAATGCGGAGAAATTACTGTTTGTGCATTTACAAAATTCATTGATTTTTGCCATTGAAAAATGTCCAGAAATGACTGAAGCTACTGACTGAATGAAAGGAGCTGGCATCTCACTCTCTTTGAATCTTCTTTATCATGCTAAGAGGAGCAGGAAAAAGCAAAAAATTTCAGAATTGCGCCTTGCAATGCGGAGAAATTACTGTTTGTGCATTTACAAAATTCATTGATTTTTGCCATTGAAAAACATCATGTTATTCATATACCAGAAATGATTGAAGCTACTGACTGAAGGAAAGGATCTGGCATCTCACTCTCTTTGAATCTTCTTTATCATGCTAAGAGGAGCAGGAAAAAGCAAAAAATTTCAGAATTGCACCTTGCAATGCGGAGAAATTACTGTTTGTGCATTTACAATATTCATTGATTTTTGCCATTGAAAAACGTCCCGAAATGATTGAAGCTACTGACTGAATGAAAGGAGCTGGCATCTCACTCTCTTTGAATCTTCTTTATCATGCTAAGAGGAGCAGGAAAAAGCAAAAAATTTCAGAATTGCACCTTGCAATGCGGAGAAATTACTGTTTGTGCATTTACAATATTCATTGATTTTTGCGATTGAAAAACATCATGTTATTCATATACCAGAAATGATTGAAGCTACTGACTGAATGAAAGGAGCTGGCATCTCACTCTCTTTGAATCTTCTTTATCATGCTAAGAGGAGCAGGAAAAAGTAAAAAATTTCAGAATTGCACCTTGCAATGCGGAGAAATTACTGTTTGTGCATTTACAATATTCAATGATTTTTGCCATTGAAAAACGTCCAGAAATGATTGAAGCTACTGACTGAATGAAAGAGCTGGCATCTCACTCTCTTTGAATCTTGTTTATCATGCTAAGAGGAGCAGGAAAAAGCAAAAAATTTCAGAATTGCACCTTGCAATGCGGAGAAATTACTGTTTGTGCATTTACAATATTCATTGATTTTTGCCATTGAAAAACGTCCAGAAATGATTGAAGCTACTGACTGAATGAAAGGAGCTGGCATCTCACTCTCTTTGAATCTTCTTTATCATGCTAAGAGGAGCAGGAAAAAGCAAAAAATTTCAGAATTGCACCTTGCAATGCGGAGAAATTACTGTTTGTGCATTTACAATATTCATTGATTTTTGCTATTGAAAAACATCATGTTATTCATATACCAGAAATGATTGAAGCTACTGACTGAATGAAAAGAGCTGGCATCTCACTCTCTTTGAATCTTCTTTATCATGCTAAGAGGAGCAGGAAAAAGCAAAAAATTTCAGAATTGCACCTTGCAATGCGGAGAAATTACAGTTTGTGCATTTACAATATTCATTGATTTTTGCCATTGAAAAACGTCCAGAAATGATTGAAGCTACTGACTGAATGAAAGGAGCTGGCATCTCACTCTCTTTGAATCTTCTTTATCATGCTAAGAGGAGCAGGAAAAAGCAAAAAATTTCAGAATTGCACCTTGCAATGCGGAGAAATTACTGTTTGTGCATTTACAATATTCATTGATTTTTGCCATTGAAAAACGTCCAGAAATGATTGAAGGTACTGACTGAATGAAAGGAGCTGGCATCTCACTCTCTTTGAATCTTCTTTATCATGCTAAGAGGAGCAGGAAAAAGCAAACAATTTCAGAATTGCACCTTGCAATGCGGAGAAATTACTGTTTGTGCATTTACAATATTCATTGATTTTTGCCATTGAAAAACGTCCAGAAATGATTGAAGCTACTGACTGAATGAAAGGAGCTGGCATCTCACTCTCTTTGAATCTTCTTTATCATGCTAAGAGGAGCAGGAAAAAGCAAAAAATTTCAGAATTGCACCTTGCATTGCGGAGAAATTACTGTTTGTGCATTTACAATATTCATTGATTTTTGCCATTGAAAAATGTCCAGAAATGATTGAAGCTACTGACTGAATGAAAGGAGCTGGCATCTCACTCTCTTTGAATCTTCTTTATCATGCTAAGAGGAGCAGGAAAAAGCAAAAAATTTCAGAATTGCGCCTTGCAATGCGGAGAAATTACTGTTTGTGCATTTACAAAATTCATTGATTTTTGCCATTGAAAAACATCATGTTATTCATATACCAGAAATGATTGAAGCTACTGACTGAAGGAAAGGATATGGCATCTCACTCTCTTTGAATCTTCTTTATCATGCTTAGAGGAGCAGGAAAAAGCAAAAAATTTCAGAATTGCACCTTGCAATGCGGAGAAATTACTGTTTGTGCATTTACAATATTCATTGATTTTTGCCATTGAAAAACGTCCAGAAATGATTGAAGCTACTGACTGAATGAAAGGAGCTGGCATCTCACTCTCTTTGAATCTTCTTTATCATGCTAAGAGGAGCAGGAAAAAGCAAAAAATTTCAGAATTGCACCTTGCAATGCGGAGAAATTACTGTTTGTGCATTTACAATATTCATTGATTTTTGCGATTGAAAAACATCATGTTATTCATATACCAGAAATGATTGAAGCTACTGACTGAATGAAAGGAGCTGGCATCTCACTCTCTTTGAATCTTCTTTATCATGCTAAGAGGAGCAGGAAAAAGTAAAAAATTTCAGAATTGCACCTTGCAATGCGGAGAAATTACTGTTTGTGCATTTACAATATTCATTGATTTTTGCCATTGAAAAACGTCCAGAAATGATTGAAGCTACTGACTGAATGAAAGGAGCTGGCATCTCACTCTCTTTGAATCTTCTTTATCATGCTAAGAGGAGCAGGAAAAAGCAAAAAATTTCAGAATTGCACCTTGCAATGCGGAGAAATTACTGTTTGTGCATTTACAATATTCATTGATTTTTGCTATTGAAAAACATCATGTTATTCATATACCAGAAATGATTGAAGCTACTAACTGAATGAAAGGAGCTGGCATCTCACTCTCTTTGAATCTTCTTTATCATGCTAAGAGGAGCAGGAAAAAGCAAAAAATTTCAGAATTGCACCTTGCAATGCGGAGAAATTACAGTTTGTGCATTTACAATATTCATTGATTTTTGCCATTGAAAAACGTCCATAAATGATTGAAGCTACTGACTGAATGAAAGGAGCTGGCATCTCACTCTCTTTGAATCTTCTTTATCATGCTAAGAGGAGCAGGAAAAAGCAAAAAATTTCAGAATTGCACCTTGCAATGCGGAGAAATTACTGTTTGTGCATTTACAATATTCATTGATTTTTGCCATTGAAAAAGGTCCAGAAATAATTGAAGGTACTGACTGAATGAAAGGAGCTGGCATCTCACTCTCTTTGAATCTTCTTTATCATGCTAAGAGGAGCAGGAAAAAGCAAAAAATTTCAGAATTGCACCTTGCAATGCGGAGAAATTACTGTTTGTGCATTTACAATATTCATTGATTTTTGCCATTGAAAAACGTCCAGAAATGATTGAAGCTACTGACTGAATGAAAGGAGCTGGCATCTCACTCTCTTTGAATCTTCTTTATCATGCTAAGAGGAGCAGGAAAAAGCAAAAAATTTCAGAATTGCACCTTGCAATGCGGAGAAATTACTGTTTGTGCATTTACAATATTCATTGATTTTTGCCATTGAAAAACATCATGTTATTCATATACCAGAAATGATTGAAGCTACTGACTGAAGGAAAGGATCTGGCATCTCACTCTCTTTGAATCTTCTTTATCATGCTTAGAGGAGCAGGAAAAAGCAAAAAATTTCAGAATTGCACCTTGCAATGCGGAGAAATTACTGTTTGTGCATTTACAATATTCATTGATTTTTGCCATTGAAAAACGTCCAGAAATGATTGAAGCTACTGACTGAATGAAAGGAGCTGGCATCTCACTCTCTTTGAATCTTCTTTATCATGCTAAGAGGAGCAGGAAAAAGCAAAAAATTTCAGAATTGCACCTTGCAATGCGGAGAAATTACTGTTTGTGCATTTACAATATTCATTGATTTTTGCCATTGAAAAACGTCCAGAAATGATTGAAGCTACTGACTGAATGAAAGGAGCTGGCATCTCACTCTCTTTGAATCTTCTTTATCATGCTAAGAGGAGCAGGAAAAAGCAAAAAATTTCAGAATTGCACCTTGCAATGCGGAGAAATTACTGTTTGTGCATTTACAATATTCATTGATTTTTGCCATTGAAAAACATCATGTTATTCATATACCAGAAATGATTGAAGCTACTGACTGAATGAAAGGAGCTGGCATCTCAATCTCTTTGAATCTTCTTTATCATGCTAAGAGGAGCAGGAAAAAGTAAAAAATTTCAGAATTGCACCTTGCAATGCGGAGAAATTACTGTTTGTGCATTTATAATATTCAATGATTTTTGCCATTGAAAAACGTCCAGAAATGATTGAAGCTACTGACTGAACGAAAGGAGCTGGCATCTCACTCTCTTTGAATCTTCTTTATCATGCTAAGAGGAGCAGGAAAAAGCAAAAAATTTCAGAATTGCAACTTGCAATGCGGAGAAATTACTGTTTGTGCATTTACAATATTCATTGATTTTTGCCATTGAAAAACATCATGTTATTCATGTACCAGAAATGTTTGAAGCTACTGACTGAATGAAAGGAGCTGGCATCTCACTCTCTTTGAATCTTCTTTATCATGCTAAGAGGAGCAGGAAAAAGCAAAAAATTTCAGAATTGCACATTGCAATGCGGAGAAATTACTGTTTGTGCATTTACAATATTCATTGATTTTTGCCATTGAAAAACGTCCAGAAATGATTGAAGCTACTGACTGAATGAAAGGAGCTGGCATCTCACTCTCTTTGAATCTTCTTTATCATGCTAAGAGGAGCAGGAAAAAGCAAAAAATTTCAGAATTGCACCTTGCAATGCGGAGAAATTACTGTTTGTGCATTTACAATATTCATTGATTTTTGCCATTGAAAAACGTCCAGAAATGATTGAAGCTACTGACTGAATGAAAGGAGCTGGCATCTCACTCTCTTGGAATCTTCTTTATCATGCTAAGAGGAGCAGGAAAAAGCAAAAAATTTCAGAATTGCACCTTGCAATGCGGAGAAATTACTGTTTGTGCATTTACAATATTCATTGATTTTTGCCATTGAAAAATGTCCAGAAATGATTGAAGCTACTGACTGAATGAAAGGAGCTGGCATCTCACTCTCTTTGAATCTTCTTTATCATGCTAAGAGGAGCAGGAAAAAGCAAAAAATTTCAGAATTGCGCCTTGCAATGCGGAGAAATTACTGTTTGTGCATTTACAAAATTCATTGATTTTTGCCATTGAAAAACATCATGTTATTCATATACCAGAAATGATTGAAGCTACTGACTGAAGGAAAGGATCTGGCATCTCACTCTCTTTGAATCTTCTTTATCATGCTAAGAGGAGCAGGAAAAAGCAAAAAATTTCAGAATTGCACCTTGCAATGCGGAGAAATTACTGTTTGTGCATTTACAATATTCATTGATTTTTGCCATTGAAAAACGTCCAGAAATGATTGAAGCTACTGACTGAATGAAAGGAGCTGGCATCTCACTCTCTTTGAATCTTCTTTATCATGCTAAGAGGAGCAGGAAAAAGCAAAAAATTTCAGAATTGCACCTTGCAATGCTGAGAAATTACTGTTTGTGCATTTGCAATATTCATTGATTTTTGCCATTGAAAAACGTCCATAAATGATTGAAGCTACTGACTGAATGAAAGGAGCTGGCATCTCACTCTCTTTGAATCTTCTTTATCATGCTAAGAGGAGCAGGAAAAAGCAAAAAATTTCAGAATTGCACCTTGCAATGCGGAGAAATTACTGTTTGTGCATTTACAATATTCATTGATTTTTGCCATTGAAAAAGGTCCAGAAATAATTGAAGGTACTGACTGAATGAAAGGAGCTGGCATCTCACTCTCTTTGAATCTTCTTTATCATGCTAAGAGGAGCAGGAAAAAGCAAAAAATTTCAGAATTGCACCTTGCAATGCGGAGAAATTACTGTTTGTGCATTTACAATATTCATTGATTTTTGCCATTGAAAAACGTCCAGAAATGATTGAAGCTACTGACTGAATGAAAGGAGCTGGCATCTCACTCTCTTTGAATCTTCTTTATCATGCTAAGAGGAGCAGGAAAAAGCAAAAAATTTCAGAATTGCACCTTGCAATGCGGAGAAATTACTGTTTGTGCATTTACAATATTCATTGATTTTTGCCATTGAAAAATGTCCAGAAATGATTGAAGCTACTGACTGAATGAAAGGAGCTGGCATCTCACTCTCTTTGAATCTTCTTTATCATGCTAAGAGGAGCAGGAAAAAGCAAAAAATTTCAGAATTGCGCCTTGCAATGCGGAGAAATTACTGTTTGTGCATTTACAAAATTCATTGATTTTTGCCATTGAAAAACATCATGTTATTCATATACCAGAAATGATTGAAGCTACTGACTGAAGGAAAGGATCTGGCATCTCACTCTCTTTGAATCTTCTTTATCATGCTTAGAGGAGCAGGAAAAAGCAAAAAATTTCAGAATTGCACCTTGCAATGCGGAGAAATTACTGTTTGTGCATTTACAATATTCATTGATTTTTGCCATTGAAAAACGTCCAGAAATGATTGAAGCTACTGACTGAATGAAAGGAGCTGGCATCTCACTCTCTTTGAATCTTCTTTATCATGCTAAGAGGAGCAGGAAAAAGCAAAAAATTTCAGAATTGCACCTTGCAATGCGGAGAAATTACTGTTTGTGCATTTACAATATTCATTGATTTTTGCGATTGAAAAACATCATGTTATTCATATACCAGAAATGATTGAAGCTACTGACTGAATGAAAGGAGCTGGCATCTCACTCTCTTTGAATCTTCTTTATCATGCTAAGAGGAGCAGGAAAAAGTAAAAAATTTCAGAATTGCACCTTGCAATGCGGAGAAATTACTGTTTGTGCATTTACAATATTCAATGATTTTTGCCATTGAAAAACGTCCAGAAATGATTGAAGCTACTGACTGAATGAAAGGAGCTGGCATCTCACTCTCTTTGAATCTTGTTTATCATGCTAAGAGGAGCAGGAAAAAGCAAAAAATTTCAGAATTGCACCTTGCAATGCGGAGAAATTACTGTTTGTGCATTTACAATATTCATTGATTTTTGCCATTGAAAAACGTCCAGAAATGATTGAAGCTACTGACTGAATGAAAGGAGCTGGCATCTCACTCTCTTTGAATCTTCTTTATCATGCTAAGAGGAGCAGGAAAAAGCAAAAAATTTCAGAATTGCACCTTGCAATGCGGAGAAATTACTGTTTGTGCATTTACAATATTCATTGATTTTTGCCATTGAAAAACATCATGTTATTCATATACCAGAAATGATTGAAGCTACTGACTGAATGAAAGGAGCTGGCATCTCACTCTCTTTGAATCTTCTTTATCATGCTAAGAGGAGCAGGAAAAAGTAAAAAATTTCAGAATTGCACCTTGCAATGCGGAGAAATTACTGTTTGTGCATTTATAATATTCAATGATTTTTGCCATTGAAAAACGTCCAGAAATGATTGAAGCTACTGACTGAACGAAAGGAGCTGGCATCTCACTCTCTTTGAATCTTCTTTATCATGCTAAGAGGAGCAGGAAAAAGCAAAAAATTTCAGAATTGCACCTTGCAATGCGGAGAAATTACTGTTTGTGCATTTACAATATTCATTGATTTTTGCCATTGAAAAACGTCCAGAAATGATTGAAGCTACTGACTGAATGAAAGGAGCTGGCATCTCACTCTCTTTGAATCTTCTTTATCATGCTAAGAGGAGCAGGAAAAAGCAAAAAATTTCAGAATTGCGCCTTGCAATGCGGAGAAATTACTGTTTGTGCATTTACAAAATTCATTGATTTTTGCCATTGAAAAACATCATGTTATTCATATACCAGAAATGATTGAAGCTACTGACTGAAGGAAAGGATCTGGCATCTCACTCTCTTTGAATCTTCTTTATCATGCTAAGAGGAGCAGGAAAAAGCAAAAAATTTCAGAATTGCACCTTGCAATGCGGAGAAATTACTGTTTGTGCATTTACAATATTCATTGATTTTTGCCATTGAAAAACATCCAGAAATGATTGAAGCTACTGACTGAATGAAAGGAGCTGGCATCTCACTCTCTTTGAATCTTCTTTATCATGCTAAGAGAAGCAGGAAAAAGCAAAAAATTTCAGAATTGCACCTTGCAATGCGGAGAAATTACTGTTTGTGCATTTACAATATTCATTGATTTTTGCCATTGAAAAACGTCCATAAATGATTGAAGCTACTGACTGAATGAAAGGAGCTGGCATCTCACTCTCTTTGAATCTTCTTTATCATGCTAAGAGGAGCAGGAAAAAGCAAAAAATTTCAGAATTGCACCTTGCAATGCGGAGAAATTACTGTTTGTGCATTTACAATATTCATTGATTTTTGCCATTGAAAAACGTCCATAAATGATTGAAGCTACTGACTGAATGAAAGGAGCTGGCATCTCACTCTCTTTGAATCTTCTTTATCATGCTAAGAGGAGCAGGAAAAAGCAAAAAATTTCAGAATTGCACCTTGCAATGCGGAGAAATTACTGTTTGTGCATTTACAATATTCATTGATTTTTGCCACTGAAAAATGTCCAGAAATGATTGAAGCTACTGACTGAATGAAAGGAGCTGGCATCTCACTCTCTTTGAATCTTCTTTATCATGCTAAGAGGAGCAGGAAAAAGCAAAAAATTTCAGAATTGTGCCTTGCAATGCGGAGAAATTACTGTTTGTGCATTTACAAAATTCATTGATTTTTGCCATTGAAAAACATCATGTTATTCATATACCAGAAATGATTGAAGCTACTGACTGAAGGAAAGGATCTGGCATCTCACTCTCTTTGAATCTTCTTTATCATGCTTAGAGGAGCAGGAAAAAGCAAAAAATTTCAGAATTGCACCTTGCAATGCGGAGAAATTACTGTTTGTGCATTTACAATATTCATTGATTTTTGCCATTGAAAAACGTCCAGAAATGATTGAAGCTACTGACTGAATGAAAGGAGCTGGCATCTCACTCTCTTTGAATCTTCTTTATCATGCTAAGAGGAGCAGGAAAAAGCAAAAAATTTCAGAATTGCACCTTGCAATGCGGAGAAATTACTGTTTGTGCATTTACAATATTCATTGATTTTTGCGATTGAAAAACATCATGTTATTCATATACCAGAAATGATTGAAGCTACTGACTGAATGAAAGGAGCTGGCATCTCACTCTCTTTGAATCTTCTTTATCATGCTAAGAGGAGCAGGAAAAAGTAAAAAATTTCAGAATTGCACCTTGCAATGCGGAGAAATTACTGTTTGTGCATTTACAATATTCAATGATTTTTGCCATTGAAAAACGTCCAGAAATGATTGAAGCTACTGACTGAATGAAAGGAGCTGGCATCTCACTCTCTTTGAATCTTGTTTATCATGCTAAGAGGAGCAGGAAAAAGCAAAAAATTTCAGAATTGCACCTTGCAATGCGGAGAAATTACTGTTTGTGCATTTACAATATTCATTGATTTTTGCCATTGAAAAACGTCCATAAATGATTGAAGCTACTGACTGAATGAAAGGAGCTGGCATCTCACTCTCTTTGAATCTTCTTTATCATGCTAAGAGGAGCAGGAAAAAGCAAAAAATTTCAGAATTGCACCTTGCAATGCGGAGAAATTACTGTTTGTGCATTTACAATATTCATTGATTTTTGCGATTGAAAAACATCATGTTATTCATATACCAGAAATGATTGAAGCTACTGACTGAATGAAAGGAGCTGGCATCTCACTCTCTTTGAATCTTCTTTATCATGCTAAGAGGAGCAGGAAAAAGTAAAAAATTTCAGAATTGCACCTTGCAATGCGGAGAAATTACTGTTTGTGCATTTACAATATTCAATGATTTTTGCCATTGAAAAACGTCCAGAAATGATTGAAGCTACTGACTGAATGAAAGGAGCTGGCATCTCACTCTCTTTGAATCTTGTTTATCATGCTAAGAGGAGCAGGAAAAAGCAAAAAATTTCAGAATTGCACCTTGCAATGCGGAGAAATTACTGTTTGTGCATTTACAATATTCATTGATTTTTGCCATTGAAAAACGTCCATAAATGATTGAAGCTACTGACTGAATGAAAGGAGCTGGCATCTCACTCTCTTTGAATCTTCTTTATCATGCTAAGAGGAGCAGGAAAAAGCAAAAAATTTCAGAATTGCACCTTGCAATGCGGAGAAATTACTGTTTGTGCATTTACAATATTCATTGATTTTTGCCATTGAAAAACATCATGTTATTCATATACCAGAAATGATTGAAGCTACTGACTGAATGAAAGGAGCTGGCATCTCACTCTCTTTGAATCTTCTTTATCATGCTAAGAGGAGCAGGAAAAAGTAAAAAATTTCAGAATTGCACCTTGCAATGCGGAGAAATTACTGTTTGTGCATTTATAATATTCAATGATTTTTGCCATTGAAAAACGTCCAGAAATGATTGAAGCTACTGACTGAACGAAAGGAGCTGGCATCTCACTCTCTTTGAATCTTCTTTATCATGCTAAGAGGAGCAGGAAAAAGCAAAAAATTTCAGAATTGCACCTTGCAATGCGGAGAAATTACTGTTTGTGCATTTACAATATTCATTGATTTTTGCCATTGAAAAACATCATGTTATTCATGTACCAGAAATGTTTGAAGCTACTGACTGAATGAAAGGAGCTGGCATCTCACTCTCTTTGAATCTTCTTTATCATGCTAAGAGGAGCAGGAAAAAGCAAAAAATTTCAGAATTGCACATTGCAATGCGGAGAAATTACTGTTTGTGCATTTACAATATTCATTGATTTTTGCCATTGAAAAACGTCCAGAAATGATTGAAGCTACTGACTGAATGAAAGGAGCTGGCATCTCACTCTCTTTGAATCTTCTTTATCATGCTAAGAGGAGCAGGAAAAAGCAAAAAATTTCAGAATTGCACCTTGCAATGCGGAGAAATTACTGTTTGTGCATTTACAATATTCATTGATTTTTGCCATTGAAAAACGTCCAGAAATGATTGAAGCTACTGACTGAATGAAAGGAGCTGGCATCTCACTCTCTTTGAATCTTCTTTATCATGCTAAGAGGAGCAGGAAAAAGCAAAAAATTTCAGAATTGCACCTTGCAATGCGGAGAAATTACTGTTTGTGCATTTACAATATTCATTGATTTTTGCTATTGAAAAACATCATGTTATTCATATACCAGAAATGATTGAAGCTACTAACTGAATGAAAGGAGCTGGCATCTCACTCTCTTTGAATCTTCTTTATCATGCTAAGAGGAGCAGGAAAAAGCAAAAAATTTCAGAATTGCACCTTGCAATGCGGAGAAATTACAGTTTGTGCATTTACAATATTCATTGATTTTTGCCATTGAAAAACGTCCATAAATGATTGAAGCTACTGACTGAATGAAAGGAGCTGGCATCTCACTCTCTTTGAATCTTCTTTATCATGCTAAGAGGAGCAGGAAAAAGCAAAAAATTTCAGAATTGCACCTTGCAATGCGGAGAAATTACTGTTTGTGCATTTACAATATTCATTGATTTTTGCCATTGAAAAAGGTCCAGAAATAATTGAAGGTACTGACTGAATGAAAGGAGCTGGCATCTCACTCTCTTTGAATCTTCTTTATCATGCTAAGAGGAGCAGGAAAAAGCAAAAAATTTCAGAATTGCACCTTGCAATGCGGAGAAATTACTGTTTGTGCATTTACAATATTCATTGATTTTTGCCATTGAAAAACGTCCAGAAATGATTGAAGCTACTGACTGAATGAAAGGAGCTGGCATCTCACTCTCTTTGAATCTTCTTTATCATGCTAAGAGGAGCAGGAAAAAGCAAAAAATTTCAGAATTGCACCTTGCAATGCGGAGAAATTACTGTTTGTGCATTTACAATATTCATTGATTTTTGCCATTGAAAAACATCATGTTATTCATATACCAGAAATGATTGAAGCTACTGACTGAAGGAAAGGATCTGGCATCTCACTCTCTTTGAATCTTCTTTATCATGCTTAGAGGAGCAGGAAAAAGCAAAAAATTTCAGAATTGCACCTTGCAATGCGGAGAAATTACTGTTTGTGCATTTACAATATTCATTGATTTTTGCCATTGAAAAACGTCCAGAAATGATTGAAGCTACTGACTGAATGAAAGGAGCTGGTATCTCACTCTCTTTGAATCTTCTTTATCATGCTAAGAGGAGCAGGAAAAAGCAAAAAATTTCAGAATTGCACCTTGCAATGCGGAGAAATTACTGTTTGTGCATTTACAATATTCATTGATTTTTGCCATTGAAAAACGTCCAGAAATGATTGAAGCTACTGACTGAATGAAAGGAGCTGGCATCTCACTCTCTTTGAATCTTCTTTATCATGCTAAGAGGAGCAGGAAAAAGCAAAAAATTTCAGAATTGCACCTTGCAATGCGGAGAAATTACTGTTTGTGCATTTACAATATTCATTGATTTTTGCCATTGAAAAACATCATGTTATTCATATACCAGAAATGATTGAAGCTACTGACTGAATGAAAGGAGCTGGCATCTCAATCTCTTTGAATCTTCTTTATCATGCTAAGAGGAGCAGGAAAAAGTAAAAAATTTCAGAATTGCACCTTGCAATGCGGAGAAATTACTGTTTGTGCATTTATAATATTCAATGATTTTTGCCATTGAAAAACGTCCAGAAATGATTGAAGCTACTGACTGAACGAAAGGAGCTGGCATCTCACTCTCTTTGAATCTTCTTTATCATGCTAAGAGGAGCAGGAAAAAGCAAAAAATTTCAGAATTGCAACTTGCAATGCGGAGAAATTACTGTTTGTGCATTTACAATATTCATTGATTTTTGCCATTGAAAAACATCATGTTATTCATGTACCAGAAATGTTTGAAGCTACTGACTGAATGAAAGGAGCTGGCATCTCACTCTCTTTGAATCTTCTTTATCATGCTAAGAGGAGCAGGAAAAAGCAAAAAATTTCAGAATTGCACATTGCAATGCGGAGAAATTACTGTTTGTGCATTTACAATATTCATTGATTTTTGCCATTGAAAAACGTCCAGAAATGATTGAAGCTACTGACTGAATGAAAGGAGCTGGCATCTCACTCTCTTTGAATCTTCTTTATCATGCTAAGAGGAGCAGGAAAAAGCAAAAAATTTCAGAATTGCACCTTGCAATGCGGAGAAATTACTGTTTGTGCATTTACAATATTCATTGATTTTTGCCATTGAAAAACGTCCAGAAATGATTGAAGCTACTGACTGAATGAAAGGAGCTGGCATCTCACTCTCTTTGAATCTTCTTTATCATGCTAAGAGGAGCAGGAAAAAGCAAAAAATTTCAGAATTGCACCTTGCAATGCTGAGAAATTACTGTTTGTGCATTTACAATATTCATTGATTTTTGCCATTGAAAAACGTCCATAAATGATTGAAGCTACTGACTGAATGAAAGGAGCTGGCATCTCACTCTCTTTGAATCTTCTTTATCATGCTAAGAGGAGCAGGAAAAAGCAAAAAATTTCAGAATTGCACCTTGCAATGCGGAGAAATTACTGTTTGTGCATTTACAATATTCAATGATTTTTGCCATTGAAAAAGGTCCAGAAATAATTGAAGGTACTGACTGAATGAAAGGAGCTGGCATCTCACTCTCTTTGAATCTTCTTTATCATGCTAAGAGGAGCAGGAAAAAGCAAAAAATTTCAGAATTGCACCTTGCAATGCGGAGAAATTACTGTTTGTGCATTTACAATATTCATTGATTTTTGCCATTGAAAAACGTCCAGAAATGATTGAAGCTACTGACTGAATGAAAGGAGCTGGCATCTCACTCTCTTTGAATCTTCTTTATCATGCTAAGAGGAGCAGGAAAAAGCAAAAAATTTCAGAATTGCACCTTGCAATGCGGAGAAATTACTGTTTGTGCATTTACAATATTCATTGATTTTTGCCATTGAAAAATGTCCAGAAATGATTGAAGCTACTGACTGAATGAAAGGAGCTGGCATCTCACTCTCTTTGAATCTTCTTTATCATGCTAAGAGGAGCAGGAAAAAGCAAAAAATTTCAGAATTGCGCCTTGCAATGCGGAGAAATTACTGTTTGTGCATTTACAAAATTCATTGATTTTTGCCATTGAAAAACATCATGTTATTCATATACCAGAAATGATTGAAGCTACTGACTGAAGGAAAGGATCTGGCATCTCACTCTCTTTGAATCTTCTTTATCATGCTTAGAGGAGCAGGAAAAAGCAAAAAATTTCAGAATTGCACCTTGCAATGCGGAGAAATTACTGTTTGTGCATTTACAATATTCATTGATTTTTGCCATTGAAAAACGTCCAGAAATGATTGAAGCTACTGACTGAATGAAAGGAGCTGGCATCTCACTCTCTTTGAATCTTCTTTATCATGCTAAGAGGAGCAGGAAAAAGCAAAAAATTTCAGAATTGCACCTTGCAATGCGGAGAAATTACTGTTTGTGCATTTACAATATTCATTGATTTTTGCGATTGAAAAACATCATGTTATTCATATACCAGAAATGATTGAAGCTACTGACTGAATGAAAGGAGCTGGCATCTCACTCTCTTTGAATCTTCTTTATCATGCTAAGAGGAGCAGGAAAAAGTAAAAAATTTCAGAATTGCACCTTGCAATGCGGAGAAATTACTGTTTGTGCATTTACAATATTCAATGATTTTTGCCATTGAAAAACGTCCAGAAATGATTGAAGCTACTGACTGAATGAAAGGAGCTGGCATCTCACTCTCTTTGAATCTTGTTTATCATGCTAAGAGGAGCAGGAAAAAGCAAAAAATTTCAGAATTGCACCTTGCAATGCGGAGAAATTACTGTTTGTGCATTTACAATATTCATTGATTTTTGCCATTGAAAAACGTCCAGAAATGATTGAAGCTACTGACTGAATGAAAGGAGCTGGCATCTCACTCTCTTTGAATCTTCTTTATCATGCTAAGAGGAGCAGGAAAAAGCAAAAAATTTCAGAATTGCACCTTGCAATGCGGAGAAATTACTGTTTGTGCATTTACAATATTCATTGATTTTTGCCATTGAAAAACATCATGTTATTCATATACCAGAAATGATTGAAGCTACTGACTGAATGAAAGGAGCTGGCATCTCACTCTCTTTGAATCTTCTTTATCATGCTAAGAGGAGCAGGAAAAAGTAAAAAATTTCAGAATTGCACCTTGCAATGCGGAGAAATTACTGTTTGTGCATTTATAATATTCAATGATTTTTGCCATTGAAAAACGTCCAGAAATGATTGAAGCTACTGACTGAACGAAAGGAGCTGGCATCTCACTCTCTTTGAATCTTCTTTATCATGCTAAGAGGAGCAGGAAAAAGCAAAAAATTTCAGAATTGCACCTTGCAATGCGGAGAAATTACTGTTTGTGCATTTACAATATTCATTGATTTTTGCCATTGAAAAACGTCCAGAAATGATTGAAGCTACTGACTGAATGAAAGGAGCTGGCATCTCACTCTCTTTGAATCTTCTTTATCATGCTAAGAGGAGAAGGAAAAAGCAAAAAATTTCAGAATTGCACCTTGCAATGCGGAGAAATTACTGTTTGTGCATTTACAATATTCATTGATTTTTGCCATTGAAAAATGTCCAGAAATGATTGAAGCTACTGACTGAATGAAAGGAGCTGGCATCTCACTCTCTTTGAATCTTCTTTATCATGCTAAGAGGAGCAGGAAAAAGCAAAAAATTTCAGAATTGCGCCTTGCAATGCGGAGAAATTACTGTTTGTGCATTTACAAAATTCATTGATTTTTGCCATTGAAAAACATCATGTTATTCATATACCAGAAATGATTGAAGCTACTGACTGAAGGAAAGGATCTGGCATCTCACTCTCTTTGAATCTTCTTTATCATGCTAAGAGGAGCAGGAAAAAGCAAAAAATTTCAGAATTGCACCTTGCAATGCGGAGAAATTACTGTTTGTGCATTTACAATATTCATTGATTTTTGCCATTGAAAAACATCCAGAAATGATTGAAGCTACTGACTGAATGAAAGGAGCTGGCATCTCACTCTCTTTGAATCTTCTTTATCATGCTAAGAGGAGCAGGAAAAAGCAAAAAATTTCAGAATTGCACCTTGCAATGCGGAGAAATTACTGTTTGTGCATTTACAATATTCATTGATTTTTGCCATTGAAAAACGTCCATAAATGATTGAAGCTACTGACTGAATGAAAGGAGCTGGCATCTCACTCTCTTTGAATCTTCTTTATCATGCTAAGAGGAGCAGGAAAAAGCAAAAAATTTCAGAATTGCACCTTGCAATGCGGAGAAATTACTGTTTGTGCATTTACAATATTCATTGATTTTTGCCATTGAAAAACGTCCATAAATGATTGAAGCTACTGACTGAATGAAAGGAGCTGGCATCTCACTCTCTTTGAATCTTCTTTATCATGCTAAGAGGAGCAGGAAAAAGCAAAAAATTTCAGAATTGCACCTTGCAATGCGGAGAAATTACTGTTTGTGCATTTACAATATTCATTGATTTTTGCCATTGAAAAATGTCCAGAAATGATTGAAGCTACTGACTGAATGAAAGGAGCTGGCATCTCACTCTCTTTGAATCTTCTTTATCATGCTTAGAGGAGCAGGAAAAAGCAAAAAATTTCAGAATTGCACCTTGCAATGCGGAGAAATTACTGTTTGTGCATTTACAATATTCATTGATTTTTGCCATTGAAAAACGTCCAGAAATGATTGAAGCTACTGACTGAATGAAAGGAGCTGGCATCTCACTCTCTTTGAATCTTCTTTATCATGCTAAGAGGAGCAGGAAAAAGCAAAAAATTTCAGAATTGCACCTTGCAATGCGGAGAAATTACTGTTTGTGCATTTACAATATTCATTGATTTTTGCGATTGAAAAACATCATGTTATTCATATACCAGAAATGATTGAAGCTACTGACTGAATGAAAGGAGCTGGCATCTCACTCTCTTTGAATCTTCTTTATCATGCTAAGAGGAGCAGGAAAAAGTAAAAAATTTCAGAATTGCACCTTGCAATGCGGAGAAATTACTGTTTGTGCATTTACAATATTCAATGATTTTTGCCATTGAAAAACGTCCAGAAATGATTGAAGCTACTGACTGAATGAAAGGAGCTGGCATCTCACTCTCTTTGAATCTTGTTTATCATGCTAAGAGGAGCAGGAAAAAGCAAAAAATTTCAGAATTGCACCTTGCAATGCGGAGAAATTACTGTTTGTGCATTTACAATATTCATTGATTTTTGCCATTGAAAAACGTCCATAAATGATTGAAGCTACTGACTGAATGAAAGGAGCTGGCATCTCACTCTCTTTGAATCTTCTTTATCATGCTAAGAGGAGCAGGAAAAAGCAAAAAATTTCAGAATTGCACCTTGCAATGCGGAGAAATTACTGTTTGTGCATTTACAATATTCATTGATTTTTGCCATTGAAAAACATCATGTTATTCATATACCAGAAATGATTGAAGCTACTGACTGAATGAAAGGAGCTGGCATCTCACTCTCTTTGAATCTTCTTTATCATGCTAAGAGGAGCAGGAAAAAGTAAAAAATTTCAGAATTGCACCTTGCAATGCGGAGAAATTACTGTTTGTGCATTTATAATATTCAATGATTTTTGCCATTGAAAAACGTCCAGAAATGATTGAAGCTACTGACTGAACGAAAGGAGCTGGCATCTCACTCTCTTTGAATCTTCTTTGTCATGCTAAGAGGAGCAGGAAAAAGCAAAAAATTTCAGAATTGCACCTTGCAATGCGGAGAAATTACTGTTTGTGCATTTACAATATTCATTGATTTTTGCCATTGAAAAACATCATGTTATTCATGTACCAGAAATGTTTGAAGCTACTGACTGAATGAAAGGAGCTGGCATCTCACTCTCTTTGAATCTTCTTTATCATGCTAAGAGGAGCAGGAAAAAGCAAAAAATTTCAGAATTGCACATTGCAATGCGGAGAAATTACTGTTTGTGCATTTACAATATTCATTGATTTTTGCCATTGAAAAACGTCCAGAAATGATTGAAGCTACTGACTGAATGAAAGGAGCTGGCATCTCACTCTCTTTGAATCTTCTTTATCATGCTAAGAGGAGCAGGAAAAAGCAAAAAATTTCAGAATTGCACCTTGCAATGCGGAGAAATTACTGTTTGTGCATTTACAATATTCATTGATTTTTGCCATTGAAAAACGTCCAGAAATGATTGAAGCTACTGACTGAATGAAAGGAGCTGGCATCTCACTCTCTTTGAATCTTCTTTATCATGCTAAGAGGAGCAGGAAAAAGCAAAAAATTTCAGAATTGCACCTTGCAATGCGGAGAAATTACTGTTTGTGCATTTACAATATTCATTGATTTTTGCCATTGAAAAATGTCCAGAAATGATTGAAGCTACTGACTGAATGAAAGGAGCTGGCATCTCACTCTCTTTGAATCTTCTTTATCATGCTAAGAGGAGCAGGAAAAAGCAAAAAATTTCAGAATTGCGCCTTGCAATGCGGAGAAATTACTGTTTGTGCATTTACAAAATTCATTGATTTTTGCCATTGAAAAACATCATGTTATTCATATACCAGAAATGATTGAAGCTACTGACTGAAGGAAAGGATCTGGCATCTCACTCTCTTTGAATCTTCTTTATCATGCTAAGAGGAGCAGGAAAAAGCAAAAAATTTCAGAATTGCACCTTGCAATGCGGAGAAATTACTGTTTGTGCATTTACAATATTCATTGATTTTTGCCATTGAAAAACGTCCAGAAATGATTGAAGCTACTGACTGAATGAAAGGAGCTGGCATCTCACTCTCTTTGAATCTTCTTTATCATGCTAAGAGGAGCAGGAAAAAGCAAAAAATTTCAGAATTGCACCTTGCAATGCGGAGAAATTACTGTTTGTGCATTTACAATATTCATTGATTTTTGCCATTGAAAAACGTCCATAAATGATTGAAGCTACTGACTGAATGAAAGGAGCTGGCATCTCACTCTCTTTGAATCTTCTTTATCATGCTAAGAGGAGCAGGAAAAAGCAAAAAATTTCAGAATTGCACCTTGCAATGCGGAGAAATTACTGTTTGTGCATTTACAATATTCATTGATTTTTGCCATTGAAAAACGTCCATAAATGATTGAAGCTACTGACTGAATGAAAGGAGCTGGCATCTCACTCTCTTTGAATCTTCTTTATCATGCTAAGAGGAGCAGGAAAAAGCAAAAAATTTCAGAATTGCACCTTGCAATGCGGAGAAATTACTGTTTGTGCATTTACAATATTCATTGATTTTTGCCATTGAAAAATGTCCAGAAATGATTGAAGCTACTGACTGAATGAAAGGAGCTGGCATCTCACTCTCTTTGAATCTTCTTTATCATGCTAAGAGGAGCAGGAAAAAGCAAAAAATTTCAGAATTGCGCCTTGCAATGCGGAGAAATTACTGTTTTTGCATTTACAAAATTCATTGATTTTTGCCATTGAAAAACATCATGTTATTCATATACCAGAAATGATTGAAGCTACTGACTGAAGGAAAGGATCTGGCATCTCACTCTCTTTGAATCTTCTTTATCATGCTAAGAGGAGCAGGAAAAAGCAAAAAATTTCAGAATTGCACCTTGCAATGCGGAGAAATTACTGTTTGTGCATTTACAATATTCATTGATTTTTGCCATTGAAAAACGTCCAGAAATGATTGAAGCTACTGACTGAATGAAAGGAGCTGGCATCTCACTCTCTTTGAATCTTCTTTATCATGCTAAGAGGAGCAGGAAAAAGCAAAAAATTTCAGAATTGCACCTTGCAATGCGGAGAAATTACTGTTTGTGCATTTACAATATTCATTGATTTTTGCCATTGAAAAACGTCCATAAATGATTGAAGCTACTGACTGAATGAAAGGAGCTGGCATCTCACTCTCTTTGAATCTTCTTTATCATGCTAAGAGGAGCAGGAAAAAGCAAAAAATTTCAGAATTGCACCTTGCAATGCGGAGAAATTACTGTTTGTGCATTTACAATATTCATTGATTTTTGCCATTGAAAAATGTCCAGAAATGATTGAAGCTACTGACTGAATGAAAGGAGATGGCATCTCACTCTCTTTGAATCTTCTTTATCATGCTAAGAGGAGCAGGAAAAAGCAAAAAATTTCAGAATTGCGCCTTGCAATGCGGAGAAATTACTGTTTGTGCATTTACAAAATTCATTGATTTTTGCCATTGAAAAACATCATGTTATTCATATACCAGAAATGATTGAAGCTACTGACTGAAGGAAAGGATCTGGCATCTCACTCTCTTTGAATCTTCTTTATCATGCTAAGAGGAGCAGGAAAAAGCAAATAGTTTCAGAATTGCACCTTGCAATGCGGAGAAATTACTGTTTGTGCATTTACAATATTCATTGGTTTTTGCCATTGAAAAACGTCCAGAAATGATTGAAGCTACTGACTGAATGAAAGGAGCTGGCATCTCACTCTCTTTGAATCTTCTTTATCATGCTAAGAGGAGCAGGAAAAAGCAAAAAATTTCAGAATTGCACCTTGCAATGCGGAGAAATTACTGTTTGTGCATTTACAATATTCATTGATTTTTGCGATTGAAAAACATCATGTTATTCATATACCAGAAATGATTGAAGCTACTGACTGAATGAAAGGAGCTGGCATCTCACTCTCTTTGAATCTTCTTTATCATGCTAAGAGGAGCAGGAAAAAGTAAAAAATTTCAGAATTGCACCTTGCAATGCGGAGAAATTACTGATTGTGCATTTACAATATTCAATGATTTTTGCCATTGAAAAACGTCCAGAAATGATTAAAGCTACTGACTGAATGAAAGGAGCTGGCATCTCACTCTCTTTGAAACTTCTTTATCATGCTAAGAGGAGCAGGAAAAAGCAAAAAATTTCAGAATTGCACCTTGCAATGCGGAGAAATTACTGTTTGTGCATTTACAATATTCATTGATTTTTGCCATTGAAAAACGTCCAGAAATGATTGAAGCTACTGACTGAATGAAAGGAGCTGGCATCTCACTCTCTTTGAATCTTCTTTATCATGCTAAGAGGAGCAGGAAAAAGCAAAAAATTTCAGAATTGCACCTTGCAATGCGGAGAAATTACTGTTTGTGCATTTACAATATTCATTGATTTTTGCCATTGAAAAACATCATGTTATTCATATACCAGAAATGATTGAAGCTACTGACTGAATGAAAGGAGCTGGCATCTCACTCTCTTTGAATCTTCTTTATCATGCTAAGAGGAGCAGGAAAAAGTAAAAAATTTCAGAATTGCGCCTTGCAATGCGGAGAAATTACTGTTTGTGCATTTACAAAATTCATTGATTTTTGCCATTGAAAAACATCATGTTATTCATATACCAGAAATGATTGAAGCTACTGACTGAAGGAAAGGATTTGGCATCTCACTCTCTTTGAATCTTCTTTATCATGCTTAGAGGAGCAGGAAAAAGCAAAGAATTTCAGAATTGCACCTTGCAATGCGGAGAAATTACTGTTTGTGCATTTACAATATTCATTGATTTTTGCCATTGAAAAACGTCCAGAAATGATTGAAGCTACTGACTGAATGAAAGGAGCTGGCATCTCACTCTCTTTGAATCTTCTTTATCATGCTAAGAGGAGCAGGAAAAAGCAAAAAATTTCAGAATTGCACCTTGCAATGCGGAGAAATTACTGTTTGTGCATTTACAATATTCATTGATTTTTGCGATTGAAAAACATCATGTTATTCATATACCAGAAATGATTGAAGCTACTGACTGAATGAAAGGAGCTGGCATCTCACTCTCTTTGAATCTTCTTTATCATGCTAAGAGGAGCAGGAAAAAGTAAAAAATTTCAGAATTGCACCTTGCAATGCGGAGAAATTACTGTTTGTGCATTTACAATATTTATTGATTTTTGCCATTGAAAAACGTCCAGAAATGATTGAAGCTACTGACTGAATGAAAGGAGCTGGCATCTCACTCTCTTTGAATCTTCTTTATCATGCTAAGAGGAGCAGGAAAAAGCAAAAAATTTCAGAATTGCACCTTGCAATGCGGAGAAATTACTGTTTGTGCATTTACAATATTCATTGATTTTTGCTATTGAAAAACATCATGTTATTCATATACCAGAAATGATTGAAGCTACTGACTGAATGAAAGGAGCTGGCATCTCACTCTCTTTGAATCTTCTTTATCATGCTAAGAGGAGCAGGAAAAAGCAAAAAATTTCAGAATTGCACCTTGCAATGCGGAGAAATTACTGTTTGTGCATTTACAATATTCATTGATTTTTGCGATTGAAAAACATCATGTTATTCATATACCAGAAATGATTGAAGCTACTGACTGAATGAAAGGAGCTGGCATCTCACTCTCTTTGAATCTTCTTTATCATGCTAAGAGGAGCAGGAAAAAGTAAAAAATTTCAGAATTGCACCTTGCAATGCGGAGAAATTACTGTTTGTGCATTTACAATATTCATTGATTTTTGCCATTGAAAAACGTCCAGAAATGATTGAAGCTACTGACTGAATGAAAGGAGCTGGCATCTCACTCTCTTTGAATCTTCTTTATCATGCTAAGAGGAGCAGGAAAAAGCAAAAAATTTCAGAATTGCACCTTGCAATGCGGAGAAATTACTGTTTGTGCATTTACAATATTCATTGATTTTTGCTATTGAAAAACATCATGTTATTCATATACCAGAAATGATTGAAGCTACTGACTGAATGAAAGGAGCTGGCATCTCACTCTCTTTGAATCTTCTTTATCATGCTAAGAGGAGCAGGAAAAAGCAAAAAATTTCAGAATTGCACCTTGCAATGCGGAGAAATTACAGTTTGTGCATTTACAATATTCATTGATTTTTGCCATTGAAAAACGTCCAGAAATGATTGAAGCTACTGACTGAATGAAAGGAGCTGGCATCTCACTCTCTTTGAATCTTCTTTATCATGCTAAGAGGAGCAGGAAAAAGCAAAAAATTTCAGAATTGCACCTTGCAATGCGGAGAAATTACTGTTTGTGCATTTACAATATTCATTGATTTTTGCCATTGAAAAATGTCCAGAAATGATTGAAGGTACTGACTGAATGAAAGGAGCTGGCATCTCACTCTCTTTGAATCTTCTTTATCATGCTAAGAGGAGCAGGAAAAAGCAAAAAATTTCAGAATTGCACCTTGCAATGCGGAGAAATTACTGTTTGTGCATTTACAATATTCATTGATTTTTGCCATTGAAAAACGTCCAGAAATGATTGAAGCTACTGACTGAATGAAAGGAGCTGGCATCTCACTCTCTTTGAATCTTCTTTATCATGCTAAGAGGAGCAGGAAAAAGCAAAAAATTTCAGAATTGCACCTTGCAATGCGGAGAAATTACTGTTTGTGCATTTACAATATTCATTGATTTTTGCCATTGAAAAATGTCCAGAAATGATTGAAGCTACTGACTGAATGAAAGGAGCTGGCATCTCACTCTCTTTGAATCTTCTTTATCATGCTAAGAGGAGCAGGAAAAAGCAAAAAATTTCAGAATTGCGCCTTGCAATGCGGAGAAATTACTGTTTGTGCATTTACAAAATTCATTGATTTTTGCCATTGAAAAACATCATGTTATTCATATACCAGAAATGATTGAAGCTACTGACTGAAGGAAAGGATCTGGCATCTCACTCTCTTTGAATCTTCTTTATCATGCTTAGAGGAGCAGGAAAAAGCAAAAAATTTCAGAATTGCACCTTGCAATGCGGAGAAATTACTGTTTGTGCATTTACAATATTCATTGATTTTTGCCATTGAAAAACGTCCAGAAATGATTGAAGCTACTGACTGAATGAAAGGAGCTGGCATCTCACTCTCTTTGAATCTTCTTTATCATGCTAAGAGGAGCAGGAAAAAGCAAAAAATTTCAGAATTGCACCTTGCAATGCGGAGAAATTACTGTTTGTGCATTTACAATATTCATTGATTTTTGCGATTGAAAAACATCATGTTATTCATATACCAGAAATGATTGAAGCTACTGACTGAATGAAAGGAGCTGGCATCTCACTCTCTTTGAATCTTCTTTATCATGCTAAGAGGAGCAGGAAAAAGTAAAAAATTTCAGAATTGCACCTTGCAATGCGGAGAAATTACTGTTTGTGCATTTACAATATTCATTGATTTTTGCCATTGAAAAACGTCCAGAAATGATTGAAGCTACTGACTGAATGAAAGGAGCTGGCATCTCACTCTCTTTGAATCTTCTTTATCATGCTAAGAGGAGCAGGAAAAAGCAAAAAATTTCAGAATTGCACCTTGCAATGCGGAGAAATTACTGTTTGTGCATTTACAATATTCATTGATTTTTGCTATTGAAAAACATCATGTTATTCATATACCAGAAATGATTGAAGCTACTGACTGAATGAAAGGAGCTGGCATCTCACTCTCTTTGAATCTTCTTTATCATGCTAAGAGGAGCAGGAAAAAGCAAAAAATTTCAGAATTGCACCTTGCAATGCGGAGAAATTACAGTTTGTGCATTTACAATATTCATTGATTTTTGCCATTGAAAAACGTCCAGAAATGATTGAAGCTACTGACTGAATGAAAGGAGCTGGCATCTCACTCTCTTTGAATCTTCTTTATCATGCTAAGAGGAGCAGGAAAAAGCAAAAAATTTCAGAATTGCACCTTGCAATGCGGAGAAATTACTGTTTGTGCATTTACAATATTCATTGATTTTTGCCATTGAAAAACGTCCAGAAATGATTGAAGGTACTGACTGAATGAAAGGAGCTGGCATCTCACTCTCTTTGAATCTTCTTTATCATGCTAAGAGGAGCAGGAAAAAGCAAAAAATTTCAGAATTGCACCTTGCAATGCGGAGAAATTACTGTTTGTGCATTTACAATATTCATTGATTTTTGCCATTGAAAAACGTCCAGAAATGATTGAAGCTACTGACTGAATGAAAGGAGCTGGCATCTCACTCTCTTTGAATCTTCTTTATCATGCTAAGAGGAGCAGGAAAAAGCAAAAAATTTCAGAATTGCACCTTGCAATGCGGAGAAATTACTGTTTGTGCATTTACAATATTCATTGATTTTTGCCATTGAAAAATGTCCAGAAATGATTGAAGCTACTGACTGAATGAAAGGAGCTGGCATCTCACTCTCTTTGAATCTTCTTTATCATGCTAAGAGGAGCAGGAAAAAGCAAAAAATTTCAGAATTGCGCCTTGCAATGCGGAGAAATTACTGTTTGTGCATTTACAAAATTCATTGATTTTTGCCATTGAAAAACATCATGTTATTCATATACCAGAAATGATTGAAGCTACTGACTGAAGGAAAGGATCTGGCATCTCACTCTCTTTGAATCTTCTTTATCATGCTTAGAGGAGCAGGAAAAAGCAAAAAATTTCAGAATTGCACCTTGCAATGCGGAGAAATTACTGTTTGTGCATTTACAATATTCATTGATTTTTGCCATTGAAAAACGTCCAGAAATGATTGAAGCTACTGACTGAATGAAAGGAGCTGGCATCTCACTCTCTTTGAATCTTCTTTATCATGCTAAGAGGAGCAGGAAAAAGCAAAAAATTTCAGAATTGCACCTTGCAATGCGGAGAAATTACTGTTTGTGCATTTACAATATTCATTGATTTTTGCGATTGAAAAACATCATGTTATTCATATACCAGAAATGATTGAAGCTACTGACTGAATGAAAGGAGCTGGCATCTCACTCTCTTTGAATCTTCTTTATCATGCTAAGAGGAGCAGGAAAAAGTAAAAAATTTCAGAATTGCACCTTGCAATGCGGAGAAATTACTGTTTGTGCATTTACAATATTCAATGATTTTTGCCATTGAAAAACGTCCAGAAATGATTGAAGCTACTGACTGAATGAAAGGAGCTGGCATCTCACTCTCTTTGAATCTTGTTTATCATGCTAAGAGGAGCAGGAAAAAGCAAAAAATTTCAGAATTGCACCTTGCAATGCGGAGAAATTACTGTTTGTGCATTTACAATATTCATTGATTTTTGCCATTGAAAAACGTCCAGAAATGATTGAAGCTACTGACTGAATGAAAGGAGCTGGCATCTCACTCTCTTTGAATCTTCTTTATCATGCTAAGAGGAGCAGGAAAAAGCAAAAAATTTCAGAATTGCACCTTGCAATGCGGAGAAATTACTGTTTGTGCATTTACAATATTCATTGATTTTTGCCATTGAAAAACATCATGTTATTCATATACCAGAAATGATTGAAGCTACTGACTGAATGAAAGGAGCTGGCATCTCACTCTCTTTGAATCTTCTTTATCATGCTAAGAGGAGCAGGAAAAAGTAAAAAATTTCAGAATTGCACCTTGCAATGCGGAGAAATTACTGTTTGTGCATTTATAATATTCAATGATTTTTGCCATTGAAAAACGTCCAGAAATGATTGAAGCTACTGACTGAACGAAAGGAGCTGGCATCTCACTCTCTTTGAATCTTCTTTATCATGCTAAGAGGAGCAGGAAAAAGCAAAAAATTTCAGAATTGCACCTTGCAATGCGGAGAAATTACTGTTTGTGCATTTACAATATTCATTGATTTTTGCCATTGAAAAACATCATGTTATTCATGTACCAGAAATGTTTGAAGCTACTGACTGAATGAAAGGAGCTGGCATCTCACTCTCTTTGAATCTTCTTTATCATGCTAAGAGGAGCAGGAAAAAGCAAAAAATTTCAGAATTGCACATTGCAATGCGGAGAAATTACTGTTTGTGCATTTACAATATTCATTGATTTTTGCCATTGAAAAACGTCCAGAAATGATTGAAGCTACTGACTGAATGAAAGGAGCTGGCATCTCACTCTCTTTGAATCTTCTTTATCATGCTAAGAGGAGCAGGAAAAAGCAAAAAATTTCAGAATTGCACCTTGCAATGCGGAGAAATTACTGTTTGTGCATTTACAATATTCATTGATTTTTGCCATTGAAAAACGTCCAGAAATGATTGAAGCTACTGACTGAATGAAAGGAGCTGGCATCTCACTCTCTTTGAATCTTCTTTATCATGCTAAGAGGAGCAGGAAAAAGCAAAAAATTTCAGAATTGCACCTTGCAATGCGGAGAAATTACTGTTTGTGCATTTACAATATTCATTGATTTTTGCCATTGAAAAATGTCCAGAAATGATTGAAGCTACTGACTGAACGAAAGGAGCTGGCATCTCACTCTCTTTGAATCTTCTTTATCATGCTAAGAGGAGCAGAAAAAAGCAAAAAATTTCAGAATTGCACCTTGCAATGCGGAGAAATTACTGCTTGTGCATTTACAATATTCATTGATTTTTGCCATTGAAAAACATCATGTTATTCATATACCAGAAATGTTTGAAGCTACTGACTGAATGAAAGGAGCTGGCATCTCACTCTCTTTGAATCTTCTTTATCATGCTAAGAGGAGCAGGAAAAAGCAAAAAATTTCAGAATTGCACCTTGCAATGCGGAGAAATTACTGTTTGTGCATTTACAATATTCATTGATTTTTGCCATTGAAAAATGTCCAGAAATGATTGAAGCTACTGACTGAACGAAAGGAGCTGGCATCTCACTCTCTTTGAATCTTCTTTATCATGCTAAGAGGAGCAGAAAAAAGCAAAAAATTTCAGAATTGCACCTTGCAATGCGGAGAAATTACTGTTTGTGCATTTACAATATTCATTGATTTTTGCCATTGAAAAACATCATGTTATTCATATACCAGAAATGTTTGAAGCTACTGACTGAATGAAAGGAGCTGGCATCTCACTCTCTTTGAATCTTCTTTATCATGCTAAGAGGAGCAGGAAAAAGCAAAAAATTTCAGAATTGCACATTGCAATGCGGAGAAATTACTGTTTGTGCATTTACAATATTCATTGATTTTTGCCATTGAAAAACGTCCAGAAATGATTGAAGCTACTGACTGAATGAAAGGAGCTGGCATCTCACTCTCTTTGAATCTTCTTTATCATGCTAAGAGGAGCAGGAAAAAGCAAAAAATTTCAGAATTGCACCTTGCAATGCGGAGAAATTACTGTTTGTGCATTTACAATATTCATTGATTTTTGCCATTGAAAAACGTCCAGAAATGATTGAAGCTACTGACTGAATGAAAGGAGCTGGCATCTCACTCTCTTTGAATCTTCTTTATCATGCTAAGAGGAGCAGGAAAAAGCAAAAAATTTCAGAATTGCACCTTGCAATGCGGAGAAATTACTGTTTGTGCATTTACAATATTCATTGATTTTTGCCATTGAAAAACATGTTATTCATATACCAGAAATGTTTGAAGCTCCTGACTGAATGAAAGGAGCTGGCACCTCACTCTCTTTGAATCTTCTTTATCATGCTAAGATGAGCAGGAAAAAGCAAAAAATTTCAGAATTGCACCTTGCAATGCGGAGAAATTACTGTTTGTGCATTTACAATATTCATTGATTTTTGCCATTGAAAAACGTCCAGAAATGATTGAAGCTACTGACTGAATGAAAGGAGCTGTCATCTCACTCTCTTTGAATCTTCTTTATCATGCTAAGAGGAGCAGGAAAAAGCAAAAAATTTCAGAATTGCACCTTGCAATGCGGAGAAATTACTGTTTGTGCATTTACAATATTCATTGATTTTTGCCATTGAAAAATGTCCAGAAATGATTGAAGCTACTGACTGAATGAAAGGAGCTGGCATCTCACTCTCTTTGAATCTTCTTTATCATGCTAAGAGGAGCAGGAAAAAGCAAAAAAATTCAGAATTGCGCCTTGCAATGCGGAGAAATTACTGTTTGTGCATTTACAAAATTCATTGATTTTTGCCATTGAAAAACATCATGTTATTCATATGCCAGAAATGATTGAAGCTACTGACTGAAGGAAAGGAGCTGGCATCTCACTCTCTTTGAATCTTCTTTATCATGCTAAGAGGAGCAGGAAAAAGCAAAAAATTTCAGAATTGCGCCTTGCAATGCGGAGCAATTACTGTTTGTGCATTTACAAAATTCATTGATTTTTGCCATTGAAAAACATCATGTTATTCATATGCCAGAAATGATTGAAGCTACTGACTGAAGGAAAGGAGCTGGCATCTCACTCTCTTTGAATCTTCTTTATCATGCTAAGAGGAGCAGGAAAAAGCAAAAAATTTCAGAATTGCACCTTGCAATGCGGAGAAATTACTGTTTGTGCATTTACAATATTCATTGATTTTTGCCATTGAAAAACGTCCAGAAATGATTGAAGCTACTGACTAAATGAAAGGAGCTGGCATCTCACTCTCTTTGAATCTTCTTTATCATGCTAAGAGGAGCAGGAAAAAGCAAAAAATTTCAGAATTGCACCTTGCAATGCGGAGAAATTACTGTTTGTGCATTTACAATATTCATTGATTTTTGCGATTGAAAAACATCATGTTATTCATATACCAGAAATGATTGAAGCTACTGACTGAATGAAAGGAGCTGGCATCTCACTCTCTTTGAATCTTGTTTATCATGCTAAGAGGAGCAGGAAAAAGCAAAAAATTTCAGAATTGCACCTTGCAATGCGGAGAAATTACTGTTTGTGCATTTACAATATTCATTGATTTTTGCCATTGAAAAACGTCCAGAAATGATTGAAGCTACTGACTGAATGAAAGGAGCTGGCATCTCACTCTCTTTGAATCTTCTTTATCATGCTAAGAGGAGCAGGAAAAAGCAAAAAATTTCAGAATTGCACCTTGCAATGCGGAGAAATTACTGTTTGTGCATTTACAATATTCATTGATTTTTGCCATTGAAAAACATCATGTTATTCATATACCAGAAATGATTGAAGCTACTGACTGAATGAAAGGAGCTGGCATCTCACTCTCTTTGAATCTTCTTTATCATGCTAAGAGGAGCAGGAAAAAGTAAAAAATTTCAGAATTGCACCTTGCAATGCGGAGAAATTACTGTTTGTGCATTTATAATATTCAATGATTTTTGCCATTGAAAAACGTCCAGAAATGATTGAAGCTACTGACTGAACGAAAGGAGCTGGCATCTCACTCTCTTTGAATCTTCTTTATCATGCTAAGAGGAGCAGGAAAAAGCAAAAAATTTCAGAATTGCACCTTGCAATGCGGAGAAATTACTGTTTGTGCATTTACAATATTCATTGATTTTTGCCATTGAAAAACATCATGTTATTCATGTACCAGAAATGTTTGAAGCTACTGACTGAATGAAAGGAGCTGGCATCTCACTCTCTTTGAATCTTCTTTATCATGCTAAGAGGAGCAGGAAAAAGCAAAAAATTTCAGAATTGCACATTGCAATGCGGAGAAATTACTGTTTGTGCATTTACAATATTCATTGATTTTTGCCATTGAAAAACGTCCAGAAATGATTGAAGCTACTGACTGAATGAAAGGAGCTGGCATCTCACTCTCTTTGAATCTTCTTTATCATGCTAAGAGGAGCAGGAAAAAGCAAAAAATTTCAGAATTGCACCTTGCAATGCGGAGAAATTACTGTTTGTGCATTTACAATATTCAATGATTTTTGCCATTGAAAAACGTCCAGAAATGATTGAAGCTACTGACTGAATGAAAGGAGCTGGCATCTCACTCTCTTTGAATCTTCTTTATCATGCTAAGAGGAGCAGGAAAAAGCAAAAAATTTCAGAATTGCACCTTGCAATGCGGAGAAATTACTGTTTGTGCATTTACAATATTCATTGATTTTTGCCATTGAAAAATGTCCAGAAATGATTGAAGCTACTGACTGAACGAAAGGAGCTGGCATCTCACTCTCTTTGAATCTTCTTTATCATGCTAAGAGGAGCAGAAAAAAGCAAAAATTTCAGAATTGCACCTTGCAATGCGGAGAAATTACTGCTTGTGCATTTACAATATTCATTGATTTTTGCCATTGAAAAACATCATGTTATTCATATACCAGAAATGTTTGAAGCTACTGACTGAATGAAAGGAGCTGGCATCTCACTCTCTTTGAATCTTCTTTATCATGCTAAGAGGAGCAGGAAAAAGCAAAAAATTTCAGAATTGCACCTTGCAATGCGGAGAAATTACTGTTTGTGCATTTACAATATTCATTGATTTTTGCCATTGAAAAATGTCCAGAAATGATTGAAGCTACTGACTGAACGAAAGGAGCTGGCATCTCACTCTCTTTGAATCTTCTTTATCATGCTAAGAGGAGCAGAAAAAAGCAAAAAATTTCAGAATTGCACCTTGCAATGCGGAGAAATTACTGTTTGTGCATTTACAATATTCATTGATTTTTGCCATTGAAAAACATCATGTTATTCATATACCAGAAATGTTTGAAGCTACTGACTGAATGAAAGGAGCTGGCATCTCACTCTCTTTGAATCTTCTTTATCATGCTAAGAGGAGCAGGAAAAAGCAAAAAATTTCAGAATTGCACATTGCAATGCGGAGAA
Source organism: Phyllobates terribilis (assembly GCF_046119375.1). Taxonomy (NCBI): domain Eukaryota; kingdom Metazoa; phylum Chordata; class Amphibia; order Anura; family Dendrobatidae; genus Phyllobates; species Phyllobates terribilis. The sequence goes on along the minus strand of NW_027364083.1, from coordinate 192,130 downwards.
ATTACTGTTTGTGCATTTACAATATTCATTGATTTTTGCCATTGAAAAACGTCCAGAAATGATTGAAGCTACTGACTGAATGAAAGGAGCTGGCATCTCACTCTCTTTGAATCTTCTTTATCATGCTAAGAGGAGCAGGAAAAAGCAAAAAATTTCAGAATTGCACCTTGCAATGCGGAGAAATTACTGTTTGTGCATTTACAATATTCATTGATTTTTGCCATTGAAAAACGTCCAGAAATGATTGAAGCTACTGACTGAATGAAAGGAGCTGGCATCTCACTCTCTTTGAATCTTCTTTATCATGCTAAGAGGAGCAGGAAAAAGCAAAAAATTTCAGAATTGCACCTTGCAATGCGGAGAAATTACTGTTTGTGCATTTACAATATTCATTGATTTTTGCCATTGAAAAACATGTTATTCATATACCAGAAATGTTTGAAGCTCCTGACTGAATGAAAGGAGCTGGCACCTCACTCTCTTTGAATCTTCTTTATCATGCTAAGATGAGCAGGAAAAAGCAAAAAATTTCAGAATTGCACCTTGCAATGCGGAGAAATTACTGTTTGTGCATTTACAATATTCATTGATTTTTGCCATTGAAAAACGTCCAGAAATGATTGAAGCTACTGACTGAATGAAAGGAGCTGTCATCTCACTCTCTTTGAATCTTCTTTATCATGCTAAGAGGAGCAGGAAAAAGCAAAAAATTTCAGAATTGCACCTTGCAATGCGGAGAAATTACTGTTTGTGCATTTACAATATTCATTGATTTTTGCCATTGAAAAATGTCCAGAAATGATTGAAGCTACTGACTGAATGAAAGGAGCTGGCATCTCACTCTCTTTGAATCTTCTTTATCATGCTAAGAGGAGCAGGAAAAAGCAAAAAAATTCAGAATTGCGCCTTGCAATGCGGAGAAATTACTGTTTGTGCATTTACAAAATTCATTGATTTTTGCCATTGAAAAACATCATGTTATTCATATGCCAGAAATGATTGAAGCTACTGACTGAAGGAAAGGAGCTGGCATCTCACTCTCTTTGAATCTTCTTTATCATGCTAAGAGGAGCAGGAAAAAGCAAAAAATTTCAGAATTGCGCCTTGCAATGCGGAGCAATTACTGTTTGTGCATTTACAAAATTCATTGATTTTTGCCATTGAAAAACATCATGTTATTCATATGCCAGAAATGATTGAAGCTACTGACTGAAGGAAAGGAGCTGGCATCTCACTCTCTTTGAATCTTCTTTATCATGCTAAGAGGAGCAGGAAAAAGCAAAAAATTTCAGAATTGCACCTTGCAATGCGGAGAAATTACTGTTTGTGCATTTACAATATTCATTGATTTTTGCCATTGAAAAACGTCCAGAAATGATTGAAGCTACTGACTAAATGAAAGGAGCTGGCATCTCACTCTCTTTGAATCTTCTTTATCATGCTAAGAGGAGCAGGAAAAAGCAAAAAATTTCAGAATTGCACCTTGCAATGCGGAGAAATTACTGTTTGTGCATTTACAATATTCATTGATTTTTGCGATTGAAAAACATCATGTTATTCATATACCAGAAATGATTGAAGCTACTGACTGAATGAAAGGAGCTGGCATCTCACTCTCTTTGAATCTTCTTTATCATGCTAAGAGGAGCAGGAAAAAGTAAAAAATTTCAGAATTGCACCTTGCAATGCGGAGAAATTACTGTTTGTGCATTTACAATATTCAATGATTTTTGCCATTGAAAAACGTCCAGAAATGATTAAAGCTACTGACTGAATGAAAGGAGCTGGCATCTCACTCTCTTTGAATCTTCTTTATCATGCTAAGAGGAGCAGGAAAAAGCAAAAAATTTCAGAATTGCACCTTGCAATGCGGAGAAATTACTGTTTGTGCATTTACAATATTCATTGATTTTTGCCATTGAAAAACGTCCAGAAATGATTGAAGCTACTGACTGAATGAAAGGAGCTGGCATCTCACTCTCTTTGAATCTTCTTTATCATGCTAAGAGGAGCAGGAAAAAGCAAAAAATTTCAGAATTGCACCTTGCAATGCGGAGAAATTACTGTTTGTGCATTTACAATATTCATTGATTTTTGCCATTGAAAAACATCATGTTATTCATATACCAGAAATGATTGAAGCTACTGACTGAATGAAAGGAGCTGGCATCTCACTCTCTTTGAATCTTCTTTATCATGCTAAGAGGAGCAGGAAAAAGTAAAAAATTTCAGAATTGCACCTTGCAATGCGGAGAAATTACTGTTTGTGCATTTATAATATTCAATGATTTTTGCCATTGAAAAACGTCCAGAAATGATTGAAGCTACTGACTGAACGAAAGGAGCTGGCATCTCACTCTCTTTGAATCTTCTTTATCATGCTAAGAGGAGCAGAAAAAAGCAAAAAATTTCAGAATTGCACCTTGCAATGCGGAGAAATTACTGTTTGTGCATTTACAATATTCATTGATTTTTGCCATTGAAAAACATCATGTTATTCATATACCAGAAATGTTTGAAGCTACTGACTGAATGAAAGTAGCTGGCATCTCACTCTCTTTGAATCTTCTTTATCATGCTAAGAGGAGCAGGAAAAAGCAAAAAATTTCAGAATTGCACATTGCAATGCGGAGAAATTACTGTTTGTGCATTTACAATATTCATTGATTTTTGCCATTGAAAAACGTCCAGAAATGATTGAAGCTACTGACTGAATGAAAGGAGCTGGCATCTCACTCTCTTTGAATCTTCTTTATCATGCTAAGAGGAGCAGGAAAAAGCAAAAAATTTCAGAATTGCACCTTGCAATGCGGAGAAATTACTGTTTGTGCATTTACAATATTCATTGATTTTTGCCATTGAAAAACATGTTATTCATATACCAGAAATGTTTGAAGCTCCTGACTGAATGAAAGGAGCTGGCACCTCACTCTCTTTGAATCTTCTTTATCATGCTAAGAGGAGCAGGAAAAAGCAAAAAATTTCAGAATTGCACCTTGCAATGCGGAGAAATTACTGTTTGTGCATTTACAATATTCATTGATTTTTGCCATTGAAAAACGTCCAGAAATGATTGAAGCTACTGACTGAATGAAAGGAGCTGTCATATCACTCTCTTTGAATCTTCTTTATCATGCTAAGAGGAGCAGGAAAAAGCAAAAAATTTCAGAATTGCACCTTGCAATGCGGAGAAATTACTGTTTGTGCATTTACAATATTCATTGATTTTTGCCATTGAAAAATGTCCAGAAATGATTGAAGCTACTGACTGAATGAAAGGAGCTGGCATCTCACTCTCTTTGAATCTTCTTTATCATGCTAAGAGGAGCAGGAAAAAGCAAAAAATTTCAGAATTGTGCCTTGCAATGCGGAGAAATTACTGTTTGTGCATTTACAAAATTCATTGATTTTTGCCATTGAAAAACATCATGTTATTCATATGCCAGAAATGATTGAAGCTACTGACTGAAGGAAAGGAGCTGGCATCTCACTCTCTTTAAATCTTCTTTATCATGCTAAGAGGAGCAGGAAAAAGCAAAAAATTTCAGAATTGCGCCTTGCAATGCGGAGAAATTACTGTTTGTGCATTTACAAAATTCATTGATTTTTGCCATTGAAAAACATCATGTTATTCATATGCCAGAAATGATTGAAGCTACTGACTGAAGGAAAGGAGCTGGCATCTCACTCTCTTTGAATCTTCTTTATCATGCTAAGAGGAGCAGGAAAAAGCAAAAAATTTCAGAATTGCACCTTGCAATGCGGAGAAATTACTGTTTGTGCATTTACAATATTCATTGATTTTTGCCATTGAAAAACGTCCAGAAATGATTGAAGCTACTGACTGAATGAAAGGAGCTGGCATCTCACTCTCTTTGAATCTTCTTTATCATGCTAAGAGGAGCAGGAAAAAGCAAAAAATTTCAGAATTGCACCTTGCAATGCGGAGAAATTACTGTTTGTGCATTTACAATATTCATTGATTTTTGCGATTGAAAAACATCATGTTATTCATATACCAGAAATGATTGAAGCTACTGACTGAATGAAAGGAGCTGGCATCTCACTCTCTTTGAATCTTCTTTATCATGCTAAGAGGAGCAGGAAAAAGTAAAAAATTTCAGAATTGCACCTTGCAATGCGGAGAAATTACTGTTTGTGCATTTACAATATTCAATGAATTTTGCCATTGAAAAACGTCCAGAAATGATTGAAGCTACTGACTGAACTAAAGGAGCTGGCATCTCACTCTCTTTGAATCTTCTTTATCATGCTAAGAGGAGCAGGAAAAAGCAAAAAATTTCAGAATTGCACCTTGCAATGCGGAGAAATTACTGTTTGTGCATTTACAATATTCATTGATTTTTGCCATTGAAAAACATCATGTTATTCATATACCAGAAATGTTTGAAGCTACTGACTGAATGAAAGGAGCTGGTATCTCACTCTCTTTGAATCTTCTTCATAATGCTAAGAGGAGCAGGAAAAAGCAAAAAATTTCAGAATTGCACCTTGCAATGCGGAGAAATTACTGTTTGTGCATTTACAATATTCATTGATTTTTGCCATTGAAAAACGTCCAGAAATGATTGAAGCTACTGACAATGAAAGGAGCTGGCATCTCACTCTCTTTGAATCTTCTTTATCATGCTAAGAGGAGCAGGAAAAAGCAAAAAATTTCAGAATTGCACCTTGCAATGCTGAGAAATTACTGTTTGTGCATTTACAAAATTCATTGATTTTTGCCATTGAAAAACATCATGTTATTCATATACCAGAAATGATTGAAGCTACTGACTGAATGAAAGGAGCTGGCATCTCACTCTCTTTGAATCTTCTTTATCATGCTAAGAGGAGCAGGAAAAAGCAAAAAATTTCAGAATTGCACCTTGCAATGCGGAGAAATTACTGTTTGTGCATTTACAATATTCATTGATTTTTGCCATTGAAAAACGTCCAGAAATGATTGAAGCTACTGACTGAATGAAAGGAGCTGGCAACTCACTCTCTTTGAATCTTCTTTATCATGCTAAGAGGAGCAGGAAAAAGCAAAAAATTTCAGAATTGCACCTTGCAATGCGGAGAAATTACTGTTTGTGCATTTACAATATTCATTGATTTTTGCCATTGAAAAACGTCCAGAAATGATTGAAGCTACTGACTGAATGAAAGGAGCTGGCATCTCACTCTCTTTGAATCTTCTTTATCATGCTAAGAGGAGCAGGAAAAAGCAAAAAATTTCAGAATTGCACCTTGCAATGCGGAGAAATTACAGTTTGTGCATTTACAATATTCATTGATTTTTGCCATTGAAAAACGTCCAGAAATGATTGAAGCTACTGACTGAATGAAAGGAGCTGGCATCTCACTCTCTTTGAATCTTCTTTATCATGCTAAGAGGAGCAGGAAAAAGCAAAAAATTTCAGAATTGCACCTTGCAATGCGGAGAAATTACTGTTTGTGCATTTACAATATTCATTGATTTTTGCCATTGAAAAATGTCCAGAAATGATTGAAGCTACTGACTGAATGAAAGGAGCTGGCATCTCACTCTCTTTGAATCTTCTTTATCATGCTAAGAGGAGCAGGAAAAAGCAAAAAATTTCAGAATTGCACCTTGCAATGCGGAGAAATTACTGTTTGTGCATTTACAATATTCATTGATTTTTGCCATTGAAAAACATGTTATTCATATACCAGAAATGTTTGAAGCTCCTGACTGAATGAAAGGAGCTGGCACCTCACTCTCTTTGAATCTTGTTTATCATGCTAAGAGGAGCAGGAAAAAGCGAAAAATTTCAGAATTGCACCTTGCAATGCGGAGAAATTACTGTTTGTGCATTTACAATATTCATTGATTTTTGCCATTGAAAAACGTCCAGAAATGATTGAAGCTACTGACTGAATGAAAGGAGCTGGCATCTCACTCTCTTTGAATCTTCTTTATCATGCTAAGAGGAGCAGGAAAAAGCAAAAAATTTCAGAATTGCGCCTTGCAATGCGGAGAAATTACTGTTTGTGCATTTACAAAATTCATTGATTTTTGCCATTGAAAAACATCATGTTATTCATATACCAGAAATGATTGAAGCTACTGACTGAAGGAAAGGAGCTGGCATCTCACTCTCTTTGAATCTTCTTTATCATGCTAAGAGGAGCAGGAAAAAGCAAAAAATTTCAGAATTACACCTTGCAATGCGGAGAAATTACTGTTTGTGCATTTACAATATTCATTGATTTTTGCCATTGAAAAACGTCCGGAAATGATTGAAGCTACTGACTGAATGAAAGGAGCTGGCATCTCACTCTCTTTGAATCTTCTTTATCATGCTAAGAGGAGCAGGAAAAAGCAAAAAATTTCAGAATTGCACCTTGCAATGCGGAGAAATTACTGTTTGTGCATTTACAATATTCATTGATTTTTGCGATTGAAAAACATCATGTTATTCATATACCAGAAATGATTGAAGCTACTGACTGAATGAAAGGAGCTGGCATCTCACTCTCTTTGAATCTTCTTTATCATGCTAAGAGGAGCAGGAAAAAGTAAAAAATTTCAGAATTGCACCTTGCAATGCGGAGAAATTACTGTTTGTGCATTTACAATATTCAATGATTTTTGCATTTGAAAAACGTCCATAAATGATTGAAGCTACTGACTGAATGAAAGGAGCTGGCATCTCACTCTCTTTGAATCTTGTTTATCATGCTAAAAGGAGCAGGAAAAAGCAAAAAATTTCAGAATTGCACCTTGCAATGCGGAGAAATTACTGTTTGTGCATTTACAATATTCATTGATTTTTGCCATTGAAAAACGTCCAGAAATGATTGAAGCTACTGACTGAATGAAAGGAGCTGGCATCTCACTCTCTTTGAATCTTCTTTATCATGCTAAGAGGAGCAGGAAAAAGCAAAAAATTTCAGAATTGCACCTTGCAATGCGGAGAAATTACTGTTTGTGCATTTACAATATTCATTGATTTTTGCAATTGAAAAACGTCCAGAAATGATTGAAGCTACTGACTGAATGAAAGGAGATGGCATCTCACTCTCTTTGAATCTTCTTTATCATGCTAAGAGGAGCAGGAAAAAGTAAAAAATTTCAGAATTGCACCTTGCAATGCGGAGAAATTACTGTTTGTGCATTTACAATATTCAATGATTTTTGCCATTGAAAAACGTCCAGAAATGATTGAAGCTACTGACTGAACGAAAGGAGCTGGCATCTCACTCTCTTTGAATCTTCTTTATCATGCTAAGAGGAGCAGGAAAAAGCAAAAAATTTCAGAATTGCACCTTGCAATGCGGAGAAATTACTGTTTGTGCATTTACAATATTCATTGATTTTTGCCATTGAAAAACATCATGTTATTCATATACCAGAAATGTTTGAAGCTACTGACTGAATGAAAGGAGCTGGTATCTCACTCTCTTTGAATCTTCTTCATAATGCTAAGAGGAGCAGGAAAAAGCAAAAAATTTCAGAATTGCACCTTGCAATGCGGAGAAATTACTGTTTGTGCATTTACAATATTCATTGATTTTTGCCATTGAAAAACGTCCAGAAATGATTGAAGCTACTGACAATGAAAGGAGCTGGCATCTCACTCTCTTTGAATCTTCTTTATCATGCTAAGAGGAGCAGGAAAAAGCAAAAAATTTCAGAATTGCACCTTGCAATGCTGAGAAATTACTGTTTGTGCATTTACAAAATTCATTGATTTTTGCCATTGAAAAACATCATGTTATTCATATACCAGAAATGATTGAAGCTACTGACTGAATGAAAGGAGCTGGCATCTCACTCTCTTTGAATCTTCTTTATCATGCTAAGAGGAGCAGGAAAAAGCAAAAAATTTCAGAATTGCACCTTGCAATGCGGAGAAATTACTGTTTGTGCATTTACAATATTCATTGATTTTTGCCATTGAAAAACATCATGTTATTCATATACCAGAAATGTTTGAAGCTACTGACTGAATGAAAGGAGCTGACATCTCACTCTCTTTGAATCTTCTTTATCATGCTAAGAGGAGCAGGAAAAAGCAAAAAATTTCAGAATTGCACCTTGCAATGCGGAGAAATTACTGTTTGTGCATTTACAATATTCATTGATTTTTGCCATTGAAAAACGTCCAGAAATGATTGAAGTTACTGACTGAATGAAAGGAGCTGGCATCTCACTCTCTTTGAATCTTCTTTATCATGCTAAGAGGAGCAGGAAAAAGCAAAAAATTTCAGAATTGCACCTTGCAATGCGGAGAAATTACTGTTTGTGCATTTACAATATTCATTGATTTTTGCCATTGAAAAACGTCCAGAAATGATTGAAGCTACTGACTGAATGAAAGGAGCTGGCATCTCACTCTCTTTGAATATCTTTATCATGCTAAGAGGAGCAGGAAAAAGCAAAAAATTTCAGAATTGCACCTTGCAATGCGGAGAAATTACTGTTTGTGCATTTAAAATATTCATTGATTTTTCCCATTGAAAAACGTCCAGAAATGATTGAAGCTACTGACAATGAAAGGAGCTGGCATCTCACTCTCTTTGAATCTTCTTTATCATGCTAAGAGGAGCAGGAAAAAGCAAAAAATTTCAGAATTGCACCTTGCAATGCGGAGAAATTACTGTTTGTGCATTTACAATATTCATTGATTTTTGCCATTGAAAAACATGTTATTCATATACCAGAAATGTTTGAAGCTCCTGACTGAATGAAAGGAGCTGGCACCTCACTCTCTTTGAATCTTCTTTATCATGCTAAGAGGAGCAGGAAAAAGCAAAAAATTTCAGAATTGCACCTTGCAATGCGGAGAAATTACTGTTTGTGCATTTACAATATTCATTGATTTTTGCCATTGAAAAACGTCCAGAAATGATTGAAGCTACTGACTGAATGAGGGGAGCTGGCATCTCACTCTCTTTGAATCTTCTTTATCATGCTAAGAGGAGCAGGAAAAAGCAAAAAATTTCAGAATTGCACCTTGCAATGCGGAGAAATTACTGTTTGTGCATTTACAATATTCATTGATTTTTGCCATTGAAAAATGTCCAGAAATGATTGAAGCTACTGACTGAATGAAAGGAGCTGGCATCTCACTCTCTTTGAATCTTCTTTATCATGCTAAGAGGAGCAGGAAAAAGCAAAAAATTTCAGAATTGCGCCTTGCAATGCGGAGAAATTACTGTTTGTACATTTACAAAATTCATTGATTTTTGCCATTGAAAAACATGATGTTATTCATATACCAGAAATGATTGAAGCTACTGACTGAAGGAAAGGAGCTGGCATCTCACTCTCTTTGAATCTTCTTTATCATGCTAAGAGGAGCAGGAAAAAGCAAAAAATTTCAGAATTGCACCTTGCAATGCGGAGAAATTACTGTTTGTGCATTTACAATATTCATTGATTTTTGCCATTGAAAAATGTCCAGAAATGATTGAAGCTACTGACTGAATGAAAGGAGCTGGCATCTCACTCTCTTTGAATCTTCTTTATCATGCTAAGAGGAGCAGGAAAAAGCAAAAAATTTCAGAATTGCACCTTGCAATGCGGAGAAATTACTGTTTGTGCATTTACAATATTCATTGATTTTTGCCATTGAAAAACGTCCAGAAATGACTGAAGCTACTGACTGAATGAAAGGAGCTGGCATCTCACTCTCTTTGAATCTTCTTTATCATGCTAAGAGGAGCAGGAAAAAGCAAAAAATTTCAGAATTGCACCTTGCAATGCGGAGAAATTACAGTTTGTGCATTTACAATATTCATTGATTTTTGCCATTGAAAAACGTCCAGAAATGATTGAAGCTACTGACTGAATGAAAGGAGCTGGCATCTCACTCTCTTTGAATCTTCTTTATCATGCTAAGAGGAGCAGGAAAAAGCAAAAAATTTCAGAATTGCACCTTGCAATGCGGAGAAATTACTGTTTGTGCATTTACAATATTCATTGATTTTTGCCATTGAAAAACGTCCAGAAATGATTGAAGCTACTGACTGAATGAAAGGAGCTGGCATCTCACTCTCTTTGAATCTTCTTTATCATGCTAAGAGGAGCAGGAAAAAGCAAAAAATTTCAGAATTGCACCTTGCAATGCGGAGAAATTACTGTTTGTGCATTTACAATATTCATTGATTTTTGCCATTGAAAAACATGTTATTCATATACCAGAAATGTTTGAAGCTCCTGACTGAATGAAAGGAGCTGGCATCTCACTCTCTTTGAATCTTCTTTATCATGCTAAGAGGAGCAGGAAAAAGCAAAAAATTTCAGAATTGCACATTGCAATGCGGAGAAATTACTGTTTGTGCATTTACAATATTCATTGATTTTTGCCATTGAAAAACGTCCAGAAATGATTGAAGCTACTGACTGAATGAAAGGAGCTGGCATCTCACTCTCTTTGAATCTTCTTTATCATGCTAAGAGGAGCAGGAAAAAGCAAAAAATTTCAGAATTGCACCTTGCAATGCGGAGAAATTACTGTTTGTGCATTTACAATATTCATTGATTTTTGCCATTGAAAAACATGTTATTCATATACCAGAAATGTTTGAAGCTCCTGACTGAATGAAAGGAGCTGGCACCTCACTCTCTTTGAATCTTCTTTATCATGCTAAGAGGAGCAGGAAAAAGCAAAAAATTTCAGAATTGCACCTTGCAATGCGGAGAAATTACTGTTTGTGCATTTACAATATTCATTGATTTTTGCCATTGAAAAACGTCCAGAAATGATTGAAGCTACTGACTGAATGAAAGGAGCTGTCATCTCACTCTCTTTGAATCTTCTTTATCATGCTAAGAGGAGCAGGAAAAAGCAAAAAATTTCAGAATTGCACCTTGCAATGCGGAGAAATTACTGTTTGTGCATTTACAATATTCATTGATTTTTGCCATTGAAAAATGTCCAGAAATGATTGAAGCTACTGACTGAATGAAAGGAGCTGGCATCTCACTCTCTTTGAATCTTCTTTATCATGCTAAGAGGAGCAGGAAAAAGCAAAAAATTTCAGAATTGCGCCTTGCAATGCGGAGAAATTACTGTTTGTGCATTTACAAAATTCATTGATTTTTGCCATTGAAAAACATCATGTTATTCATATGCCAGAAATGATTGAAGCTACTGACTGAAGGAAAGGAGCTGGCATCTCACTCTCTTTGAATCTTCTTTATCATGCTAAGAGGAGCAGGAAAAAGCAAAAAATTTCAGAATTGCGCCTTGCAATGCGGAGAAATTACTGTTTGTGCATTTACAAAATTCATTGATTTTTGCCATTGAAAAACATCATGTTATTCATATGCCAGAAATGATTGAAGCTACTGACTGAAGGAAAGGAGCTGGCATCTCACTCTCTTTGAATCTTCTTTATCATGCTAAGAGGAGCAGGAAAAAGCAAAAAATTTCAGAATTGCACCTTGCAATGCGGAGAAATTACTCTTTGTGCATTTACAATATTCATTGATTTTTGCCATTGAAAAACGTCCAGAAATGATTGAAGCTACTGACTGAATGAAAGGAGCTGGCATCTCACTCTCTTTGAATCTTCTTTATCATGCTAAGAGGAGCAGGAAAAAGCAAAAAATTTCAGAATTGCACCTTGCAATGCGGAGAAATTTCTGTTTGTGCATTTACAATATTCATTGATTTTTGCGATTGAAAAACATCATGTTATTCATATACCAGAAATGATTGAAGCTACTGACTGAATGAAAGGAGCTGGCATCTCACTCTCTTTGAATCTTCTTTATCATGCTAAGAGGAGCAGGAAAAAGTAAAAAATTTCAGAATTGCACCTTGCAATGCGGAGAAATTACTGTTTGTGCATTTACAATATTCAATGAATTTTGCCATTGAAAAACGTCCAGAAATGATTGAAGCTACTGACTGAACTAAAGGAGCTGGCATCTCACTCTCTTTGAATCTTCTTTATCATGCTAAGAGGAGCAGGAAAAAGCAAAAAATTTCAGAATTGCACCTTGCAATGCGGAGAAATTACTGTTTGTGCATTTACAATATTCATTGATTTTTGCCATTGAAAAATGTCCAGAAATGATTGAAGCTACTGACTGAATGAAAGGAGCTGGCATCTCACTCTCTTTGAATCTTCTTTATCATGCTAAGAGGAGCAGGAAAAAGCAAAAAATTTCAGAATTGCGCCTTGCAATGCGGAGAAATTACTGTTTGTGCATTTACAAAATTCATTGATTTTTGCCATTGAAAAACATCATGTTATTCATATGCCAGAAATGATTGAAGCTACTGACTGAAGGAAAGGAGCTGGCATCTCACTCTCTTTGAATCTTCTTTATCATGCTAAGAGGAGCAGGAAAAAGCAAAAAATTTCAGAATTGCGCCTTGCAATGCGGAGAAATTACTGTTTGTGCATTTACAAAATTCATTGATTTTTGCCATTGAAAAACATCATGTTATTCATATGCCAGAAATGATTGAAGCTACTGACTGAAGGAAAGGAGCTGGCATCTCACTCTCTTTGAATCTTCTTTATCATGCTAAGAGGAGCAGGAAAAAGCAAAAAATTTCAGAATTGCACCTTGCAATGCGGAGAAATTACTGTTTGTGCATTTACAATATTCATTGATTTTTGCCATTGAAAAACGTCCAGAAATGATTGAAGCTACTGACTGAATGAAAGGAGCTGGCATCTCACTCTCTTTGAATCTTCTTTATCATGCTAAGAGGAGCAGGAAAAAGCAAAAAATTTCAGAATTGCACCTTGCAATGCGGAGAAATTACTGTTTGTGCATTTACAATATTCATTGATTTTTGCGATTGAAAAACATCATGTTATTCATATACCAGAAATGATTGAAGCTACTGACTGAATGAAAGGAGCTGGCATCTCACTCTCTTTGAATCTTCTTTATCATGCTAAGAGGAGCAGGAAAAAGTAAAAAATTTCAGAATTGCACCTTGCAATGCGGAGAAATTACTGTTTGTGCATTTACAATATTCAATGAATTTTGCCATTGAAAAACGTCCAGAAATGATTGAAGCTACTGACTGAACTAAAGGAGCTGGCATCTCACTCTCTTTGAATCTTCTTTATCATGCTAAGAGGAGCAGGAAAAAGCAAAAAATTTCAGAATTGCACCTTGCAATGCGGAGAAATTACTGTTTGTGCATTTACAATATTCATTGATTTTTGCCATTGAAAAACATCATGTTATTCATATACCAGAAATGTTTGAAGCTACTGACTGAATGAAAGGAGCTGGTATCTCACTCTCTTTGAATCTTCTTCATAATGCTAAGAGGAGCAGGAAAAAGCAAAAAATTTCAGAATTGCACCTTGCAATGCGGAGAAATTACTGTTTGTGCATTTACAATATTCATTGATTTTTGCCATTGAAAAACGTCCAGAAATGATTGAAGCTACTGACAATGAAAGGAGCTGGCATCTCACTCTCTTTGAATCTTCTTTATCATGCTAAGAGGAGCAGGAAAAAGCAAAAAATTTCAGAATTGCACCTTGCAATGCTGAGAAATTACTGTTTGTGCAATTACAAAATTCATTGATTTTTGCCATTGAAAAACATCATGTTATTCATATACCAGAAATGATTGAAGCTACTGACTGAATGAAAGGAGCTGGCATCTCACTCTCTTTGAATCTTCTTTATCATGCTAAGAGGAGCAGGAAAAAGCAAAAAATTTCAGAATTGCACCTTGCAATGCGGAGAAATTACTGTTTGTGCATTTACAATATTCATTGATTTTTGCCATTGAAAAACGTCCAGAAATGATTGAAGCTACTGACTGAATGAAAGGAGCTGGCATCTCACTCTCTTTGAATCTTCTTTATCATGCTAAGAGGAGCAGGAAAAAGCAAAAAATTTCAGAATTGCACCTTGCAATGCGGAGAAATTACTGTTTGTGCATTTACAATATTCATTGATTTTTGCCATTGAAAAACGTCCAGAAATGATTGAAGCTACTGACTGAATGAAAGGAGCTGGCATCTCACTCTCTTTGAATCTTCTTTATCATGCTAAGAGGAGCAGGAAAAAGCAAAAAATTTCAGAATTGCACCTTGCAATGCGGAGAAATTACAGTTTGTGCATTTACAATATTCATTGATTTTTGCCATTGAAAAACGTCCAGAAATGATTGAAGCTACTGACTGAATGAAAGGAGCTGGCATCTCACTCTCTTTGAATCTTCTTTATCATGCTAAGAGGAGCAGGAAAAAGCAAAAAATTTCAGAATTGCACCTTGCAATGCGGAGAAATTACTGTTTGTGCATTTACAATATTCATTGATTTTTGCCATTGAAAAATGTCCAGAAATGATTGAAGCTACTGACTGAATGAAAGGAGCTGGCATCTCACTCTCTTTGAATCTTCTTTATCATGCTAAGAGGAGCAGGAAAAAGCAAAAAATTTCAGAATTGCACCTTGCAATGCGGAGAAATTACTGTTTGTGCATTTACAATATTCATTGATTTTTGCCATTGAAAAACATGTTATTCATATACCAGAAATGTTTGAAGCTCCTGACTGAATGAAAGGAGCTGGCACCTCACTCTCTTTGAATCTTGTTTATCATGCTAAGAGGAGCAGGAAAAAGCAAAAAATTTCAGAATTGCACCTTGCAATGCGGAGAAATTACTGTTTGTGCATTTACAATATTCATTGATTTTTGCCATTGAAAAACGTCCAGAAATGATTGAAGCTACTGACTGAATGAAAGGAGCTAGCATCTCACTCTCTTTGAATCTTCTTTATCATGCTAAGAGGAGCAGGAAAAAGCAAAAAATTTCAGAATTGCGCCTTGCAATGCGGAGAAATTACTGTTTGTGCATTTACAAAATTCATTGATTTTTGCCATTGAAAAACATCATGTTATTCATATACCAGAAATGATTGAAGCTACTGACTGAAGGAAAGGAGCTGGCATCTCACTCTCTTTGAATCTTCTTTATCATGCTAAGAGGAGCAGGAAAAAGCAAAAAATTTCAGAATTACACCTTGCAATGCGGAGAAATTACTGTTTGTGCATTTACAATATTCATTGATTTTTGCCATTGAAAAACGTCCGGAAATGATTGAAGCTACTGACTGAATGAAAGGAGCTGGCATCTCACTCTCTTTGAATCTTCTTTATCATGCTAAGAGGAGCAGGAAAAAGCAAAAAATTTCAGAATTGCACCTTGCAATGCGGAGAAATTACTGTTTGTGCATTTACAATATTCATTGATTTTTGCGATTGAAAAACATCATGTTATTCATATACCAGAAATGATTGAAGCTACTGACTGAATGAAAGGAGCTGGCATCTCACTCTCTTTGAATCTTCTTTATCATGCTAAGAGGAGCAGGAAAAAGTAAAAAATTTCAGAATTGCACCTTGCAATGCGGAGAAATTACTGTTTGTGCATTTACAATATTCAATGATTTTTGCAATTGAAAAACGTCCATAAATGATTGAAGCTACTGACTGAATGAAAGGAGCTGGCATCTCACTCTCTTTGAATCTTGTTTATCATGCTAAAAGGAGCAGGAAAAAGCAAAAAATTTCAGAATTGCACCTTGCAATGCGGAGAAATTACTGTTTGTGCATTTACAATATTCATTGATTTTTGCCATTGAAAAACGTCCAGAAATGATTGAAGCTACTGACTGAATGAAAGGAGCTGGCATCTCACTCTCTTTGAATCTTCTTTATCATGCTAAGAGGAGCAGGAAAAAGCAAAAAATTTCAGAATTGCACCTTGCAATGCGGAGAAATTACTGTTTGTGCATTTACAATATTCATTGATTTTTGCAATTGAAAAACGTCCAGAAATGATTGAAGCTACTGACTGAATGAAAGGAGATGGCATCTCACTCTCTTTGAATCTTCTTTATCATGCTAAGAGGAGCAGGAAAAAGTAAAAAATTTCAAAATTGCACCTTGCAATGCGGAGAAATTACTGTTTGTGCATTTACAATATTCAATGATTTTTGCCATTGAAAAACGTCCAGAAATGATTGAAGCTACTGACTGAACGAAAGGAGCTGGCATCTCACTCTCTTTGAATCTTCTTTATCATGCTAAGAGGAGCAGGAAAAAGCAAAAAATTTCAGAATTGCACCTTGCAATGCGGAGAAATTACTGTTTGTGCATTTACAATATTCATTGATTTTTGCCATTGAAAAACATCATGTTATTCATATACCAGAAATGTTTGAAGCTACTGACTGAATGAAAGGAGCTGACATCTCACTCTCTTTGAATCTTCTTTATCATGCTAAGAGGAGCAGGAAAAAGCAAAAAATTTCAGAATTGCACCTTGCAATGCGGAGAAATTACTGTTTGTGCATTTACAATATTCATTGATTTTTGCCATTGAAAAATGTCCAGAAATGATTGAAGCTACTGACTGAATGAAAGGAGCTGGCATCTCACTCTCTTTGAATCTTCTTTATCATGCTAAGAGGAGCAGGAAAAAGCAAAAAATTTCAGAATTGCACCTTGCAATGCGGAGAAATTACTGTTTGTGCATTTACAATATTCATTGATTTTTGCCATTGAAAAATGTCCAGAAATGATTGAAGCTACTGACTGAATGAAAGGAGCTGGCATCTCACTCTCTTTGAATCTTCTTTATCATGCTAAGAGGAGCAGGAAAAAGCAAAAAATTTCAGAATTGCACCTTGCAATGCGGAGAAATTACAGTTTGTGCATTTACAATATTCATTGATTTTTGCCATTGAAAAACGTCCAGAAATGATTGAAGCTACTGACTGAATGAAAGGAGCTGGCATCTCACTCTCTTTGAATCTTCTTTATCATGCTAAGAGTAGCAGGAAAAAGCAAAAAATTTCAGAATTGCACCTAGCAATGCGGAGAAATTGCTGTTTGTGCATTTACAATATTAATTGATTTTTGCCATTGAAAAACGTCCAGAAATGATTGAAGCTACTGACTGAATGAAAGGAGCTGGCATCTCACTCTCTTTGAATCTTCTTTATCATGCTAAGAGGAGCAGGAAAAAGCAAAAAATTTCAGAATTGCACCTTGCAATGCGGAGAAATTACTGTTTGTGCATTTACAATATTCATTGATTTTTGCCATTGAAAAACATGTTATTCATATACCAGAAATGTTTGAAGCTCCTGACTGAATGAAAGGAGCTGGCACCTCACTCTCTTTGAATCTTCTTTATCATGCTAAGAGGAGCAGGAAAAAGCAAAAAATTTCAGAATTGCACCTTGCAATGCGGAGAAATTACTGTTTGTGCATTTACAATATTCATTGATTTTTGCCATTGAAAAATGTCCAGAAATGATTGAAGCTACTGACTGAATGAAAGGAGCTGGCATCTCACTCTCTTTGAATCTTCTTTATCATGCTAAGAGGAGCAGGAAAAAGCAAAAAATTTCAGAATTGCACCTTGCAATGCGGAGAAATTACTGTTTGTGCATTTACAATATTCATTGATTTTTGCCATTGAAAAACGTCCAGAAATGACTGAAGCTACTGACTGAATGAAAGGAGCTGGCATCTCACTCTCTTTGAATCTTCTTTATCATGCTAAGAGGAGCAGGAAAAAGCAAAAAATTTCAGAATTGCACCTTGCAATGCGGAGAAATTACAGTTTGTGCATTTACAATATTCATTGATTTTTGCCATTGAAAAACGTCCAGAAATGATTGAAGCTACTGACTGAATGAAAGGAGCTGGCATCTCACTCTCTTTGAATCTTCTTTATCATGCTAAGAGGAGCAGGAAAAAGCAAAAAATTTCAGAATTGCACCTTGCAATGCGGAGAAATTACTGTTTGTGCATTTACAATATTCATTGATTTTTGCCATTGAAAAACGTCCAGAAATGATTGAAGCTACTGACTGAATGAAAGGCGCTGGCATCTCACTCTCTTTGAATCTTCTTTATCATGCTAAGAGGAGCAGGAAAAAGCAAAAAATTTCAGAATTGCACCTTGCAATGCGGAGAAATTACTGTTTGTGCATTTACAATATTCATTGATTTTTGCCATTGAAAAACATGTTATTCATATACCAGAAATGTTTGAAGCTCCTGACTGAATGAAAGGAGCTGGCATCTCACTCTCTTTGAATCTTCTTTATCATGCTAAGAGGAGCAGGAAAAAGCAAAAAATTTCAGAATTGCACATTGCAATGCGGAGAAATTACTGTTTGTGCATTTACAATATTCATTGATTTTTGCCATTGAAAAACGTCCAGAAATGATTGAAGCTACTGACTGAATGAAAGGAGCTGGCATCTCACTCTCTTTGAATCTTCTTTATCATGCTAAGAGGAGCAGGAAAAAGCAAAAAATTTCAGAATTGCACCTTGCAATGCGGAGAAATTACTGTTTGTGCATTTACAATATTCATTGATTTTTGCCATTGAAAAACATGTTATTCATATACCAGAAATGTTTGAAGCTCCTGACTGAATGAAAGGAGCTGGCACCTCACTCTCTTTGAATCTTCTTTATCATGCTAAGAGGAGCAGGAAAAAGCAAAAAATTTCAGAATTGCACCTTGCAATGCGGAGAAATTACTGTTTGTGCATTTACAATATTCATTGATTTTTGCCATTGAAAAACGTCCAGAAATGATTGAAGCTACTGACTGAATGAAAGGAGCTGTCATCTCACTCTCTTTGAATCTTCTTTATCATGCTAAGAGGAGCAGGAAAAAGCAAAAAATTTCAGAATTGCACCTTGCAATGCGGAGAAATTACTGTTTGTGCATTTACAATATTCATTGATTTTTGCCATTGAAAAATGTCCAGAAATGATTGAAGCTACTGACTGAATGAAAGGAGCTGGCATCTCACTCTCTTTGAATCTTCTTTATCATGCTAAGAGGAGCAGGAAAAAGCAAAAAATTTCAGAATTGCGCCTTGCAATGCGGAGAAATTACTGTTTGTGCATTTACAAAATTCATTGATTTTTGCCATTGAAAAACATCATGTTATTCATATGCCAGAAATGATTGAAGCT
Source organism: Phyllobates terribilis (assembly GCF_046119375.1). Lineage (NCBI taxonomy): Eukaryota > Metazoa > Chordata > Amphibia > Anura > Dendrobatidae > Phyllobates > Phyllobates terribilis. The sequence goes on along the minus strand of NW_027364083.1, from coordinate 173,147 downwards.
ACTGACTGAAGGAAAGGAGCTGGCATCTCACTCTCTTTGAATCTTCTTTATCATGCTAAGAGGAGCAGGAAAAAGCAAAAAATTTCAGAATTGCGCCTTGCAATGCGGAGAAATTACTGTTTGTGCATTTACAAAATTCATTGATTTTTGCCATTGAAAAACATCATGTTATTCATATGCCAGAAATGATTGAAGCTACTGACTGAAGGAAAGGAGCTGGCATCTCACTCTCTTTGAATCTTCTTTATCATGCTAAGAGGAGCAGGAAAAAGCAAAAAATTTCAGAATTGCACCTTGCAATGCGGAGAAATTACTCTTTGTGCATTTACAATATTCATTGATTTTTGCCATTGAAAAACGTCCATAAATGATTGAAGCTACTGACTGAATGAAAGGAGCTGGCATCTCACTCTCTTTGAATCTTCTTTATCATGCTAAGAGGAGCAGGAAAAAGCAAAAAATTTCAGAATTGCACCTTGCAATGCGGAGAAATTTCTGTTTGTGCATTTACAATATTCATTGATTTTTGCGATTGAAAAACATCATGTTATTCATATACCAGAAATGATTGAAGCTACTGACTGAATGAAAGGAGCTGGCATCTCACTCTCTTTGAATCTTCTTTATCATGCTAAGAGGAGCAGGAAAAAGTAAAAAATTTCAGAATTGCACCTTGCAATGCGGAGAAATTACTGTTTGTGCATTTACAATATTCAATGAATTTTGCCATTGAAAAACGTCCAGAAATGATTGAAGCTACTGACTGAACTAAAGGAGCTGGCATCTCACTCTCTTTGAATCTTCTTTATCATGCTAAGAGGAGCAGGAAAAAGCAAAAAATTTCAGAATTGCACCTTGCAATGCGGAGAAATTACTGTTTGTGCATTTACAATATTCATTGATTTTTGCCATTGAAAAATGTCCAGAAATGATTGAAGCTACTGACTGAATGAAAGGAGCTGGCATCTCACTCTCTTTGAATCTTCTTTATCATGCTAAGAGGAGCAGGAAAAAGCAAAAAATTTCAGAATTGCGCCTTGCAATGCGGAGAAATTACTGTTTGTGCATTTACAAAATTCATTGATTTTTGCCATTGAAAAACATCATGTTATTCATATGCCAGAAATGATTGAAGCTACTGACTGAAGGAAAGGAGCTGGCATCTCACTCTCTTTGAATCTTCTTTATCATGCTAAGAGGAGCAGGAAAAAGCAAAAAATTTCAGAATTGCGCCTTGCAATGCGGAGAAATTACTGTTTGTGCATTTACAAAATTCATTGATTTTTGCCATTGAAAAACATCATGTTATTCATATGCCAGAAATGATTGAAGCTACTGACTGAAGGAAAGGAGCTGGCATCTCACTCTCTTTGAATCTTCTTTATCATGCTAAGAGGAGCAGGAAAAAGCAAAAAATTTCAGAATTGCACCTTGCAATGCGGAGAAATTACTGTTTGTGCATTTACAATATTCATTGATTTTTGCCGTTGAAAAACGTCCAGAAATGATTGAAGCTACTGACTGAATGAAAGGAGCTGGCATCTCACTCTCTTTGAATCTTCTTTATCATGCTAAGAGGAGCAGGAAAAAGCAAAAAATTTCAGAATTGCACCTTGCAATGCGGAGAAATTACTGTTTGTGCATTTACAATATTCATTGATTTTTGCGATTGAAAAACATCATGTTATTCATATACCAGAAATGATTGAAGCTACTGACTGAATGAAAGGAGCTGGCATCTCACTCTCTTTGAATCTTCTTTATCATGCTAAGAGGAGCAGGAAAAAGTAAAAAATTTCAGAATTGCACCTTGCAATGCGGAGAAATTACTGTTTGTGCATTTACAATATTCAATGAATTTTGCCATTGAAAAACGTCCAGAAATGATTGAAGCTACTGACTGAACTAAAGGAGCTGGCATCTCACTCTCTTTGAATCTTCTTTATCATGCTAAGAGGAGCAGGAAAAAGCAAAAAATTTCAGAATTGCACCTTGCAATGCGGAGAAATTACTGTTTGTGCATTTACAATATTCATTGATTTTTGCCATTGAAAAACATCATGTTATTCATATACCAGAAATGTTTGAAGCTACTGACTGAATGAAAGGAGCTGGTATCTCACTCTCTTTGAATCTTCTTCATAATGCTAAGAGGAGCAGGAAAAAGCAAAAAATTTCAGAATTGCACCTTGCAATGCGGAGAAATTACTGTTTGTGCATTTACAATATTCATTGATTTTTGCCATTGAAAAACGTCCAGAAATGATTGAAGCTACTGACAATGAAAGGAGCTGGCATCTCACTCTCTTTGAATCTTCTTTATCATGCTAAGAGGAGCAGGAAAAAGCAAAAAATTTCAGAATTGCACCTTGCAATGCTGAGAAATTACTGTTTGTGCAATTACAAAATTCATTGATTTTTGCCATTGAAAAACATCATGTTATTCATATACCAGAAATGATTGAAGCTACTGACTGAATGAAAGGAGCTGGCATCTCACTCTCTTTGAATCTTCTTTATCATGCTAAGAGGAGCAGGAAAAAGCAAAAAATTTCAGAATTGCACCTTGCAATGCGGAGAAATTACTGTTTGTGCATTTACAATATTCATTGATTTTTGCCATTGAAAAACGTCCAGAAATGATTGAAGCTACTGACTGAATGAAAGGAGCTGGCATCTCACTCTCTTTGAATCTTCTTTATCATGCTAAGAGGAGCAGGAAAAAGCAAAAAATTTCAGAATTGCACCTTGCAATGCGGAGAAATTACTGTTTGTGCATTTACAATATTCATTGATTTTTGCCATTGAAAAACGTCCAGAAATGATTGAAGCTACTGACTGAATGAAAGGAGCTGGCATCTCACTCTCTTTGAATCTTCTTTATCATGCTAAGAGGAGCAGGAAAAAGCAAAAAATTTCAGAATTGCACCTTGCAATGCGGAGAAATTACAGTTTGTGCATTTACAATATTCATTGATTTTTGCCATTGAAAAACGTCCAGAAATGATTGAAGCTACTGACTGAATGAAAGGAGCTGGCATCTCACTCTCTTTGAATCTTCTTTATCATGCTAAGAGGAGCAGGAAAAAGCAAAAAATTTCAGAATTGCACCTTGCAATGCGGAGAAATTACTGTTTGTGCATTTACAATATTCATTGATTTTTGCCATTGAAAAATGTCCAGAAATGATTGAAGCTACTGACTGAATGAAAGGAGCTGGCATCTCACTCTCTTTGAATCTTCTTTATCATGCTAAGAGGAGCAGGAAAAAGCAAAAAATTTCAGAATTGCACCTTGCAATGCGGAGAAATTACTGTTTGTGCATTTACAATATTCATTGATTTTTGCCATTGAAAAACATGTTATTCATATACCAGAAATGTTTGAAGCTCCTGACTGAATGAAAGGAGCTGGCACCTCACTCTCTTTGAATCTTGTTTATCATGCTAAGAGGAGCAGGAAAAAGCAAAAAATTTCAGAATTGCACCTTGCAATGCGGAGAAATTACTGTTTGTGCATTTACAATATTCATTGATTTTTGCCATTGAAAAACGTCCAGAAATGATTGAAGTTACTGTCTGAATGAAAGGAGCTAGCATCTCACTCTCTTTGAATCTTCTTTATCATGCTAAGAGGAGCAGGAAAAAGCAAAAAATTTCAGAATTGCGCCTTGCAATGCGGAGAAATTACTGTTTGTGCATTTACAAAATTCATTGATTTTTGCCATTGAAAAACATCATGTTATTCATATACCAGAAATGATTGAAGCTACTGACTGAAGGAAAGGAGCTGGCATCTCACTCTCTTTGAATCTTCTTTATCATGCTAAGAGGAGCAGGAAAAAGCAAAAAATTTCAGAATTACACCTTGCAATGCGGAGAAATTACTGTTTGTGCATTTACAATATTCATTGATTTTTGCCATTGAAAAACGTCCGGAAATGATTGAAGCTACTGACTGAATGAAAGGAGCTGGCATCTCACTCTCTTTGAATCTTCTTTATCATGCTAAGAGGAGCAGGAAAAAGCAAAAAATTTCAGAATTGCACCTTGCAATGCGGAGAAATTACTGTTTGTGCATTTACAATATTCATTGATTTTTGCGATTGAAAAACATCATGTTATTCATATACCAGAAATGATTGAAGCTACTGACTGAATGAAAGGAGCTGGCATCTCACTCTCTTTGAATCTTCTTTATCATGCTAAGAGGAGCAGATAAAAGTAAAAAATTTCAGAATTGCACCTTGCAATGCGGAGAAATTACTGTTTGTGCATTTACAATATTCAATGATTTTTGCAATTGAAAAACGTCCATAAATGATTGAAGCTACTGACTGAATGAAAGGAGCTGGCATCTCACTCTCTTTGAATCTTGTTTATCATGCTAAAAGGAGCAGGAAAAAGCAAAAAATTTCAGAATTGCACCTTGCAATGCGGAGAAATTACTGTTTGTGCATTTACAATATTCATTGATTTTTGCCATTGAAAAACGTCCAGAAATGATTGAAGCTACTGACTGAATGAAAGGAGCTGGCATCTCACTCTCTTTGAATCTTCTTTATCATGCTAAGAGGAGCAGGAAAAAGCAAAAAATTTCAGAATTGCACCTTGCAATGCGGAGAAATTACTGTTTGTGCATTTACAATATTCATTGATTTTTGCAATTGAAAAACGTCCAGAAATGATTGAAGCTACTGACTGAATGAAAGGAGATGGCATCTCACTCTCTTTGAATCTTCTTTATCATGCTAAGAGGAGCAGGAAAAAGTAAAAAATTTCAGAATTGCACCTTGCAATGCGGAGAAATTACTGTTTGTGCATTTACAATATTCAATGATTTTTGCCATTGAAAAACGTCCAGAAATGATTGAAGCTACTGACTGAACGAAAGGAGCTGGCATCTCACTCTCTTTGAATCTTCTTTATCATGCTAAGAGGAGCAGGAAAAAGCAAAAAATTTCAGAATTGCACCTTGCAATGCGGAGAAATTACTGTTTGTGCATTTACAATATTCATTGATTTTTGCCATTGAAAAACGTCCAGAAATGATTGAAGCTACTGACTGAATGAAAGGAGCTGGCATCTCACTCTCTTTGAATCTTCTTTATCATGCTAAGAGGAGCAGGAAAAAGCAAAAAATTTCAGAATTGCACCTTGCAATGCGGAGAAATTACTGTTTGTGCATTTACAATATTCATTGATTTTTGCCATTGAAAAACGTCCAGAAATGATTGAAGTTACTGACTGAATGAAAGGAGCTAGCATCTCACTCTCTTTGAATCTTCTTTATCATGCTAAGAGGAGCAGGAAAAAGCAAAAAATTTCAGAATTGCGCCTTGCAATGCGGAGAAATTACTGTTTGTGCATTTACAAAATTCATTGATTTTTGCCATTGAAAAACATCATGTTATTCATATACCAGAAATGATTGAAGCTACTGACTGAAGGAAAGGAGCTGGCATCTCACTCTCTTTGAATCTTCTTTATCATGCTAAGAGGAGCAGGAAAAAGCAAAAAATTTCAGAATTACACCTTGCAATGCGGAGAAATTACTGTTTGTGCATTTACAATATTCATTGATTTTTGCCATTGAAAAACGTCCGGAAATGATTGAAGCTACTGACTGAATGAAAGGAGCTGGCATCTCACTCTCTTTGAATCTTCTTTATCATGCTAAGAGGAGCAGGAAAAAGCAAAAAATTTCAGAATTGCACCTTGCAATGCGGAGAAATTACTGTTTGTGCATTTACAATATTCATTGATTTTTGCGATTGAAAAACATCATGTTATTCATATACCAGAAATGATTGAAGCTACTGACTGAATGAAAGGAGCTGGCATCTCACTCTCTTTGAATCTTCTTTATCATGCTAAGAGGAGCAGGAAAAAGTAAAAAATTTCAGAATTGCACCTTGCAATGCGGAGAAATTACTGTTTGTGCATTTACAATATTCAATGATTTTTGCAATTGAAAAACGTCCATAAATGATTGAAGCTACTGACTGAATGAAAGGAGCTGGCATCTCACTCTCTTTGAATCTTGTTTATCATGCTAAAAGGAGCAGGAAAAAGCAAAAAATTTCAGAATTGCACCTTGCAATGCGGAGAAATTACTGTTTGTGCATTTACAATATTCATTGATTTTTGCCATTGAAAAACGTCCAGAAATGATTGAAGCTACTGACTGAATGAAAGGAGCTGGCATCTCACTCTCTTTGAATCTTCTTTATCATGCTAAGAGGAGCAGGAAAAAGCAAAAAATTTCAGAATTGCACCTTGCAATGCGGAGAAATTACTGTTTGTGCATTTACAATATTCATTGATTTTTGCAATTGAAAAACGTCCAGAAATGATTGAAGCTACTGACTGAATGAAAGGAGATGGCATCTCACTCTCTTTGAATCTTCTTTATCATGCTAAGAGGAGCAGGAAAAAGTAAAAAATTTCAGAATTGCACCTTGCAATGCGGAGAAATTACTGTTTGTGCATTTACAATATTCAATGATTTTTGCCATTGAAAAACGTCCAGAAATGATTGAAGCTACTGACTGAACGAAAGGAGCTGGCATCTCACTCTCTTTGAATCTTCTTTATCATGCTAAGAGGAGCAGGAAAAAGCAAAAAATTTCAGAATTGCACCTTGCAATGCGGAGAAATTACTGTTTGTGCATTTACAATATTCATTGATTTTTGCCATTGAAAAACGTCCAGAAATGATTGAAGCTACTGACTGAATGAAAGGAGCTGGCATCTCACTCTCTTTGAATCTTCTTTATCATGCTAAGAGGAGCAGGAAAAAGCAAAAAATTTCAGAATTGCACCTTGCAATGCGGAGAAATTACTGTTTGTGCATTTACAAAATTCATTGATTTTTGCCATTGAAAAACATCATGTTATTCATATACCAGAAATGATTGAAGCTACTGACTGAAGGAAAGGAGCTGGCATCTCACTCTCTTTGAATCTTCTTTATCATGCTAAGAGGAGCAGGAAAAAGCAAAAAATTTCAGAATTACACCTTGCAATGCGGAGAAATTACTGTTTGTGCATTTACAATATTCATTGATTTTTGCCATTGAAAAACGTCCGGAAATGATTGAAGCTACTGACTGAATGAAAGGAGCTGGCATCTCACTCTCTTTGAATCTTCTTTATCATGCTAAGAGGAGCAGGAAAAAGCAAAAAATTTCAGAATTGCACCTTGCAATGCGGAGAAATTACTGTTTGTGCATTTACAATATTCATTGATTTTTGCGATTGAAAAACATCATGTTATTCATATACCAGAAATGATTGAAGCTACTGACTGAATGAAAGGAGCTGGCATCTCACTCTCTTTGAATCTTCTTTATCATGCTAAGAGGAGCAGGAAAAAGTAAAAAATTTCAGAATTGCACCTTGCAATGCGGAGAAATTACTGTTTGTGCATTTACAATATTCAATGATTTTTGCAATTGAAAAACGTCCATAAATGATTGAAGCTACTGACTGAATGAAAGGAGCTGGCATCTCACTCTCTTTGAATCTTGTTTATCATGCTAAAAGGAGCAGGAAAAAGCAAAAAATTTCAGAATTGCACCTTGCAATGCGGAGAAATTACTGTTTGTGCATTTACAATATTCATTGATTTTTGCCATTGAAAAACGTCCAGAAATGATTGAAGCTACTGACTGAATGAAAGGAGCTGGCATCTCACTCTCTTTGAATCTTCTTTATCATGCTAAGAGGAGCAGGAAAAAGCAAAAAATTTCAGAATTGCACCTTGCAATGCGGAGAAATTACTGTTTGTGCATTTACAATATTCATTGATTTTTGCAATTGAAAAACGTCCAGAAATGATTGAAGCTACTGACTGAATGAAAGGAGATGGCATCTCACTCTCTTTGAATCTTCTTTATCATGCTAAGAGGAGCAGGAAAAAGTAAAAAATTTCAGAATTGCACCTTGCAATGCGGAGAAATTACTGTTTGTGCATTTACAATATTCAATGATTTTTGCCATTGAAAAACGTCCAGAAATGATTGAAGCTACTGACTGAACGAAAGGAGCTGGCATCTCACTCTCTTTGAATCTTCTTTATCATGCTAAGAGGAGCAGGAAAAAGCAAAAAATTTCAGAATTGCACCTTGCAATGCGGAGAAATTACTGTTTGTGCATTTACAATATTCATTGATTTTTGCCATTGAAAAACATCATGTTATTCATATACCAGAAATGTTTGAAGCTACTGACTGAATGAAAGGAGCTGACATCTCACTCTCTTTGAATCTTCTTTATCATGCTAAGAGGAGCAGGAAAAAGCAAAAAATTTCAGAATTGCACCTTGCAATGCGGAGAAATTACTGTTTGTGCATTTACAATATTCATTGATTTTTGCCATTGAAAAATGTCCAGAAATGATTGAAGCTACTGACTGAATGAAAGGAGCTGGCATCTCACTCTCTTTGAATCTTCTTTATCATGCTAAGAGGAGCAGGAAAAAGCAAAAAATTTCAGAATTGCACCTTGCAATGCGGAGAAATTACTGTTTGTGCATTTACAATATTCATTGATTTTTGCCATTGAAAAATGTCCAGAAATGATTGAAGCTACTGACTGAATGAAAGGAGCTGGCATCTCACTCTCTTTGAATCTTCTTTATCATGCTAAGAGGAGCAGGAAAAAGCAAAAAATTTCAGAATTGCACCTTGCAATGCGGAGAAATTACAGTTTGTGCATTTACAATATTCATTGATTTTTGCCATTGAAAAACGTCCAGAAATGATTGAAGCTACTGACTGAATGAAAGGAGCTGGCATCTCACTCTCTTTGAATCTTCTTTATCATGCTAAGAGTAGCAGGAAAAAGCAAAAAATTTCAGAATTGCACCTAGCAATGCGGAGAAATTGCTGTTTGTGCATTTACAATATTAATTGATTTTTGCCATTGAAAAACGTCCAGAAATGATTGAAGCTACTGACTGAATGAAAGGAGCTGGCATCTCACTCTCTTTGAATCTTCTTTATCATGCTAAGAGGAGCAGGAAAAAGCAAAAAATTTCAGAATTGCACCTTGCAATGCGGAGAAATTACTGTTTGTGCATTTACAATATTCATTGATTTTTGCCATTGAAAAACATGTTATTCATATACCAGAAATGTTTGAAGCTCCTGACTGAATGAAAGGAGCTGGCACCTCACTCTCTTTGAATCTTCTTTATCATGCTAAGAGGAGCAGGAAAAAGCAAAAAATTTCAGAATTGCACCTTGCAATGCGGAGAAATTACTGTTTGTGCATTTAAAATATTCATTGATTTTTGCCATTGAAAAACGTCCAGAAATGATTGAAGCTACTGACTGAATGAGGGGAGCTGGCATCTCACTCTCTTTGAATCTTCTTTATCATGCTAAGAGGAGCAGGAAAAAGCAAAAAATTTCAGAATTGCACCTTGCAATGCGGAGAAATTACTGTTTGTGCATTTACAATATTCATTGATTTTTGCCATTGAAAAATGTCCAGAAATGATTGAAGCTACTGACTGAATGAAAGGAGCTGGCATCTCACTCTCTTTGAATCTTCTTTATCATGCTAAGAGGAGCAGGAAAAAGCAAAAAATTTCAGAATTGCACCTTGCAATGCGGAGAAATTACTGTTTGTGCATTTACAATATTCATTGATTTTTGCCATTGAAAAATGTCCAGAAATGATTGAAGCTACTGACTGAATGAAAGGAGCTGGCATCTCACTCTCTTTGAATCTTCTTTATCATGCTAAGAGGAGCAGGAAAAAGCAAAAAATTTCAGAATTGCACCTTGCAATGCGGAGAAATTACTGTTTGTGCATTTACAATATTCATTGATTTTTGCCATTGAAAAACGTCCAGAAATGATTGAAGCTACTGACTGAATGAAAGGAGCTGGCATCTCACTCTCTTTGAATCTTCTTTATCATGCTAAGAGGAGCAGGAAAAAGCAAAAAATTTCAGAATTGCACCTTACAATGCGGAGAAATTACAGTTTGTGCATTTACAATATTCATTGATTTTTGCCATTGAAAAACGTCCAGAAATGATTGAAGCTACTGACTGAATGAAAGGAGCTGGCATCTCACTCTCTTTGAATCTTCTTTATCATGCTAAGAGGAGCAGGAAAAAGCAAAAAATTTCAGAATTGCACCTTGCAATGCGGAGAAATTACTGTTTGTGCATTTACAATATTCATTGATTTTTGCCATTGAAAAACATGTTATTCATATACCAGAAATGTTTGAAGCTCCTGACTGAATGAAAGGAGCTGGCACCTCACTCTCTTTGAATCTTCTTTATCATGCTAAGAGGAGCAGGAAAAAGCAAAAAATTTCAGAATTGCACCTTGCAATGCGGAGAAATTACTGTTTGTGCATTTACAATATTCATTGATTTTTGCCATTGAAAAATGTCCAGAAATGATTGAAGCTACTGACTGAATGAAAGGAGCTGGCATGTCACTCTCTTTGAATCTTCTTTATCATTCTAAGAGGAGCAGGAAAAAGCAAAAAATTTCAGAATTGCGCCTTGCAATGCGGAGAAATTACTGTTTGTGCATTTACAAAATTCATTGATTTTTGCCATTGAAAAACATCATGTTATTCATATACCAGAAATGATTGAAGCTACTGACTGAAGGAAAGGAGCTGGCATCTCACTCTCTTTGAATCTTCTTTATCATGCTAAAAGGAGCAGGAAAAAGCAAAAAATTTCAGAATTGCACCTTGCAATGCGGAGAAATTACTGTTTGTGCATTTACAATATTCATTGATTTTTGCCATTGAAAAACGTCCAGAAATGATTGAAGCTACTGACTGAATGAAAGGAGCTGGCATCTCACTCTCTTTGAATCTTCTTTATCATGCTAAGAGGAGCAGGCAAAAGTAAAAAATTTCAGAATTGCACCTTGCAATGCGGAGAAATTACTGTTTGTGCATTTACAATATTCATTGATTTTTGCGATTGAAAAACATCATGTTATTCATATACCAGAAATGATTGAAGCTACTGACTGAATGAAAGGAGCTGGCATCTCACTCTCTTTGAATCTTCTTTATCATGCTAAGAGGAGCAGGAAAAAGTAAAAAATTTCAGAATTGCACCTTGCAATGCGGAGAAATTACTGTTTGTGCATTTACAATATTCAATGATTTTTGCCATTGAAAAACGTCCAGAAATGATTGAAGCTACTGACTGAATGAAAGGAGCTGGCATCTCACTCTCTTTGAATCTTGTTTATCATGCTAAGAGGAGCAGGAAAAAGCAAAAAATTTCAGAATTGCACCTTGCAATGCGGAGAAATTACTGTTTGTGCATTTACAATATTCATTGATTTTTGCCATTGAAAAACGTCCAGAAATGATTGAAGCTACTGACTGAATAAAAGGAGCTGGCATCTCACTCTCTTTGAATCTTCTTTATCATGCTAAGAGGAGCAGGAAAAAGCAAAAAATTTCAGAATTGCACCTTGCAATGCGGAGAAATTACTGTTTGTGCATTTACTATATTCATTGATTTTTGCCATTGAAAAACATCATGTTATTCATATACCAGAAATGATTGAAGCTACTGACTGAATGAAAGGAGCTGGCATCTCACTCTCTTTGAATCTTCTTTATCATGCTAAGAGGAGCAGGAAAAAGTAAAAAATTTCAGTATTGCACCTTGCAATGCGGAGAAATTACTGTTTGTGCATTTACAATATTCATTGATTTTTGCCATTGAAAAACATCATGTTATTCATATACCAGAAATGTTTGAAGCTACTGACTGAATGAAAGGAGCTGGCATCTCACTCTCTTTGAATCTTCTTTATCATGCTAAGAGGAGCAGGAAAAAGCAAAAAATTTCAGAATTGCACCTTGCAATGCGGAGAAATTACTGTTTGTGCATTTACAATTCATTGATTTTTGCCATTGAAAAACGTCCAGAAATGATTGAAGCTACTGACTGAATGAAAGGAGCTGGCATCTCACTCTCTTTGAATCTTCTTTATCATGCTAAGAGGAGCAGGAAAAAGCAAAAAATTTCAGAATTGCACCTTGCAATGCGGAGAAATTACTGTTTGTGCATTTACAAAATTCATTGATTTTTGCCATTGAAAAACATCATGTTATTCATATACCAGAAATGATTGAAGCTACTGACTGAATGAAAGGAGCTGGCATCTCACTCTCTTTGAATCTTCTTTATCATGCTAAGAGGAGCAGGAAAAAGCAAAAAATTTCAGAATTGCACCTTGCAATGCGGAGAAATTACTGTTTGTGCATTTACAATATTCATTGATTTTTGCCATTGAAAAACGTCCAGAAATGATTGAAGCTACTGACTGAATGAAAGGAGCTGGCATCTCACTCTCTTTGAATCTTCTTTATCATGCTAAGAGGAGCAGGAAAAAGTAAAAAATTTCAGTATTGCACCTTGCAATGCAGAGAAATTACTGTTTGTGCATTTACAATATTCATTGATTTTTGCCATTGAAAAACATCATGTTATTCATATACCAGAAATGATTGAAGCTACTGACTGAATGAAAGGAGCTGGCATCTCACTCTCTTTGAATCTTCTTTATCATGCTAAGAGGAGCAGGAAAAAGCAAAAAATTTCAGAATTGCACCTTGCAATGCGGAGAAATTACTGTTTGTGCATTTACAATTCATTGATTTTTGCCATTGAAAAACGTCCAGAAATGATTGAAGCTACTGACTGAATGAAAGGAGCTGGCATCTCACTCTCTTTGAATCTTCTTTATCATGCTAAGAGGAGCAGGAAAAAGCAAAAAATTTCAGAATTGCACCTTGCAATGCGGAGAAATTACTGTTTGTGCATTTACAAAATTCATTGATTTTTGCCATTGAAAAACATCATGTTATTCATATACCAGAAATGATTGAAGCTACTGACTGAATGAAAGGAGCTGGCATCTCACTCTCTTTGAATCTTCTTTATCATGCTAAGAGGAGCAGGAAAAAGCAAAAAATTTCAGAATTGCACCTTGCAATGCGGAGAAATTACTGTTTGTGCATTTACAATATTCATTGATTTTTGCCATTGAAAAACGTCCAGAAATGATTGAAGCTACTGACTGAATGAAAGGAGCTGGCATCTCACTCTCTTTGAATCTTCTTTATCATGCTAAGTGGAGCAGGAAAAAGCAAAAAATTTCAGAATTGCACCATGCAATGCGGAGAAATTACTGTTTGTGCATTTACAATATTCATTGATTTTTGCCATTGAAAAGCATCATGTTATTCATATACCAGAAATGTTTGAAGCTACTGACTGAATGAAAGGAGCTTGCATCTCACTCTCTTTGAATCTTCTTTATCATGCTAAGAGGAGCAGGAAAAAGCAAAAAATTTCAGAATTGCACCTTGCAATGCGGATAAATTACTGTTTGTGCATTTACAATATTCATTGATTTTTGCCATTGAAAAACATCATGTTATTCATATACCAGAAATGATTGAAGCTACTGAGTGAATGAAAGGAGCTGGCATCTCACTCTCTTTGAATCTTCTTTATCATGCTAAGAGCAGCAGGAAAAAGCAAAAAAATTCTGAATTGCACCTTGCAATGCGGAGAAATTACTGTTTGTGCATTTACAATATTCATTGATTTTTGCCATTGAAAAACATCATGTTATTCATATACCAGAAATGATTGAAGCTACTGACTGAATGAAAGTAGCTGGCATCTCACTCTCTTTGAATCGTCTTTATCATGCTAAGAGGAGCAGGAAAAAGCAAAAAATTTCAGAATTGCACCTTGCAATGCGGAGAAATTACTGTTTGTGCATTTACAATATTCATTGATTTTTGCAATTGAAAAACGTCCAGAAATGATTGAAGCTACTGACTGAATGAAAGGAGCTGGCATCTCACTCTCTTTGAATCTTCTTTATCATGCTAAGAGGAGCAGGAAAAAGCAAAAAATTTCAGAATTGCACCTTGCAATGCTGAGAAATTACTGTTTGTGCATTTACAATATTCATTGATTTTTGCCATTGAAAAACATCATGTTATTCATATACCAGAAATGTTTGAAGCTACTGACTGAATGAAAGGAGCTGGCATCTCACTCTCTTTGAATCTTCTTTATCATGCTAAGAGGAGCAGGAAAAAGCAAAAAATTTCAGAATTGCACCTTGCAATGCGGAGAAATTACTGTTTGTGCATTTACAATATTCATTGATTTTTGCCATTGAAAAACGTCCAGAAATGATTGAAGCTACTGACTGAATGAAAGGAGCTGACATCTCACTCTCTTTGAATCTTGTTTATCATGCTAAGAAGAGCAGGAAAAAGCAAAAAATTTCAGAATTGCACCTTGCAATGCGGAGAAATTACTGTTTGTGCATTTACAATATTCATTGATTTTTGCCATTGAAAAACGTCCAGAAATGATTGAAGCTACTGACTGAATGAAAGGAGCTGTCATCTCACTCTCTTTGAATCTTCTTTATCATGCTAAGAGGAGCAGGAAAAAGCAAAAAATTTCAGAATTGCACCTTGCAATGCGGAGAAATTACTGTTTGTGCATTTACAATATTCATTGATTTTTGCCATTGAAAAACATCATGTTATTCATATACCAGAAATGATTGAAGTTACTGACTGAATGAAAGGAGCTGGCATCTCACTCTCTTTGAATCTTCTTTATCATGCTAAGAGGAGCAGGAAAAAGTAAAAAATTTCAGAATTGCACCTTGCAATGCGGAGAAATTACTGTTTGTGCATTTATAATATTCAATGATTTTTGCCATTGAAAAACGTCCAGAAATGATTGAAGCTACTGACTGAACAAAAGGAGCTGGCATCTCACTCTCTTTGAATCTTCTTTATCATGCTAAGAGGAGCAGGAAAAAGCAAAAAATTTCAGAATTGCACCTTGCAATGCGGATAAATTACTGTTTGTGCATTTACAATATTCATTGATTTTTGCCATTGAAAAACATCATGTTATTCATATACCAGAAATGTTTGAAGCTACTGACTGAATGAAAGGAGCTGGCATCTCACTCTCTTTGAATCTTCTTTATCATGCTAAGAGGAGCAGGAAAAAGCAAAAAATTTCAGAATTGCACCTTGCAATGCGGAGAAATTACTGTTTGTGCATTTACAATATTCATTGATTTTTGCCATTGAAAAACGTCCAGAAATGATTGAAGCTACTGACTGAATGAAAGGAGCTGGCATCTCACTCTCTTTGAATCTTCTTTATCATTGTAAGAGGAGCAGGAAAAAGCAAAAAATTTCAGAATTGCACCTTGCAATGCGGAGAAATTACTGTTTGTGCATTAACAATATTCATTGATTTTTGCCATTGAAAAACGTCCAGAAATGATTGAAGCTACAGACTAAATGAAAGGAGCTGGCATCTCACTCTCTTTGAATCTTCTTTATCATGCTAAGAGGAGCAGGAAAAAGCAAAAAATTTCAGAATTGCACCTTGCAATGCGGAGAAATTACTGTTTGTGCATTTACAATATTCATTGATTTTTGCCATTGAAAAACGTCCAGAAATGATTGAAGCTACTGACTGAATGAAAGGAGCTGGCATCTCACTCTCTTTGAATCTTCTTTATCATGCTACGAGGAGCAGGAAAAAGCAAAAAATTTCAGAATTGCACCTTGCAATGCGGAGAAATTACTGTTTGTGCATTTACAATATTCATTGATTTTTGCCATTGAAAAACGTCCAGAAATGTTTGAAGCTACTGACTGAATGAAAGGAGCTGGCATCTCACTCTCTTTGAATATTCTTTATCATGCTACGAGGAGCAGGAAAAAGCAAAAAATTTCAGAATTGCACCTTGCAATGCGGAGAAATTACTGTTTGTGCATTTACAATATTCATTGATTTTTGCCATTGAAAAACATCATGTTATTCATATACCAGAAATGATTGAAGCTACTGACTGAATGAAAGGAGCTGGCATCTCACTCTCTTTGAATCTTATTTATCATGCTAAGAGGAGCAGGAAAAAGTAAAAAATTTCAGAATTGCACCTTGCAATGCGGAGAAATTACTGTTTGTGCATTTATAATATTCAATGATTTTTGCCATTGAAAAACGTCCAGAAATGATTGAAGCTACTGACTGAACGAAAGGAGCTGGCATCTCACTCTCTTTGAATCTTCTTTATCATGCTAAGAGAAGCAGGAAAAAGCAAAAAATTTCAGAATTGCACCTTGCAATGCGGAGAAATTACTGTTTGTGCATTTACAATATTCATTGATTTTTGCCATTGAAAAACATCATGTTATTCATATACCAGAAATGTTTGAAGCTACTGACTGAATGAAAGGAGCTGGCATCTCACTCTCTTTGAATCTTCTTTATCATGCTAAGAGGAGCAGGAAAAAGCAAAAAATTTCAGAATTGCACCTTGCAATGCGGAGAAATTACTGTTTGTGCATTTACAATATTCATTGATTTTTGCCATTGAAAAACGTCCAGAAATGATTGAAGCTACTGACTGAATGAAAGGAGCTGGCATCTCACTCTCTTTGAATCTTCTTTATCATGCTAAGAGGAGCAGGAAAAAGCAAAAAATTTCAGAATTGCACCTTGCAATGCGGAGAAATTACTGTTTGTGCATTTACAATATCCATTGATTTTTGCCATTGAAAAACATCATGTTATTCATATACCAGAAATGTTTGAAGCTACTGACTGAATGAAAGGAGCTGACATCTCACTCTCTTTGAATCTTCTTTATCATGCTAAGAGGAGCAGGAAAAAGCAAAAAATTTCAGAATTGCACCTTGCAATGCGGAGAAATTACTGTTTGTGCATTTACAATATTCATAGATTTTTGCCATTGAAAAACGTCCAGAAATGATTGAAGCTACTGACTGAATGAAAGGAGCTGGCATCTCACTCTCTTTGAATCTTCTTTATCATGCTAAGAGGAGCAGGAAAAAGCAAAAAATTTCAGAATTGCACCTTGCAATGCGGAGAAATTACTGTTTGTGCATTTACAATATTCATTGATTTTTGCCATTGAAAAACATCATGTTATTCATATACCAGAAATGTTTGAAGCTACTGACTGAATGAAAGGAGCTGGCATCACACTCTCTTTGAATCTTCTTTATCATGCTAAGAGGAGCAGGAAAAAGCAAAAAATTTCAGACTTGCACCTTGCAATGCGGAGAAATTACTGTTTGTGCATTTACAATATTCATTGATTTTTGCCATTGAAAAACATCATGTTATTCATATACCAGAAATGTTTGAAGCTACTGACTGAATGAAAGGAGCTGGCATCTCACTCTCTTTGAGTATTCTTTACCATGCTAAGAGGAGCAGGAAAAAGCAAAAAATTTCAGAATTGCACCTTGCAATGCGGAGAAATTACTGTTTGTGCATTTACAATATTCATTGATTTTTGCCATTGAAAAACGTCCAGAAATGATTGAAGCTACTGACTAAATGAAAGGAGCTGGCATCTCACTCTCTTTGAATCTTCTTTATCATGCTAAGAGGAGCAGGAAAAAGCAAAAAATTTCAGAATTGCACCTTGCAATGCGGAGAAATTACTGTTTGTGCATTTACAATATTCATTGATTTTTGCCATTGAAAAACGTCCAGAAATGATTGAAGCTACTGACTGAATGAAAGGAGCTGGCATCTCACTCTCTTTGAATCTTCTTTATCATGCTACGAGGAGCAGGAAAAAGCAAAAAATTTCAGAATTGCACCTTGCAATGCGGAGAAATTACTGTTTGTGCATTTACAATATTCATTGATTTTTGCCATTGAAAAACGTCCAGAAATGTTTGAAGCTACTGACTGAATGAAAGGAGCTGGCATCTCACTCTCTTTGAATCTTCTTTATCATGCTACGAGGAGCAGGAAAAAGCAAAAAATTTCAGAATTGCACCTTGCAATGCGGAGAAATTACTGTTTGTGCATTTACAATATTCATTGATTTTTGCCATTGAAAAACATCATGTTAATCATATACCAGAAATGATTGAAGCTACTGACTGAATGAAAGGAGCTGGCATCTCACTCTCTTTGAATCTTATTTATCATGCTAAGAGGAGCAGGAAAAAGTAAAAAATTTCAGAATTGCACCTTGCAATGCGGAGAAATTACTGTTTGTGCATTTATAATATTCAATGATTTTTGCCATTGAAAAACGTCCAGAAAAGATTGAAGCTACTGACTGAACGAAAGGAGCTGGCATCTCACTCTCTTTGAATCTTCTTTATCATGCTAAGAGGAGCAGGAAAAAGCAAAAAATTTCAGAATTGCACCTTGCAATGCGGAGAAATTACTGTTTGTGCATTTACAATATTCATTGATTTTTGCCATTGAAAAACATCATGTTATTCATATACCAGAAATGTTTGAAGCTACTGACTGAATGAAAGGAGCTGGCATCTCACTCTCTTTGAATCTTCTTTATCATGCTAAGAGGAGCAGGAAAAAGCAAAAAATTTCAGAATTGCACCTTGCAATTCGGAGAAATTACTGTTTGTGCATTTACAATATTCATTGATTTTTGCCATTGAAAAACGTCCAGAAATGATTGAAGCTACTGACTGAATGAAAGGAGCTGGCATCTCACTCTCTTTGAATCTTCTTTATCATGCTAAGAGGAGCAGGAAAAAGCAAAAAATTTCAGAATTGCACCTTGCAATGCGGAGAAATTACTGTTTGTGCATTTACAATATCCATTGATTTTTGCCATTGAAAAACATCATGTTATTCATATACCAGAAATGTTTGAAGCTACTGACTGAATGAAAGGAGCTGACATCTCACTCTCTTTGAATCTTCTTTATCATGCTAAGAGGAGCAGGAAAAAGCAAAAAATTTCAGAATTGCACCTTGCAATGCGGAGAAATTACTGTTTGTGCATTTACAATATTCATTGATTTTTGCCATTGAAAAACGTCCAGAAATGATTGAAGCTACTGACTGAATGAAAGGAGCTGGCATCTCACTCTCTTTGAATCTTCTTTATCATGCTAAGAGGAGCAGGAAAAAGCAAAAAATTTCAGAATTGCACCTTGCAATGCGGAGAAATTACTGTTTGTGCATTTACAATATTCATTGATATTTGCCATTGAAAAACATCATGTTATTCATATACCAGAAATATTTGAAGCTACTGACTGAATGAAAGGAGCTGGCATCTCACTCTCTTTGAATCTTCTTTATCATGCTAAGAGGAGCAGGAAAAAGCAAAAAATTTCAGACTTGCACCTTGCAATGCGGAGAAATTACTGTTTGTGCATTTACAATATTCATTGATTTTTGCCATTGAAAAACATCATGTTATTCATATACCAGAAATGTTTAAAGCTACTGACTGAATGAAAGGAGCTGGCATCTCACTCTCTTTGAGTATTCTTTACCATGCTAAGAGGAGCAGGAAAAAGCAAAAAATTTCAGAATTGCACCTTGCAATGCGGAGAAATTACTGTTTGTGCATTTACAATATTCATTGATTTTTGCCATTGAAAAACGTCCAGAAATGATTGAAGCTACTGACTGAATGAAAGGAGCTGGCATCTCACTCTCTTTGAATCTTCTTTATCATGCTAAGAGGAGCAGGAAAAAGCAAAAAATTTCAGAATTGCACCTTGCAATGCGGAGAAATTACTGTTTGTGCATTTACAATATCCATTGATTTTTGCCATTGAAAAACATCATGTTATTCATATACCAGAAATGTTTGAAGCTACTGACTGAATGAAAGGAGCTGACATCTCACTCTCTTTGAATCTTCTTTATCATGCTAAGAGGAGCAGGAAAAAGCAAAAAATTTCAGAATTGCACCTTGCAATGCGGAGAAATTACTGTTTGTGCATTTACAATATTCATAGATTTTTGCCATTGAAAAACGTCCAGAAATGATTGAAGCTACTGACTGAATGAAAGGAGCTGGCATCTCACTCTCTTTGAATCTTCTTTATCATGCTAAGAGGAGCAGGAAAAAGCAAAAAATTTCAGAATTGCACCTTGCAATGCGGAGAAATTACTGTTTGTGCATTTACAATATTCATTGATTTTTGCCATTGAAAAACATCATGTTATTCATATACCAGAAATGTTTGAAGCTACTGACTGAATGAAAGGAGCTGGCATCACACTCTCTTTGAATCTTCTTTATCATGCTAAGAGGAGCAGGAAAAAGCAAAAAATTTCAGACTTGCACCTTGCAATGCGGAGAAATTACTGTTTGTGCATTTACAATATTCATTGATTTTTGCCATTGAAAAACATCATGTTATTCATATACCAGAAATGTTTGAAGCTACTGACTGAATGAAAGGAGCTGGCATCTCACTCTCTTTGAGTATTCTTTACCATGCTAAGAGGAGCAGGAAAAAGCAAAAAATTTCAGAATTGCACCTTGCAATGCGGAGAAATTACTGTTTGTGCATTTACAATATTCATTGATTTTTGCCATTGAAAAACGTCCAGAAATGATTGAAGCTACTGACTAAATGAAAGGAGCTGGCATCTCACTCTCTTTGAATCTTCTTTATCATGCTAAGAGGAGCAGGAAAAAGCAAAAAATTTCAGAATTGCACCTTGCAATGCGGAGAAATTACTGTTTGTGCATTTACAATATTCATTGATTTTTGCCATTGAAAAATGTCCAGAAATGATTGAAGCTACTGACTGAATGAAAGGAGCTGGCATCTCACTCTCTTTGAATCTTCTTTATCATGCTACGAGGAGCAGGAAAAAGCAAAAAATTTCAGAATTGCACCTTGCAATGCGGAGAAATTACTGTTTGTGCATTTACAATATTCATTGATTTTTGCCATTGAAAAACGTCCAGAAATGTTTGAAGCTACTGACTGAATGAAAGGAGCTGGCATCTCACTCTCTTTGAATCTTCTTTATCATGCTACGAGGAGCAGGAAAAAGCAAAAAATTTCAGAATTGCACCTTGCAATGCGGAGAAATTACTGTTTGTGCATTTACAATATTCATTGATTTTTGCCATTGAAAAACATCATGTTAATCATATACCAGAAATGATTGAAGCTACTGACTGAATGAAAGGAGCTGGCATCTCACTCTCTTTGAATCTTATTTATCATGCTAAGAGGAGCAGGAAAAAGTAAAAAATTTCAGAATTGCACCTTGCAATGCGGAGAAATTACTGTTTGTGCATTTATAATATTCAATGATTTTTGCCATTGAAAAACGTCCAGAAAAGATTGAAGCTACTGACTGAACGAAAGGAGCTGGCATCTCACTCTCTTTGAATCTTCTTTATCATGCTAAGAGGAGCAGGAAAAAGCAAAAAATTTCAGAATTGCACCTTGCAATGCGGAGAAATTACTGTTTGTGCATTTACAATATTCATTGATTTTTGCCATTGAAAAACATCATGTTATTCATATACCAGAAATGTTTGAAGCTACTGACTGAATGAAAGGAGCTGGCATCTCACTCTCTTTGAATCTTCTTTATCATGCTAAGAGGAGCAGGAAAAAGCAAAAAATTTCAGAATTGCACCTTGCAATTCGGAGAAATTACTGTTTGTGCATTTACAATATTCATTGATTTTTGCCATTGAAAAACGTCCAGAAATGATTGAAGCTACTGACTGAATGAAAGGAGCTGGCATCTCACTCTCTTTGAATCTTCTTTATCATGCTAAGAGGAGCAGGAAAAAGCAAAAAATTTCAGAATTGCACCTTGCAATGCGGAGAAATTACTGTTTGTGCATTTACAATATCCATTGATTTTTGCCATTGAAAAACGTCATGTTATTCATATACCAGAAATGTTTGAAGCTACTGACTGAATGAAAGGAGCTGACATCTCACTCTCTTTGAATCTTCTTTATCATGCTAAGAGGAGCAGGAAAATGCAAAAAATTTCAGAATTGCACCTTGCAATGCGGAGAAATTACTGTTTGTGCATTTACAATATTCATTGATTTTTGCCATTGAAAAACGTCCAGAAATGATTGAAGCTACTGACTGAATGAAAGGAGCTGGCATCTCACTCTCTTTGAATCTTCTTTATCATGCTAAGAGGAGCAGGAAAAAGCAAAAAATTTCAGAATTGCACCTTGCAATGCGGAGAAATTACTGTTTGTGCATTTACAATATTCATTGATATTTGCCATTGAAAAACATCATGTTATTCATATACCAGAAATATTTGAAGCTACTGACTGAATGAAAGGAGCTGGCATCTCACTCTCTTTGAATCTTCTTTATCATGCTAAGAGGAGCAGGAAAAAGCAAAAAATTTCAGACTTGCACCTTGCAATGCGGAGAAATTACTGTTTGTGCATTTACAATATTCATTGATTTTTGCCATTGAAAAACGTCCAGAAATGATTGAAGCTACTGACTGAATGAAAGGAGCTGGCATCTCACTCTCTTTGAATCTTCTTTATCATGCTAAGAGGAGCAGGAAAAAGCAAAAAATTTCAGAATTGCACCTTGCAATGCGGAGAAATTACAGTTTGTGCATTTACAATATTCATTGATTTTTGCCATTGAAAAACGTCCAGAAATGATTGAAGCTACTAACTGAATGAAAGGAGCTGGCATCTCACTCTCTTTGAATCTTCTTTATCATGCTAAGAGGAGCAGGAAAAAGCAAAAAATTTCAGACTTGCACCTTGCAATGCGGAGAAATTACTGTTTGTGCATTTACAATATTCATTGATTTTTGTCATTGAAAAACATCATGTTATTCATATACCAGAAATGTTTGAAGCTACTGACTGAATGAAAGGAGCTGGCATCTCACTCTCTTTGAATCTTCTTTACCATGCTAAGAGGAGCAGGAAAAAGCAAAAAATTTCAGAATTGCACCTTGCAATGCACAGAAATTACTGTTTGTGCATTTACAATATTCATTGATTTTTGCCATTGAAAAACGTCCAGAAATGATTGAAGCTACTGACTGAATGAAAGGAGCTGGCATCTCACTCTCTTTGAATCTTCTTTATCATGCTAAGAGGAGCAGGAAAAAGCAAAAAATTTCAGAATTGCACCTTGCAATGCGGAGAAATTTCAGTTTGTGCATTTACAATATTCATTGATTTTTGCCATTGAAAAACGTCCAGAAATGATTGAAGCTACTGACTGAATGAAAGGAGCTGGCATCTCACTCTCTTTGAATCTTCCTTATCATGCTAAGAGGAGCAGGAAAAAGCAAAAAATTTCAGAATTGCACCTTGCAATGCGGAGAAATTACTGTTTGTGCATTTACAATATTCATTGATTTTTGCCATTGAAAAACGTCCAGAAATGATTGAAGCTACTGACTGAATGAAAGGAGCTGGCATCTCACTCTCTTTGAATCTTCTTTATCATGCTAAGAGGAGCAGGAAAAAGCAAAAAATTTCAGAATTGCACCTTGCAATGCGGAGAAATTACTGTTTGTGCATTTACAATATTCATTGATTTTTGCCATTGAAAAACATGTTATTCATATACCAGAAATGTTTGAAGCTACTGACTGAATGAAAGGAGCTGGCACCTCACTCTCTTTGAATCTTCTTTATCATGCTAAGAGGAGCAGGAAAAAGCAAAAAATTTCAGAATTGCACCTTGCAATGCGGAGAAATTACTGTTTGTGCATTTACAATATTCATTGATTTTTGCCATTGAAAAACGTCCAGAAATGATTGAAGCTACTGACTGAATGAAAGGAGCTGGCATCTCACTCTCTTTGAATCTTCTTTATCATGCTAAGAGGAGCAGGAAAAAGCAAAAAATTTCAGAATTGCGCCTTGCAATGTGGAGATATTACTGTTTGTGCATTTACAATATTCATTGATTTTTGCCATTGAAAAACATGTTTTTCATATACCAGAAATGTTTGAAGCTACTGACTGAATGAAAGGAGCTGGCATCTCACTCTCTTTGAATCTTCTTTATCATGCTAGGATTAGCAGGAAAAAGCAAAAAATTTCAGAATTGCACCTTGCAATGTGGAGATATTACTGTTTGTGCATTTACAATATTCATTGACTTTTGCCATTGAAAAACATGTTTTTCATATACCAGAAATGTTTGAAGCTACTGACTGAATGAAAGGAGCTGGCATCTCACTCTCTTTGAATCTTCTTTATCATGCTAGGATTAGCAGGAAAAAGCAAAAAATTTCAGAATTGCACCTTGCAATGTGGAGATATTACTGTTTGTGCATTTACAATATTCATTGATTTTTGCCATTGAAAAACATGTTTTTCATATACCAGAAATGTTTGAAGCTACTGACTGAATGAAAGGAGCTGGCATCTCACTCTCTTTGAATCTTCTTTATCATGCTAGGATTAACAGGAAAAAGCAAAAAATTTCAGAATTGCACCTTGCAATGTGGAGATATTACTGTTTGTGCATTTACAATATTCATTGATTTTTGCCATTGAAAAACGTCCAGAAATGTTTGAAGCTACTGACTGAATGAAAGGAGCTGGCATCTCACTCTCTTTGAATCTTCTTTATCATGCTAGGATTAGCAGGAAAAAGCAAAAAATTTCAGAATTGCACCTTGCAATGTGGAGATATTACTGTTTGTGCATTTACAATATTCATTGATTTTTGCCATTGAAAAACATGTTTTTCATATACCAGAAATGTTTGAAGCTACTGACTGAATGAAAGGAGCTGGCATCTCACTCTCTTTGAATCTTCTTTATCATGCTAGGATTAACAGGAAAAAGCAAAAAATTTCAGAATTGCACCTTGCAATGTGGAGATATTACTGTTTGTGCATTTACAATATTCATTGATTTTTGCCATTGAAAAACATGTTTTTCATATACCAGAAATGTTTGAAGCTACTGACTGAATGAAAGGAGCTGGCATCTCACTCTCTTTGAATCTTCTTTATCATGCTAGGATTAACAGGAAAAAGCAAAAAATTTCAGAATTGCACCTTGCAATGTGGAGATATTACTGTTTGTGCATTTACAATATTCATTGATTTTTGCCATTGAAAAACATGTTTTTCATATACCAGAAATGTTTGAAGCTACTGACTGAATGAAAGGAGCGGGCATCTCACTCTCTTTGAATCTTCTTTATCATGCTAGGATTAACAGGAAAAAGCAAAAAATTTCAGAATTGCACCTTGCAATGTGGAGATATTACTGTTTGTGCATTTACAATATTCATTGATTTTTGCCATTGAAAAACGTCCAGAAATGTTTGAAGCTACTGACTGAATGAAAGGAGCTGGCATCTCACTCTCTTTGAATCTTCTTTATCATGCTAGGATTAGCAGGAAAAAGCAAAAAATTTCAGAATTGCACCTTGCAATGTGGAGATATTACTGTTTGTGCATTTACAATATTCATTGATTTTTGCCATTGAAAAACATGTTTTTCATATACCAGAAATGTTTGAAGCTACTGACTGAATGAAAGGAGCTGGCATCTCACTCTCTTTGAATCTTCTTTATCATGCTAGGATTAGCAGGAAAAAGCAAAAAATTTCAGAATTGCACCTTGCAATGTGGAGATATTACTGTTTGTGCATTTACAATATTCATTGATTTTTGCCATTGAAAAACATGTTTTTCATATACCAGAAATGTTTGAAGCTACTGACTGAATGAAAGGAGCTGGCATCTCACTCTCTTTGAATCTTCTTTATCATGCTAGGATTAACAGGAAAAAGCAAAAAATTTCAGAATTGCACCTTGCAATGTGGAGATATTACTGTTTGTGCATTTACAATATTCATTGATTTTTGCCATTGAAAAACATGTTTTTCATATACCAGAAATGTTTGAAGCTACTGACTGAATGAAAGGAGCTGGCATCTCACTCTCTTTGAATCTTCTTTATCATGCTAGGATTAGCAGGAAAAAGCAAAAAATTTCAGAATTGCACCTTGCAATGTGGAGATATTACTGTTTGTGCATTTACAATATTCATTGATTTTTGCCATTGAAATACATGTTTTTCATATACCAGAAATGTTTGAAGCTACTGACTGAATGAAAGGAGCTGGCATCTCACTCTCTTTGAATCTTCTTTATCATGCTAGGATTAACAGGAAAAAGCAAAAAATTTCAGAATTGCACCTTGCAATGTGGAGATATTACTGTTTGTGCATTTACAATATTCATTGATTTTTGCCATTGAAAAACGTCCAGAAATGTTTGAAGCTACTGACTGAATGAAAGGAGCTGGCATCTCACTATCTTTGAATCTTCTTTATCATGCTAGGATTAGCAGGAAAAAGCAAAAAATTTCAGAATTGCACCTTGCAATGTTGAGATATTACTGTTTGTGCATTTACAATATTCATTGATTTTTGCCATTGAAAAACATGTTGTTCATATACCAGAAATGTTTGAAGCTACTGACTGAATGAAAGGAGCTGGCATCTCACTCTTTGAATCTTCTTTATCATGCTAGGATTAGCAGGAAAAAGCAAAAAATTTCAGAATTGCACCTTGCAATGTGGAGATATTACTGTTTGTGCATTTACAATATTCATTGATTTTTGCCATTGAAAAACATGTTTTTCATATACCAGAAATGTTTGAATCTACTGACTGAATGAAAGGAGCTGGCATCTCACTCTCTTTGAATCTTCTTTATCATGCTAGGATTAACAGGAAAAAGCAAAAAATTTCAGAATTGCACCTTGCAATGTGGAGATATTACTGTTTGTGCATTTACAATATTCATTGATTTTTGCCATTGAAAAACGTCCAGAAATGTTTGAAGCTACTGACTGAATGAAAGGAGCTGGCATCTCACTCTCTTTGAATCTTCTTTATCATGCTAGGATTAGCAGGAAAAAGCAAAAAATTTCAGAATTGCACCTTGCAATGTGGAGATATTACTGTTTGTGCATTTACAATATTCATTGATTTTTGCCATTGAAAAACATGTTTTTCATATACCAGAAATGTTTGAAGCTACTGACTGAATGAAAGGAGCTGGCATCTCACTCTCTTTGAATCTTCTTTATCATGCTAGGATTAGCAGGAAAAGGCAAAAAATTTCAGAATTGCACCTTGCAATGTGGAGATATTACTGTTTGTGCATTTACAATATTCATTGATTTTTGCCATTGAAAAACATGTTTTTCATATACCAGAAATGTTTGAAGCTACTGACTGAATGAAAGGAGCTGGCATCTCACTCTCTTTGAATCTTCTTTATCATGCTAGGATTAACAGGAAAAAGCAAAAAATTTCAGAATTGCACCTTGCAATGTGGAGATATTACTGTTTGTGCATTTACAATATTCATTGATTTTTGCCATTGAAAAACGTCCAGAAATGTTTGAAGCTACTGACTGAATGAAAGGAGCTGGCATCTCACTCTCTTTGAATCTTCTTTATCATGCTAAGAGGAGCAGGAAAAAGCAAAAAATTTCAGAATTGCACCTTGCAATGCGGAGAAATTACTGTTTGTGCATTTACAATATTCATTGATTTTTGCCATTGAAAAACATCATGTTATTCATATACCAGAAATGTTTGAAGCTACTGACTGAATGAAAGGAGCTGGCATCTCACTCTCTTTGAATCTTCTTTATCATGCTAAGAGGAGCAGGAAAAAGCAAAAAATTTCAGACTTGCACCTTGCAATGCGGAGAAATTACTGTTTGTGCATTTACAATATTCATTGATTTTTGCCATTGAAAAACATCATGTTATTCATATACCAGAAATGTTTGAAGCTACTGACTGAATGAAAGGAGCTGGCATCTCACTCTCTTTGAGTATTCTTTACCATGCTAAGAGGAGCAGGAAAAAGCAAAAAATTTCAGAATTGCACCTTGCAATGCGGATAAATTACTGTTTGTGCATTTACAATATTCATTGATTTTTGCCATTGAAAAACGTCCAGAAATGATTGAAGCTACTGACTGAATGAAAGGAGCTGGCATCTCACTCTCTTTGAATCTTCTTTATCATGCTAAGAGGAGCAGGAAAAAGCAAAAAATTTCAGAATTGCACCTTGCAATGCGGAGAAATTACAGTTTGTGCATTTACAATATTCATTGATTTTTGCCATTGAAAAACGTCCAGAAATGATTGAAGCTACTAACTGAATGAAAGGAGCTGGCATCTCACTCTCTTTGAATCTTCTTTATCATGCTAAGAGGAGCAGGAAAAAGCAAAAAATTTCAGACTTGCACCTTGCAATGCGGAGAAATTACTGTTTGTGCATTTACAATATTCATTGATTTTTGTCATTGAAAAACATCATGTTATTCATATACCAGAAATGTTTGAAGCTACTGACTGAATGAAAGGAGCTGGCATCTCACTCTCTTTGAATCTTCTTTACCATGCTAAGAGGAGCAGGAAAAAGCAAAAAATTTCAGAATTGCACCTTGCAATGCACAGAAATTACTGTTTGTGCATTTACAATATTCATTGATTTTTGCCATTGAAAAACGTCCAGAAATGATTGAAGCTACTGACTGAATGAAAGGAGCTGGCATCTCACTCTCTTTGAATCTTCTTTATCATGCTAAGAGGAGCAGGAAAAAGCAAAAAATTTCAGAATTGCACCTTGCAATGCGGAGAAATTTCAGTTTGTGCATTTACAATATTCATTGATTTTTGCCATTGAAAAACGTCCAGAAATGATTGAAGCTACTGACTGAATGAAAGGAGCTGGCATCTCACTCTCTTTGAATCTTCTTTATCATGCTAAGAGGAGCAGGAAAAAGCAAAAAATTTCAGAATTGCACCTTGCAATGCGGAGAAATTACTGTTTGTGCATTTACAATATTCATTGATTTTTGCCATTGAAAAACGTCCAGAAATGATTGAAGCTACTGACTGAATGAAAGGAGCTGGCATCTCACTCTCTTTGAATCTTCTTTATCATGCTAAGAGGAGCAGGAAAAAGCAAAAAATTTCAGAATTGCACCTTGCAATGCGGAGAAATTACTGTTTGTGCATTTACAATATTCATTGATTTTTGCCATTGAAAAACATGTTATTCATATACCAGAAATGTTTGAAGCTACTGACTGAATGAAAGGAGCTGGCACCTCACTCTCTTTGAATCTTCTTTATCATGCTAAGAGGAGCAGGAAAAAGCAAAAAATTTCAGAATTGCACCTTGCAATGCGGAGAAATTACTGTTTGTGCATTTACAATATTCATTGATTTTTGCCATTGAAAAACGTCCAGAAATGATTGAAGCTACTGACTGAATGAAAGGAGCTGGCATCTCACTCTCTTTGAATCTTCTTTATCATGCTAAGAGGAGCAGGAAAAAGCAAAACATTTCAGAATTGCGCCTTGCAATGTGGAGATATTACTGTTTGTGCATTTACAATATTCATTGATTTTTGCCATTGAAAAACATGTTTTTCATATACCAGAAATGTTTGAAGCTACTGACTGAATGAAAGGAGCTGGCATCTCACTCTCTTTGAATCTTCTTTATCATGCTAGGATTAGCAGGAAAAAGCAAAAAATTTCAGAATTGCACCTTGCAATGTGGAGATATTACTGTTTGTGCATTTACAATATTCATTGATTTTTGCCATTGAAAAACATGTTTTTCATATACCAGAAATGTTTGAAGCTACTGACTGAATGAAAGGAGCTGGCATCTCACTCTCTTTGAATCTTCTTTATCATGCTAGGATTAACAGGAAAAAGCAAAAAATTTCAGAATTGCACCTTGCAATGTGGAGATATTACTGTTTGTGCATTTACAATATTCATTGATTTTTGCCATTGAAAAACGTCCAGAAATGTTTGAAGCTACTGACTGAATGAAAGGAGCTGGCATCTCACTATCTTTGAATCTTCTTTATCATGCTAGGATTAGCAGGAAAAACCAAAAAATTTCAGAATTGCACCTTGCAATGTTGAGATATTACTGTTTGTGCATTTACAATATTCATTGATTTTTGCCATTGAAAAACATGTTTTTCATATACCAGAAATGTTTGAAGCTACTGACTGAATGAAAGGAGCTGGCATCTCACTCTTTGAATCTTCTTTATCATGCTAGGATTAGCAGGAAAAAGCAAAAAATTTCAGAATTGCACCTTGCAATGTGGAGATATTACTGTTTGTGCATTTACAATATTCATTGATTTTTGCCATTGAAAAACATGTTTTTCATATACCAGAAATGTTTGAAGCTACTGACTGAATGAAAGGAGCTGGCATCTCACTCTCTTTGAATCTTCTTTATCATGCTAGGATTAACAGGAAAAAGCAAAAAATTTCAGAATTGCACCTTGCAATGTGGAGATATTACTGTTTGTGCATTTACAATATTCATTGATTTTTGCCATTGAAAAACGTCCAGAAATGTTTGAAGCTACTGACTGAATGAAAGGAGCTGGCATCTCACTCTCTTTGAATCTTCTTTATCATGCTAGGATTAGCAGGAAAAAGCAAAAAATTTCAGAATTGCACCTTGCAATGTGGAGATATTACTGTTTGTGCATTTACAATATTCATTGATTTTTGCCATTGAAAAACATGTTTTTCATATACCAGAAATGTTTGAAGCTACTGACTGAATGAAAGGAGCTGGCATATCACTCTCTTTGAATCTTCTTTATCATGCTAGGATTAGCAGGAAAAGGCAAAAAATTTCAGAATTGCACGTTGCAATGTGGAGATATTACTGTTTGTGCATTTACAATATTCATTGATTTTTGCCATTGAAAAACATGTTTTTCATATACCAGAAATGTTTGAAGCTACTGACTGAATGAAAGGAGCTGGCATCTCACTCTCTTTGAATCTTCTTTATCATGCTAGGATTAACAGGAAAAAGCAAAAAATTTCAGAATTGCACCTTGCAATGTGGAGATATTACTGTTTGTGCATTTACAATATTCATTGATTTTTGCCATTGAAAAACGTCCAGAAATGTTTGAAGCTACTGACTGAATGAAAGGAGCTGGCATCTCACTCTCTTTGAATCTTCTTTATCATGCTAAGAGGAGCAGGAAAAAGCAAAAAATTTCAGAATTGCACCTTGCAATGCGGAGAAATTACTGTTTGTGCATTTACAATATTCATTGATTTTTGCCATTGAAAAACATCATGTTATTCATATACCAGAAATGTTTGAAGCTACTGACTGAATGAAAGGAGCTGGCATCTCACTCTCTTTGAATCTTCTTTATCATGCTAAGAGGAGCAGGAAAAAGCAAAAAATTTCAGACTTGCACCTTGCAATGCGGAGAAATTACTGTTTGTGCATTTACAATATTCATTGATTTTTGCCATTGAAAAACATCATGTTATTCATATACCAGAAATGTTTGAAGCTACTGACTGAATGAAAGGAGCTGGCATCTCACTCTCTTTGAGTATTCTTTACCATGCTAAGAGGAGCAGGAAAAAGCAAAAAATTTCAGAATTGCACCTTGCAATGCGGAGAAATTACTGTTTGTGCATTTACAATATTCATTGATTTTTGCCATTGAAAAACGTCCAGAAATGATTGAAGCTACTGACTGAATGAAAGGAGCTGGCATCTCACTCTCTTTGAATCTTCTTTATCATGCTAAGAGGAGCAGGAAAAAGCAAAAAATTTCAGAATTGCACCTTGCAATGCGGAGAAATTACAGTTTGTGCATTTACAATATTCATTGATTTTTGCCATTGAAAAACGTCCAGAAATGATTGAAGCTACTAACTGAATGAAAGGAGCTGGCATCTCACTCTCTTTGAATCTTCTTTATCATGCTAAGAGGAGCAGGAAAAAGCAAAAAATTTCAGACTTGCACCTTGCAATGCGGAGAAATTACTGTTTGTGCATTTACAATATTCATTGATTTTTGTCATTGAAAAACATCATGTTATTCATATACCAGAAATGTTTGAAGCTACTGACTGAATGAAAGGAGCTGGCATCTCACTCTCTTTGAATCTTCTTTACCATGCTAAGAGGAGCAGGAAAAAGCAAAAAATTTCAGAATTGCACCTTGCAATGCACAGAAATTACTGTTTGTGCATTTACAATATTCATTGATTTTTGCCATTGAAAAACGTCCAGAAATGATAGAAGCTACTGACTGAATGAAAGGAGCTGGCATCTCACTCTCTTTGAATCTTCTTTATCATGCTAAGAGGAGCAGGAAAAAGCAAAAAATTTCAGAATTGCACCTTGCAATGCGGAGAAATTTCAGTTTGTGCATTTACAATATTCATTGATTTTTGCCATTGAAAAACGTCCAGAAATGATTGAAGCTACTGACTGAATGAAAGGAGCTGGCATCTCACTCTCTTTGAATCTTCTTTATCATGCTAAGAGGAGCAGGAAAAAGCAAAAAATTTCAGAATTGCACCTTGCAATGCGGAGAAATTACTGTTTGTGCATTTACAATATTCATTGATTTTTGCCATTGAAAAACGTCAAGAAATGATTGAAGCTACTGACTGAATGAAAGGAGCTGGCATCTCACTCTCTTTGAATCTTCTTTATCATGCTAAGAGGAGCAGGAAAAAGCAAAAAATTTCAGAATTGCACCTTGCAATGCGGAGAAATTACTGTTTGTGCATTTACAATATTCATTGATTTTTGCCATTGAAAAACATGTTATTCATATACCAGAAATGTTTGAAGCTACTGACTGAATGAAAGGAGCTGGCACCTCACTCTCTTTGAGTCTTCTTTATCATGCTAAGAGGAGCAGGAAAAAGCAAAAAATTTCAGAATTGCACCTTGCAATGCGGAGAAATTACTGTTTGTGCATTTACAATATTCATTGATTTTTGCCATTGAAAAACGTCCAGAAATGATTGAAGCTACTGACTGAATGAAAGGAGCTGGCATCTCACTCTCTTTGAATCTTCTTTATCATGCTAAGAGGAGCAGGAAAAAGCAAAAAATTTCAGAATTGCGCCTTGCAATGTGGAGATATTACTGTTTGTGCATTTACAATATTCATTGATTTTTGCCATTGAAAAACATGTTTTTCATATACCAGAAATGTTTGAAGCTACTGACTGAATGAAAGGAGCTGGCATCTCACTCTCTTTGAATCTTCTTTATCATGCTAGGATTAGCAGGAAAAAGCAAAAAATTTCAGAATTGCACCTTGCAATGTGGAGATATTACTGTTTGTGCATTTACAATATTCATTGACTTTTGCCATTGAAAAACATGTTTTTCATATACCAGAAATGTTTGAAGCTACTGACTGAATGAAAGGAGCTGGCATCTCACTCTCTTTGAATCTTCTTTATCATGCTAGGATTAGCAGGAAAAAGCAAAAAATTTCAGAATTGCACCTTGCAATGTGGAGATATTACTGTTTGTGCATTTACAATATTCATTGATTTTTGCCATTGAAAAACATGTTTTTCATATACCAGAAATGTTTGAAGCTACTGACTGAATGAAAGGAGCTGGCATCTCACTCTCTTTGAATCTTCTTTATCATGCTAGGATTAACAGGAAAAAGCAAAAAATTTCAGAATTGCACCTTGCAATGTGGAGATATTACTGTTTGTGCATTTACAATATTCATTGATTTTTGCCATTGAAAAACGTCCAGAAATGTTTGAAGCTACAGACTGAATGAAAGGAGCTGGCATCTCACTCTCTTTGAATCTTCTTTATCATGCTAGGATTAGCAGGAAAAAGCAAAAAATTTCAGAATTGCACCTTGCAATGTGGAGATATTACTGTTTGTGCATTTACAATATTCATTGATTTTTGCCATTGAAAAACATGTTTTTCATATACCAGAAATGTTTGAAGCTACTGACTGAATTAAAGGAGCTGGCATCTCACTCTCTTTGAATCTTCTTTATCATGCTAGGATTAACAGGAAAAAGCAAAAAATTTCAGAATTGCACCTTGCAATGTGGAGATATTACTGTTTGTGCATTTACAATATTCATTGATTTTTGCCATTGAAAAACATGTTTTTCATATACCAGAAATGTTTGAAGCTACTGACTGAATGAAAGGAGCTGGCATCTCACTCTCTTTGAATCTTCTTTATCATGCTAGGATTAACAGGAAAAAGCAAAAAATTTCAGAATTGCACCTTGCAATGTGGAGATATTACTGTTTGTGCATTTACAATATTCATTGATTTTTGCCATTGAAAAACATGTTTTTCATATACCAGAAATGTTTGAAGCTACTGACTGAATGAAAGGAGCTGGCATCTCACTCTCTTTGAATCTTCTTTATCATGCTAGGATTAACAGGAAAAAGCAAAAAATTTCAGAATTGCACCTTGCAATGTGGAGATATTACTGTTTGTGCATTTACAATATTCATTGATTTTTGCCATTGAAAAACGTCCAGAAATGTTTGAAGCTACTGACTGAATGAAAGGAGCTGGCATCTCACTCTCTTTGAATCTTCTTTATCATGCTAGGATTAGCAGGAAAAAGCAAAAAATTTCAGAATTGCACCTTGCAATGTGGAGATATTACTGTTTGTGCATTTACAATATTCATTGATTTTTGCCATTAAAAAACATGTTTTTCATATACCAGAAATGTTTGAAGCTACTGACTGAATGAAAGGAGCTGGCATCTCACTCTCTTTGAATCTTCTTTATCATGCTAGGATTAGCAGGAAAAAGCAAAAAATTTCAGAATTGCACCTTGCAATGTGGAGATATTACTGTTTGTGCATTTACAATATTCATTGATTTTTGCCATTGAAAAACATGTTTTTCATATACCAGAAATGTTTGAAGCTACTGACTGAATGAAAGGAGCTGGCATCTCACTCTCTTTGAATCTTCTTTATCATGCTAGGATTAACAGGAAAAAGCAAAAAATTTCAGAATTGCACCTTGCAATGTGGAGATATTACTGTTTGTGCATTTACAATATTCATTGATTTTTGCCATTGAAAAACATGTTTTTCATATACCAGAAATGTTTGAAGCTACTGAATGAATGAAAGGAGCTGGCATCTCACTCTCTTTGAATCTTCTTTATCATGCTAGGATTAGCAGGAAAAAGCAAAAAATTTCAGAATTGCACCTTGCAATGTGGAGATATTACTGTTTGTGCATTTACAATATTCATTGATTTTTGCCATTGAAAAACATGTTTTTCATATACCAGAAATGTTTGAAGCTACTGACTGAATGAAAGGAGCTGGCATCTCACTCTCTTTGAATCTTCTTTATCATGCTAGGATTAACAGGAAAAAGCAAAAAATTTCAGAATTGCACCTTGCAATGTGGAGATATTACTGTTTGTGCATTTACAATATTCATTGATTTTTGCCATTGAAAAACATCCAGAAATGTTTGAAGCTACTGACTGAATGAAAGGAGCTGGCATCTCACTCTCTTTGAATCTTCTTTATCATGCTAGGATTAGCAGGAAAAAGCAAAAAATTTCAGAATTGCACCTTGCAATGTTGAGATATTACTGTTTGTGCATTTACAATATTCATTGATTTTTGCCATTGAAAAACATGTTTTTCATATACCAGAAATGTTTGAAGCTACTGACTGAATGAAAGGAGCTGGCATCTCACTCTTTGAATCTTCTTTATCATGCTAGGATTAGCAGGAAAAAGCAAAAAATTTCAGAATTGCACCTTGCAATGTGGAGATATTACTGTTTGTGCATTTACAATATTCATTGATTTTTGCCATTGAAAAACATGTTTTTCATATACCAGAAATGTTTGAAGCTACTGACTGAATGAAAGGAGCTGGCATCTCACTCTCTTTGAATCTTCTTTATCATGCTAGGATTAACAGGAAAAAGCAAAAAATTTCAGAATTGCACCTTGCAATGTGGAGATATTACTGTTTGTGCATTTACAATATTCATTGATTTTTGCCATTGAAAAACGTCCAGAAATGTTTGAAGCTACTGACTGAATGAAAGGAGCTGGCATCTCACTCTCTTTGAATCTTCTTTATCATGCTAGGATTAGCAGGAAAAAGCAAAAAATTTCAGAATTGCACCTTGCAATGTGGAGATATTACTGTTTGTGCATTTACAATATTCATTGATTTTTGCCATTGAAAAACATGTTTTTCATATACCAGAAATGTTTGAAGCTACTGACTGAATGAAAGGAGCTGGCATCTCACTCTCTTTGAATCTTCTTTATCATGCTAGGATTAGCAGGAAAAAGCAAAAAATTTCAGAATTGCACCTTGCAATGTGGAGATATTACTGTTTGTGCATTTACAATATTCATTGATTTTTGCCATTGAAAAACATCATGTTATTCATATACCAGAAATGTTTGAAGCTACTGACTGAATGAAAGGAGCTGGCATCTCACTCTCTTTGAATCTTCTTTATCATGCTAGGATTAGCTGGAAAAAGCAAAAAATTTCCGAATTGCACCTTGCAATGTGGAGATATTACTGTTTGTGCATTTACAATATTCATTGATTTTTGCCATTGAAAAACATGTTTTTCATATACCAGAAATGTTTGAAGCTACTGACTGAATGAAAGGAGCTGGCATCTCACTCTCTTTGAATCTTCTTTATCATGCTAGGATTAGCAGGAAAAAGCAAAAAATTTCAGAATTGCACCTTGCAATGTGGAGATATTACTGTTTGTGCATTTACAATATTCATTGATTTTTGCCATTGAAAAACATGTTTTTCATATACCAGAAATGTTTGAAGCTACTGACTGAATGAAAGGAGCTGGCATCTCACTCTCTTTGAATCTTCTTTATCATGCTAGGATTAACAGGAAAAAGCAAAAAATTTCAGAATTGCACCTTGCAATGTGGAGATATTACTGTTTGTGCATTTACAATATTCATTGATTTTTGCCATTGAAAAACGTCCAGAAATGTTTGAAGCTACTGATTGAATGAAAGGAGCTGGCATCTCACTCTCTTTGAATCTTCTTTATCATGCTAGGATTAACAGGAAAAAGCAAAAAATTTCCGAATTGCACCTTGCAATGTGGAGATATTACTGTTTGTGCATTTACAATATTCATTGATTTTTGCCATTGAAAAACATGTTTTTCATATACCAGAAATGTTTGAAGCTACTGACTGAATGAAAGGAGCTGGCATCTCACTCTCTTTGAATCTTCTTTATCATGCTAGGATTAGCAGGAAAAAGCAAAAAATTTCAGAATTGCACCTTGCAATGTGGAGATATTACTGTTTGTGCATTTACAATATTCATTGATTTTTGCCATTGAAAAACATGTTTTTCATATACCAGAAATGTTTGAAGCTACTGACTGAATGAAAGGAGCTGGCATCTCACTCTCTTTGAATCTTCTTTATCATGCTAGGATTAGCAGGAAAAAGCAAAAAATTTCAGAATTGCACCTTGCAATGTGGAGATATTACTGTTTGTGCATTTACAATATTCATTGATTTTTGCCATTGAAAAACATGTTTTTCATATACCAGAAATGTTTGAAGCTACTGACTGAATGAAAGGAGCTGGCATCTCACTCTCTTTGAATCTTCTTTATCATGCTAGGATTAACAGGAAAAAGCAAAAAATTTCAGAATTGCACCTTGCAATGTGGAGATATTACTGTTTGTGCATTTACAATATTCATTGATTTTTGCCATTGAAAAACGTCCAGAAATGTTTGAAGCTACTGACTGAATGAAAGGAGCTGGCATCTCACTCTCTTTGAATCTTCTTTATCATGCTAGGATTAGCAGGAAAAAGCAAAAAATTTCAGAATTGCACCTTGCAATGTGGAGATATTACTGTTTGTGCATTTACAATATTCATTGATTTTTGCCATTGAAAAACATGTTTTTCATATACCAGAAATGTTTGAAGCTACTGACTGAATGAAAGGAGCTGGCATCTCACTCTCTTTGAATCTTCTTTATCATGCTAGGATTAGCAGGAAAAAGCAAAAAATTTCAGAATTGCACCTTGCAATTTGGAGATATTACTGTTTGTGCATTTACAATATTCATTGATTTTTGCCATTGAAAAACATGTTTTTCATATACCAGAAATGTTTGAAGCTACTGACTGAATGAAAGGAGCTGGCATCTCACTCTCTTTGAATCTTCTTTATCATGCTAGGATTAACAGGAAAAAGCAAAAAATTTCAGAATTGCACCTTGCAATGTGGAGATATTACTGTTTGTGCATTTACAATATTCATTGATTTTTGCCATTGAAAAACGTCCAGAAATGTTTGAAGCTACTGACTGAATGAAAGGAGCTGGCATCTCACTCTCTTTGAATCTTCTTTATCATGCTAGGATTAACAGGAAAAAGCAAAAAATTTCCGAATTGCACCTTGCAATGTGGAGATATTACTGTTTGTGCATTTACAATATTCATTGATTTTTGCCATTGAAAAACATGTTTTTCATATACCAGAAATGTTTGAAGCTACTGACTGAATGAAAGGAGCTGGCATCTCACTCTCTTTGAATCTTCTTTATCATGCTAGGATTAGCAGGAAAAAGCAAAAAATTTCAGAATTGCACCTTGCAATGTGGAGATATTACTGTTTGTGCATTTACAATATTCATTGATTTTTGCCATTGAAAAACATGTTTTTCATATACCAGAAATGTTTGAAGCTACTGACTGAATGAAAGGAGCTGGCATCTCACTCTCTTTGAATCTTCTTTATCATGCTAGGATTAGCAGGAAAAAGCAAAAAATTTCAGAATTGCACCTTGCAATGTGGAGATATTACTGTTTGTGCATTTACAATATTCATTGATTTTTGCCATTGAAAAACATGTTTTTCATATACCAGAAATGTTTGAAGCTACTGACTGAATGAAAGGAGCTGGCATCTCACTCTCTTTGAATCTTCTTTATCATGCTAGGATTAACAGGAAAAAGCAAAAAATTTCAGAATTGCACCTTGCAATGTGGAGATATTACTGTTTGTGCATTTACAATATTCATTGATTTTTGCCATTGAAAAACGTCCAGAAATGTTTGAAGCTACTGACTGAATGAAAGGAGCTGGCATCTCACTCTCTTTGAATCTTCTTTATCATGCTAGGATTAGCAGGAAAAAGCAAAAAATTTCAGAATTGCACCTTGCAATGTGGAGATATTACTGTTTGTGCATTTACAATATTCATTGATTTTTGCCATTGAAAAACATGTTTTTCATATACCAGAAATGTTTGAAGCTACTGACTGAATGAAAGGAGCTGGCATCTCACTCTTTGAATCTTCTTTATCATGCTAGGATTAGCAGGAAAAAGCAAAAAATTTCAGAATTGCACCTTGCAATGTGGAGATATTACTGTTTGTGCATTTACAATATTCATTGATTTTTGCCATTGAAAAACATGTTTTTCATATACCAGAAATGTTTGAAGCTACTGACTGAATGAAAGGAGCTGGCATCTCACTCTCTTTGAGTCTTCTTTATCATGCTAGGATTAACAGGAAAAAGCAAAAAATTTCAGAATTGCACCTTGCAATGTGGAGATATTACTGTTTGTGCATTTACAATATTCATTGATTTTTGCCATTGAAAAACGTCCAGAAATGTTTGAAGCTACTGACTGAATGAAAGGAGCTGGCATCTCACTCTCTTTGAATCTTCTTTATCATGCTAGGATTAGCAGGAAAAAGCAAAAAATTTCAGAATTGCACCTTGCAATGTGGAGATATTACTGTTTGTGCATTTACAATATTCATTGATTTTTGCCATTGAAAACATGTTTTTCATATACCAGAAATGTTTGAAGCTACTGACTGAATGAAAGGAGCTGGCATCTCACTCTTTGAATCTTCTTTATCATGCTAGGATTAGCAGGAAAAAGCAAAAAATTTCAGAATTGCACCTTGCAATGTGGAGATATTACTGTTTGTGCATTTACAATATTCATTGATTTTTGCCATTGAAAAACGTCCAGAAATGTTTGAAGCTACTGACTGAATGAAAGGAGCTGGCATCTCACTCTCTTTGAATCTTCTTTATCATGCTAGGATTAGCAGGAAAAAGCAAAAAATTTCAGAATTGCACCTTGCAATGTGGAGATATTACTGTTTGTGCATTTACAATATTCATTGATTTTTGCCATTGAAAAACATGTTTTTCATATACCAGAAATGTTTGAAGCTACTGACTGAATGAAAGGAGCTGGCATCTCACTCTCTTTGAATCTTCTTTATCATGCTAGGATTAGCAGGAAAAAGCAAAAAAATTCAGAATTGCACCTTGCAATGTGGAGATATTACTGTTTGTGCATTTACAATATTCATTGATTTTTGCCATTGAAAAACATGTTTTTCATATACCAGAAATGTTTGAAGCTACTGACTGAATGAAAGGAGCTGGCATCTCACTCTCTTTGAATCTTCTTTATCATGCTAGGATTAACAGGAAAAAGCAAAAAATTTCAGAATTGCACCTTGCAATGTGGAGATATTACTGTTTGTGCATTTACAATATTCATTGATTTTTGCCATTGAAAAACGTCCAGAAATGTTTGAAGCTACTGACTGAATGAAAGGAGCTGGCATCTCACTCTCTTTGAATCTTCTTTATCATGCTAGGATTAGCAGGAAAAAGCAAAAAATTTCAGAATTGCACCTTGCAATGTGGAGATATTACTGTTTGTGCATTTACAATATTCATTGATTTTTGCCATTGAAAAACATCATGTTATTCATATACCAGAAATGTTTGAAGCTACTGACTGAATGAAAGGAGCTGGCATCTCACTCTCTTTGAATCTTCTTTATCATGCTAGGATTAGCTGGAAAAAGCAAAAAATTTCCGAATTGCACCTTGCAATGTGGAGATATTACTGTTTGTGCATTTACAATATTCATTGATTTTTGCCATTGAAAAACATGTTTTTCATATACCAGAAATGTTTGAAGCTACTGACTGAATGAAAGGAGCTGGCATCTCACTCTCTTTGAATCTTCTTTATCATGCTAGGATTAGCAGGAAAAAGCAAAAAATTTCAGAATTGCACCTTGCAATGTGGAGATATTACTGTTTGTGCATTTACAATATTCATTGATTTTTGCCATTGAAAAACATGTTTTTCATATACCAGAAATGTTTGAAGCTACTGACTGAATGAAAGGAGCTGGCATCTCACTCTCTTTGAATCTTCTTTATCATGCTAGGATTAACAGGAAAAAGCAAAAAATTTCAGAATTGCACCTTGCAATGTGGAGATATTACTGTTTGTGCATTTACAATATTCATTGATTTTTGCCATTGAAAAACGTCCAGAAATGTTTGAAGCTACTGACTGAATGAAAGGAGCTGGCATCTCACTCTCTTTGAATCTTCTTTATCATGCTAGGATTAGCAGGAAAAAGCAAAAAATTTCATAATTGCACCTTGCAATGTGGAGATATTACTGTTTGTGCATTTACAATATTCATTGATTTTTGCCATTGAAAAACATGTTTTTCATATACCAGAAATGTTTGAAGCTACTGACTGAATGAAAGGAGCTGGCATCTCACTCTTTGAATCTTCTTTATCATGCTAGGATTAGCAGGAAAAAGCCAAAAATTTCAGAATTGCACCTTGCAATGTGGAGATATTACTGTTTGTGCATTTACAATATTCATTGATTTTTGCCATTGAAAAACATGTTTTTCATATACCAGAAATGTTTGAAGCTACTGACTGAATGAAAGGAGCTGGCATCTCACTCTCTTTGAATCTTCTTTATCATGCTAGGATTAACAGGAAAAAGCAAAAAATGTCAGAATTGCACCTTGCAATGTGGAGATATTACTGTTTGTGCATTTACAATATTCATTGATTTTTGCCATTGAAAAACATGTTTTTCATATACCAGAAATGTTTGAAGCTACTGACTGAATGAAAGGAGCTGGCATCTCACTCTCTTTGAATCTTCTTTATCATGCTAGGATTAACAGGAAAAAGCAAAAAATTTCAGAATTGCACCTTGCAATGTGGAGATATTACTGTTTGTGCATTTACAATATTCATTGATTTTTGCCATTGAAAAACGTCCAGAAATGTTTGAAGCTACTGACTGAATGAAAGGAGCTGGCATCTCACTCTCTTTGAATCTTCTTTATCATGCTAGGATTAGCAGGAAAAAGCAAAAAATTTCAGAATTGCACCTTGCAATGTGGAGATATTACTGTTTGTGCATTTACAATATTCATTGATTTTTGCCATTGAAAAACATGTTTTTCATATACCAGAAATGTTTGAAGCTACTGACTGAATGAAAGGAGCTGGCATCTCACTCTATTTGAATCTTCTTTATCATGCTAGGATTAGCAGGAAAAAGCAAAAAATTTCAGAATTGCACCTTGCAATGTGGAGATATTACTGTTTGTGCATTTACAATATTCATTGATTTTTGCCATTGAAAAACATGTTTTTCATATACCAGAAATGTTTGAAGCTACTGACTGAATGAAAGGAACTGGCATCTCACTCTCTTTGAATCTTCTTTATCATGCTAGGATTAACAGGAAAAAGCAAAAAATTTCAGAATTGCACCTTGCAATGTGGAGATATTACTGTTTGTGCATTTACAATATTCATTGATTTTTGCCATTGAAAAACATGTTTTTCATATACCAGAAATGTTTGAAGCTACTGACTGAATGAAAGGAGCTGGCATCTCACTCTCTTTGAATCTTCTTTATCATGCTAGGATTAGCAGGAAAAAGCAAAGAATTTCCGAATTGCACCTTGCAATGTGGAGATATTACTGTTTGTGCATTTACAATATTCATTGATTTTTGCCATTGAAAAACGTCCAGAAATGTTTGAAGCTACTGACTGAATGAAAGGAGCTGGCATCTCACTCTCTTTGAATCTTCTTTATCACGCTAGGATTAGCAGGAAAAAGCAAAAAATTTCAGAATTGCACCTTGCAATGTGGAGATATTACTGTTTGTGCATTTACAATATTCATTGATTTTTGCCATTGAAAAACATGTTTTTCATATACCAGAAATGTTTGAAGCTACTGACTGAATGAAAGGAGCTGGCATCTCACTCTCTTTGAATCTTCTTTATCATGCTAGGATTAGCAGGAAAAAGCAAAGAATTTCCGAATTGCACCTTGCAATGTGGAGATATTACTGTTTGTGCATTTACAATATTCATTGATTTTTGCCATTGAAAAACATGTTTTTCATATACCAGAAATGTTTGAAGCTACTGACTGAATGAAAGGAGCTGGCATCTCACTCTCTTTGAATCTTCTTTATCATGCTAGGATTAGCAGGAAAAAGCAAAAAATTTCAGAATTGCACCTTGCAATGTGGAGATATTACTGTTTGTGCATTTACAATATTCATTGATTTTTGCCATTTAAAAACATGTTTTTCATATACCAGAAATGTTTGAAGCTACTGACTGAATGAAAGGAGCTGGCATCTCACTCTCTTTGAATCTTCTTTATCATGCTAGGATTAACAGGAAAAAGCAAAAAATTTCAGAATTGCACCTTGCAATGTGGAGATATTACTGTTTGTGCATTTACAATATTCATTGATTTTTGCCATTGAAAAACGTCCAGAAATG
This sequence comes from Phyllobates terribilis, assembly GCF_046119375.1. Taxonomy (NCBI): domain Eukaryota; kingdom Metazoa; phylum Chordata; class Amphibia; order Anura; family Dendrobatidae; genus Phyllobates; species Phyllobates terribilis. The sequence continues at coordinate 129,740 of NW_027364083.1, read as the reverse complement.
TTTGAAGCTACTGACTGAATGAAAGGAGCTGGCATCTCACTCTCTTTGAATCTTCTTTATCATGCTAGGATTAGCAGGAAAAAGCAAAAAATTTCAGAATTGCACCTTGCAATGTGGAGATATTACTGTTTGTGCATTTACAATATTCATTGATTTTTGCCATTGAAAAACATGTTTTTCATATACCAGAAATGTTTGAAGCTACTGACTGAATGAAAGGAGCTGGCATCTCACTCTTTGAATCTTCTTTATCATGCTAGGATTAGCAGGAAAAAGCAAAAAATTTCAGAATTGCACCTTGCAATGTGGAGATATTACTGTTTGTGCATTTACAATATTCATTGATTTTTGCCATTGAAAAACATGTTTTTCATATACCAGAAATGTTTGAAGCTACTGACTGAATGAAAGGAGCTGGCATCTCACTCTCTTTGAATCTTCTTTATCATGCTAGGATTAGCAGGAAAAAGCAAAAAATTTCAGAATTGCACCTTGCAATGTGGAGATATTACTGTTTGTGCATTTACAATATTCATTGATTTTTGCCATTGAAAAACATGTTTTTCATATACCAGAAATGTTTGAAGCTACTGACTGAATGAAAGGAGCTGGCATCTCACTCTCTTTGAATCTTCTTTATCATGCTAGGATTAACAGGAAAAAGCAAAAAATTTCAGAATTGCACCTTGCAATGTGGAGATATTACTGTTTGTGCATTTACAATATTCATTGATTTTTGCCATTGAAAAACGTCCAGAAATGTTTGAAGCTACTGACTGAATGAAAGGAGCTGGCATCTCACTCTCTTTGAATCTTCTTTATCATGCTAGGATTAGCAGGAAAAAGCAAAAAAATTCAGAATTGCACCTTGCAATGTGGAGATATTACTGTTTGTGCATTTACAATATTCATTGATTTTTGCCATTGAAAAACATGTTTTTCATATACCAGAAATGCTTGAAGCTACTGACTGAATGAAAGGAGCTGGCATCTCACTCTTTGAATCTTCTTTATCATGCTAGGATTAGCAGGAAAAAGCAAAAAATTTCAGAATTGCACCTTGCAATGTGGAGATATTACTGTTTGTGCATTTACAATATTCATTGATTTTTGCCATTGAAAAACATGTTTTTCATATACCAGAAATGTTTGAAGCTACTGACTGAATGAAAGGAGCTGGCATCTCACTCTCTTTGAATCTTCTTTATCATGCTAGGATTAACAGGAAAAAGCAAAAAATTTCAGAATTGCACCTTGCAATGTGGAGATATTACTGTTTGTGCATTTACAATATTCATTGATTTTTGCCATTGAAAAACGTCCAGAAATGTTTGAAGCTACTGACTGAATGAAAGGAGCTGGCATCTCACTCTCTTTGAATCTTCTTTATCATGCTAGGATTAGCAGGAAAAAGCAAAAAATTTCAGAATTGCACCTTGCAATGTGGAGATATTACTGTTTGTGCATTTACAATATTCATTGATTTTTGCCATTGAAAAACATCATGTTATTCATATACCAGAAATGTTTGAAGCTACTGACTGAATGAAAGGAGCTGGCATCTCACTCTCTTTGAATCTTCTTTATCATGCTAGGATTAGCTGGAAAAAGCAAAAAATTTCCGAATTGCACCTTGCAATGTGGAGATATTACTGTTTGTGCATTTACAATATTCATTGATTTTTGCCATTGAAAAACATGTTTTTCATATACCAGAAATGTTTGAAGCTACTGACTGAATGAAAGGAGCTGGCATCTCACTCTCTTTGAATCTTCTTTATCATGCTAGGATTAGCAGGAAAAAGCAAAAAATTTCAGAATTGCACCTTGCAATGTGGAGATATTACTGTTTGTGCATTTACAATATTCATTGATTTTTGCCATTGAAAAACATGTTTTTCATATACCAGAAATGTTTGAAGCTACTGACTGAATGAAAGGAGCTGGCATCTCACTCTCTTTGAATCTTCTTTATCATGCTAGGATTAACAGGAAAAAGCAAAAAATTTCAGAATTGCACCTTGCAATGTGGAGATATTACTGTTTGTGCATTTACAATATTCATTGATTTTTGCCATTGAAAAACGTCCAGAAATGTTTGAAGCTACTGACTGAATGAAAGGAGCTGGCATCTCACTCTCTTTGAATCTTCTTTATCATGCTAGGATTAGCAGGAAAAAGCAAAAAATTTCATAATTGCACCTTGCAATGTGGAGATATTACTGTTTGTGCATTTACAATATTCATTGATTTTTGCCATTGAAAAACATGTTTTTCATATACCAGAAATGTTTGAAGCTACTGACTGAATGAAAGGAGCTGGCATCTCACTCTTTGAATCTTCTTTATCATGCTAGGATTAGCAGGAAAAAGCAAAAAATTTCAGAATTGCACCTTGCAATGTGGAGATATTACTGTTTGTGCATTTACAATATTCATTGATTTTTGCCATTGAAAAACATGTTTTTCATATACCAGAAATGTTTGAAGCTACTGACTGAATGAAAGGAGCTGGCATCTCACTCTCTTTGAATCTTCTTTATCATGCTAGGATTAACAGGAAAAAGCAAAAAATTTCAGAATTGCACCTTGCAATGTGGAGATATTACTGTTTGTGCATTTACAATATTCATTGATTTTTGCCATTGAAAAACATGTTTTTCATATACCAGAAATGTTTGAAGCTACTGACTGAATGAAAGGAGCTGGCATCTCACTCTCTTTGAATCTTCTTTATCATGCTAGGATTAACAGGAAAAAGCAAAAAATTTCAGAATTGCACCTTGCAATGTGGAGATATTACTGTTTGTGCATTTACAATATTCATTGATTTTTGCCATTGAAAAACGTCCAGAAATGTTTGAAGCTACTGACTGAATGAAAGGAGCTGGCATCTCACTCTCTTTGAATCTTCTTTATCATGCTAGGATTAGCAGGAAAAAGCAAAAAATTTCAGAATTGCACCTTGCAATGTGGAGATATTACTGTTTGTGCATTTACAATATTCATTGATTTTTGCCATTGAAAAACATGTTTTTCATATACCAGAAATGTTTGAAGCTACTGACTGAATGAAAGGAGCTGGCATCTCACTCTATTTGAATCTTCTTTATCATGCTAGGATTAGCAGGAAAAAGCAAAAAATTTCAGAATTGCACCTTGCAATGTGGAGATATTACTGTTTGTGCATTTACAATATTCATTGATTTTTGCCATTGAAAAACATGTTTTTCATATACCAGAAATGTTTGAAGCTACTGACTGAATGAAAGGAACTGGCATCTCACTCTCTTTGAATCTTCTTTATCATGCTAGGATTAACAGGAAAAAGCAAAAAATTTCAGAATTGCACCTTGCAATGTGGAGATATTACTGTTTGTGCATTTACAATATTCATTGATTTTTGCCATTGAAAAACATGTTTTTCATATACCAGAAATGTTTGAAGCTACTGACTGAATGAAAGGAGCTGGCATCTCACTCTCTTTGAATCTTCTTTATCATGCTAGGATTAGCAGGAAAAAGCAAAGAATTTCCGAATTGCACCTTGCAATGTGGAGATATTACTGTTTGTGCATTTACAATATTCATTGATTTTTGCCATTGAAAAACGTCCAGAAATGTTTGAAGCTACTGACTGAATGAAAGGAGCTGGCATCTCACTCTCTTTGAATCTTCTTTATCACGCTAGGATTAGCAGGAAAAAGCAAAAAATTTCAGAATTGCACCTTGCAATGTGGAGATATTACTGTTTGTGCATTTACAATATTCATTGATTTTTGCCATTGAAAAACATGTTTTTCATATACCAGAAATGTTTGAAGCTACTGACTGAATGAAAGGAGCTGGCATCTCACTCTCTTTGAATCTTCTTTATCATGCTAGGATTAGCAGGAAAAAGCAAAGAATTTCCGAATTGCACCTTGCAATGTGGAGATATTACTGTTTGTGCATTTACAATATTCATTGATTTTTGCCATTGAAAAACATGTTTTTCATATACCAGAAATGTTTGAAGCTACTGACTGAATGAAAGGAGCTGGCATCTCACTCTCTTTGAATCTTCTTTATCATGCTAGGATTAGCAGGAAAAAGCAAAAAATTTCAGAATTGCACCTTGCAATGTGGAGATATTACTGTTTGTGCATTTACAATATTCATTGATTTTTGCCATTTAAAAACATGTTTTTCATATACCAGAAATGTTTGAAGCTACTGACTGAATGAAAGGAGCTGGCATCTCACTCTCTTTGAATCTTCTTTATCATGCTAGGATTAACAGGAAAAAGCAAAAAATTTCAGAATTGCACCTTGCAATGTGGAGATATTACTGTTTGTGCATTTACAATATTCATTGATTTTTGCCATTGAAAAACGTCCAGAAATGTTTGAAGCTACTGACTGAATGAAAGGAGCTGGCATCTCACTCTCTTTGAATCTTCTTTATCATGCTAGGATTAGCAGGAAAAAGCAAAAAATTTCAGAATTGCACCTTGCAATGTGGAGATATTACTGTTTGTGCATTTACAATATTCATTGATTTTTGCCATTGAAAAACATGTTTTTCATATACCAGAAATGTTTGAAGCTACTGACTGAATGAAAGGAGCTGGCATCTCACTCTTTGAATCTTCTTTATCATGCTAGGATTAGCAGGAAAAAGCAAAAAAATTCAGAATTGCACCTTGCAATGTGGAGATATTACTGTTTGTGCATTTACAATATTCATTGATTTTTGCCATTGAAAAACATGTTTTTCATATACCAGAAATGTTTGAAGCTACTGACTGAATGAAAGGAGCTGGCATCTCACTCTCTTTGAATCTTCTTTATCATGCTAGGATTAGCAGGAAAAAGCAAAAAATTTCAGAATTGCACCTTGCAATGTGGAGATATTACTGTTTGTGCATTTACAATATTCATTGATTTTTGCCATTGAAAAACATGTTTTTCATATACCAGAAATGTTTGAAGCTACTGACTGAATGAAAGGAGCTGGCATCTCACTCTCTTTGAATCTTCTTTATCATGCTAGGATTAACAGGAAAAAGCAAAAAATTTCAGAATTGCACCTTGCAATGTGGAGATATTACTGTTTGTGCATTTACAATATTCATTGATTTTTGCCATTGAAAAACGTCCAGAAATGTTTGAAGCTACTGACTGAATGAAAGGAGCTGGCATCTCACTCTCTTTGAATCTTCTTTATCATGCTAGGATTAGCAGGAAAAAGCAAAAAAATTCAGAATTGCACCTTGCAATGTGGAGATATTACTGTTTGTGCATTTACAATATTCATTGATTTTTGCCATTGAAAAACATGTTTTTCATATACCAGAAATGTTTGAAGCTACTGACTGAATGAAAGGAGCTGGCATCTCACTCTTTGAATCTTCTTTATCATGCTAGGATTAGCAGGAAAAAGCAAAAAATTTCAGAATTGCACCTTGCAATGTGGAGATATTACTGTTTGTGCATTTACAATATTCATTGATTTTTGCCATTGAAAAACATGTTTTTCATATACCAGAAATGTTTGAAGCTACTGACTGAATGAAAGGAGCTGGCATCTCACTCTCTTTGAATCTTCTTTATCATGCTAGGATTAACAGGAAAAAGCAAAAAATTTCAGAATTGCACCTTGCAATGTGGAGATATTACTGTTTGTGCATTTACAATATTCATTGATTTTTGCCATTGAAAAACATGTTTTTCATATACCAGAAATGTTTGAAGCTACTGACTGAATGAAAGGAGCTGGCATCTCACTCTCTTTGAATCTTCTTTATCATGCTAGGATTAACAGGAAAAAGCAAAAAATTTCAGAATTGCACCTTGCAATGTGGAGATATTACTGTTTGTGCATTTACAATATTCATTGATTTTTGCCATTGAAAAACGTCCAGAAATGTTTGAAGCTACTGACTGAATGAAAGGAGCCGGCATCTCACTCTCTTTGAATCTTCTTTATCATGCTAGGATTAGCAGGAAAAAGCAAAAAATTTCAGAATTGCACCTTGCAATGTGGAGATATTACTGTTTGTGCATTTACAATATTCATTGATTTTTGCCATTGAAAAACATGTTTTTCATATACCAGAAATGTTTGAAGCTACTGACTGAATGAAAGGAGCTGGCATCTCACTCTCTTTGAATCTTCTTTATCATGCTAGGATTAACAGGAAAAAGCAAAAAATTTCAGAATTGCACCTTGCAATGTGGAGATATTACTGTTTGTGCATTTACAATATTCATTGATTTTTGCCATTGAAAAACATGTTTTTCATATACCAGAAATGTTTGAAGCTACTGACTGAATGAAAGGAGCTGGCATCTCACTCTCTTTGAATCTTCTTTATCATGCTAGGATTAACAGGAAAAAGCAAAAAATTTCAGAATTGCACCTTGCAATGTGGAGATATTACTGTTTGTGCATTTACAATATTCATTGATTTTTGCCATTGAAAAACGTCCAGAAATGTTTGAAGCTACTGACTGAATGAAAGGAGCTGGCATCTCACTCTCTTTGAATCTTCTTTATCATGCTAGGATTAGCAGGAAAAAGCAAAAAATTTCAGAATTGCACCTTGCAATGTGGAGATATTACTGTTTGTGCATTTACAATATTCATTGATTTTTGCCATTGAAAAACATGTTTTTCATATACCAGAAATGTTTGAAGCTACTGACTGAATGAAAGGAGCTGGCATCTCACTCTCTTTGAATCTTCTTTATCATGCTAGGATTAGCAGGAAAAAGCAAAAAATTTCAGAATTGCACCTTGCAATGTGGAGATATTACTGTTTGTGCATTTACAATATTCATTGATTTTTGCCATTGAAAAACATGTTTTTCATATACCAGAAATGTTTGAAGCTACTGACTGAATGAAAGGAGCTGGCATCTCACTCTCTTTGAAACTTCTTTATCATGCTAGGATTAACAGGAAAAAGCAAAAAATTTCAGAATTGCACCTTGCAATGTGGAGATATTACTGTTTGTGCATTTACAATATTCATTGATTTTTGCCATTGAAAAACGTCCAGAAATGTTTGAAGCTACTGACTGAATGAAAGGAGCTGGCATCTCACTCTCTTTGAATCTTCTTTATCATGCTAGGATTAGCAGGAAAAAGCAAAAAATTTCAGAATTGCACCTTGCAATGTGGAGATATTACTGTTTGTGCATTTACAATATTCATTGATTTTTGCCATTGAAAAACATCATGTTATTCATATACCAGAAATGTTTGAAGCTACTGACTGAATGAAAGGAGCTGGCATCTCACTCTCTTTGAATCTTCTTTATCATGCTAGGATTAGCAGGAAAGAGCAAAGAATTTCCGAATTGCACCTTGCAATGTGGAGATATTACTGTTTGTGCATTTACAATATTCATTGATTTTTGCCATTGAAAAACATGTTTTTCATATACCAGAAATGTTTGAAGCTACTGACTGAATGAAAGGAGCTGGCATCTCACTCTCTTTGAATCTTCTTTATCATGCTAGGATTAGCAGGAAAAAGCAAAAAATTTCAGAATTGCACCTTGCAATGTGGAGATATTACTGTTTGTGCATTTACAATATTCATTGATTTTTGCCATTGAAAAACATGTTTTTCATATACCAGAAATGTTTGAAGCTACTGACTGAATGAAAGGAGCTGGCATCTCACTCTTTGAATCTTCTTTATCATGCTAGGATTAGCAGGAAAAAGCAAAAAATTTCAGAATTGCACCTTGCAATGTGGAGATATTACTGTTTGTGCATTTACAATATTCATTGATTTTTGCCATTGAAAAACATGTTTTTCATATACCAGAAATGTTTGAAGCTACTGACTGAATGAAAGGAGCTGGCATCTCACTCTCTTTGAATCTTCTTTATCATGCTAGGATTAACAGGAAAAAGCAAAAAATTTCAGAATTGCACCTTGCAATGTGGAGATATTACTGTTTGTGCATTTACAATATTCATTGATTTTTGCCATTGAAAAACATGTTTTTCATATACCAGAAATGTTTGAAGCTACTGACTGAATGAAAGGAGCTGGCATCTCACTCTATTTGAATCTTCTTTATCATGCTAGGATTAACAGGAAAAAGCAAAAAATTTCAGAATTGCACCTTGCAATGTGGAGATATTACTGTTTGTGCATTTACAATATTCATTGATTTTTGCCATTGAAAAACGTCCAGAAATGTTTGAAGCTACTGACTGAATGAAAGGAGCTGGCATCTCACTCTCTTTGAATCTTCTTTATCATGCTAGGATTAGCAGGAAAAAGCAAAAAATTTCAGAATTGCACCTTGCAATGTGGAGATATTACTGTTTGTGCATTTACAATATTCATTGATTTTTGCCATTGAAAAACATGTTTTTCATATACCAGAAATGTTTGAAGCTACTGACTGAATGAAAGGAGCTGGCATCTCACTCTCTTTGAATCTTCTTTATCATGCTAGGATTTACAGGAAAAAGCAAAAAATTTCAGAATTGCACCTTGCAATGTGGAGATATTACTGTTTGTGCATTTACAATATTCATTGATTTTTGCCATTGAAAAACATGTTTTTCATATACCAGAAATGTTTGAAGCTACTGACTGAATGAAAGGAGCTGGCATCTCACTCTCTTTGAATCTTCTTTATCATGCTAGGATTAACAGGAAAAAGCAAAAAATTTCAGAATTGCACCTTGCAATGTGGAGATATTACTGTTTGTGCATTTACAATATTCATTGATTTTTGCCATTGAAAAACGTCCAGAAATGTTTGAAGCTACTGACTGAATGAAAGGAGCTGGCATCTCACTCTCTTTGAATCTTCTTTATCATGCTAGGATTAGCAGGAAAAAGCAAAAAATTTCAGAATTGCACCTTGCAATGTGGAGATATTACTGTTTGTGCATTTACAATATTCATTGATTTTTGCCATTGAAAAACATGTTTTTCATATACCAGAAATGTTTGAAGCTACTGACTGAATGAAAGGAGCTGGCATCTCACTTTCTTTGAATCTTCTTTATCATGCTAGGATTAGCAGGAAAAAGCAAAAAATTTCAGAATTGCACCTTGCAATGTGGAGATATTACTGTTTGTGCATTTACAATATTCATTGATTTTTGCCATTGAAAAACATGTTTTTCATATACCAGAAATGTTTGAAGCTACTGACTGAATGAAAGGAGCTGGCATCTCACTCTCTTTGAATCTTCTTTATCATGCTACGAGGAGCAGGAAAAAGCAAAAAATTTCAGAATTGCACCTTGCAATGCGGAGAAATTACTGTTTGTGCATTTACAATATTCATTGATTTTTGCCATTGAAAAACATCATGTTATTCATATACCAGAAATGATTGAAGCTACTGACTGAATGAAAGGAGCTGGCATCTCACTCTCTTTGAATCTTATTTATCATGCTAAGAGGAGCAGGAAAAAGTAAAAAATTTCAGAATTGCACCTTGCAATGCGGAGAAATTACTGTTTGTGCATTTATAATATTCAATGATTTTTGCCATTGAAAAACGTCCAGAAATGATTGAAGCTACTGACTGAACGAAAGGAGCTGGCATCTCACTCTCTTTGAATCTTCTTTATCATGCTAAGAGGAGCAGGAAAAAGCAAAAAATTTCAGAATTGCACCTTGCAATGCGGAGAAATTACTGTTTGTGCATTTACAATATTCATTGATTTTTGCCATTGAAAAACATCATGTTATTCATATACCAGAAATGTTTGAAGCTACTGACTGAATGAAAGGAGCTGGCATCTCACTCTCTTTGAATCTTCTTTATCATGCTAAGAGGAGCAGGAAAAAGCAAAAAATTTCAGAATTGCACCTTGCAATGCGGAGAAATTACTGTTTGTGCATTTACAATATTCATTGATTTTTGCCATTGAAAAACGTCCAGAAATGATTGAAGCTACTGACTGAATGAAAGGAGCTGGCATCTCACTCTCTTTGAATCTTCTTTATCATGCTAAGAGGAGCAGGAAAAAGCAAAAAATTTCAGAATTGCACCTTGCAATGCGGAGAAATTACTGTTTGTGCATTTACAATATCCATTGATTTTTGCCATTGAAAAACATCATGTTATTCATATACCAGAAATGTTTGAAGCTACTGACTGAATGAAAGGAGCTGACATCTCACTCTCTTTGAATCTTCTTTATCATGCTAAGAGGAGCAGGAAAAAGCAAAAAATTTCAGAATTGCACCTTGCAATGCGGAGAAATTACTGTTTGTGCATTTACAATATTCATTGATTTTTGCCATTGAAAAACGTCCAGAAATGATTGAAGCTACTGACTGAATGAAAGGAGCTGGCATCTCACTCTCTTTGAATCTTCTTTATCATGCTAAGAGGAGCAGGAAAAAGCAAAAAATTTCAGAATTGCACCTTGCAATGCGGAGAAATTACTGTTTGTGCATTTACAATATTCATTGATTTTTGCCATTGAAAAACATTATGTTATTCATATACCAGAAATGTTTGAAGCTACTGACTGAATGAAAGGAGCTGGCATCTCACTCTCTTTGAATCTTCTTTATCATGCTAAGAGGAGCAGGAAAAAGCAAAAAATTTCAGACTTGCACCTTGCAATGCGGAGAAATTACTGTTTGTGCATTTACAATATTCATTGATTTTTGCCATTGAAAAACATCATGTTATTCATATACCAGAAATGTTTGAAGCTACTGACTGAATGAAAGGAGCTGGCATCTCACTCTCTTTGAGTATTCTTTACCATGCTAAGAGGAGCAGGAAAAAGCAAAAAATTTCAGAATTGCACCTTGCAATGCGGAGAAATTACTGTTTGTGCATTTACAATATTCATTGATTTTTGCCATTGAAAAACGTCCAGAAATGATTGAAGCTACTGACTGAATGAAAGGAGCTGGCATCTCACTCTCTTTGAATCTTCTTTATCATGCTAAGAGGAGCAGGAAAAAGCAAAAAATTTCAGAATTGCACCTTGCAATGCGGAGAAATTACAGTTTGTGCATTTACAATATTCATTGATTTTTGCCATTGAAAAACGTCCAGAAATGATTGAAGCTACTAACTGAATGAAAGGAGCTGGCATCTCACTCTCTTTGAATCTTCTTTATCATGCTAAGAGGAGCAGGAAAAAGCAAAAAATTTCAGACTTGCACCTTGCAATGCGGAGAAATTACTGTTTGTGCATTTACAATATTCATTGATTTTTGTCATTGAAAAACATCATGTTATTCATATACCAGAAATGTTTGAAGCTACTGACTGAATGAAAGGAGCTGGCATCTCACTCTCTTTGAATCTTCTTTACCATGCTAAGAGGAGCAGGAAAAAGCAAAACATTTCAGAATTGCACCTTGCAATGCACAGAAATTACTGTTTGTGCATTTACAATATTCATTGATTTTTGCCATTGAAAAACGTCCAGAAATGATTGAAGCTACTGACTGAATGAAAGGAGCTGGCATCTCACTCTCTTTGAATCTTCTTTATCATGCTAAGAGGAGCAGGAAAAAGCAAAAAATTTCAGAATTGCACCTTGCAATGCGGAGAAATTTCAGTTTGTGCATTTACAATATTCATTGATTTTTGCCATTGAAAAACGTCCAGAAATGATTGAAGCTACTGACTGAATGAAAGGAGCTGGCATCTCACTCTCTTTGAATCTTCTTTATCATGCTAAGAGGAGCAGGAAAAAGCAAAAAATTTCAGAATTGCACCTTGCAATGCGGAGAAATTACTGTTTGTGCATTTACAATATTCATTGATTTTTGCAATTGAAAAACGTCCAGAAATGATTGAAGCTACTGACTGAATGAAAGGAGCTGGCATCTCACTCTCTTTGAATCTTCTTTATCATGCTAAGAGGAGCAGGAAAAAGCAAAAAATTTCAGAATTGCACCTTGCAATGCGGAGAAATTACTGTTTGTGCATTTACAATATTCATTGATTTTTGCCATTGAAAAACATGTTATTCATATACCAGAAATGTTTGAAGCTACTGACTGAATGAAAGGAGCTGGCACCTCACTCTCTTTGAATCTTCTTTATCATGCTAAGAGGAGCAGGAAAAAGCAAAAAATTTCAGAATTGCACCTTGCAATGCGGAGAAATTACTGTTTGTGCATTTACAATATTCATTGATTTTTGCCATTGAAAAACGTCCAGAAATGATTGAAGCTACTGACTGAATGAAAGGAGCTGGCATCTCACTCTCTTTGAATCTTCTTTATCATGCTAAGAGGAGCAGGAAAAAGCAAAAAATTTCAGAATTGCGCCTTGCAATGTGGAGATATTACTGTTTGTGCATTTACAATATTCATTGATTTTTGCCATTGAAAAACATGTTTTTCATATACCAGAAATGTTTGAAGCTACTGACTGAATGAAAGGAGCTGGCATCTCACTCTCTTTGAATCTTCTTTATCATGCTAGGATTAGCAGGAAAAAGCAAAAAATTTCAGAATTGCACCTTGCAATGTGGAGATATTACTGTTTGTGCATTTACAATATTCATTGACTTTTGCCATTGAAAAACATGTTTTTCATATACCAGAAATGTTTGAAGCTACTGACTGAATGAAAGGAGCTGGCATCTCACTCTCTTTGAATCTTCTTTATCATGCTAGGATTAGCAGGAAAAAGCAAAAAATTTCAGAATTGCACCTTGCAATGTGGAGATATTACTGTTTGTGCATTTACAATATTCATTGATTTTTGCCATTGAAAAACATGTTTTTCATATACCAGAAATGTTTGAAGCTACTGACTGAATGAAAGGAGCTGGCATCTCACTCTCTTTGAATCTTCTTTATCATGCTAGGATTAACAGGAAAAAGCAAAAAATTTCAGAATTGCACCTTGCAATGTGGAGATATTACTGTTTGTGCATTTACAATATTCATTGATTTTTGCCATTGAAAAACGTCCAGAAATGTTTGAAGCTACTGACTGAATGAAAGGAGCTGGCATCTCACTCTCTTTGAATCTTCTTTATCATGCTAGGATTAGCAGGAAAAAGCAAAAAATTTCAGAATTGCACCTTGCAATGTGGAGATATTACTGTTTGTGCATTTACAATATTCATTGATTTTTGCCATTGAAAAACATGTTTTTCATATACCAGAAATGTTTGATGCTACTGACTGAATGAAAGGAGCTGGCATCTCACTCTCTTTGAATCTTCTTTATCATGCTAGGATTAACAGGAAAAAGCAAAAAATTTCAGAATTGCACCTTGCAATGTGGAGATATTACTGTTTGTGCATTTACAATATTCATTGATTTTTGCCATTGAAAAACATGTTTTTCATATACCAGAAATGTTTGAAGCTACTGACTGAATGAAAGGAGCTGGCATCTCACTCTCTTTGAATCTTCTTTATCATGCTAGGATTAACAGGAAAAAGCAAAAAATTTCAGAATTGCACCTTGCAATGTGGAGATATTACTGTTTGTGCATTTACAATATTCATTGATTTTTGCCATTGAAAAACGTCCAGAAATGTTTGAAGCTACTGACTGAATGAAAGGAGCTGGCATCTCACTCTCTTTGAATCTTCTTTATCATGCTAGGATTAGCAGGAAAAAGCAAAAAATTTCAGAATTGCACCTTGCAATGTGGAGATATTACTGTTTGTGCATTTACAATATTCATTGATTTTTGCCATTGAAAAACATGTTTTTCATATACCAGAAATGTTTGAAGCTACTGACTGAATGAAAGGAGCTGGCATCTCACTCTCTTTGAATCTTCTTTATCATGCTAGGATTAGCAGGAAAAAGCAAAAAATTTCAGAATTGCACCTTGCAATGTGGAGATATTACTGTTTGTGCATTTACAATATTCATTGATTTTTGCCATTGAAAAACATGTTTTTCATATACCAGAAATGTTTGAAGCTACTGACTGAATGAAAGGAGCTGGCATCTCACTCTCTTTGAATCTTCTTTATCATGCTAGGATTAACAGGAAAAAGCAAAAAATTTCAGAATTGCACCTTGCAATGTGGAGATATTACTGTTTGTGCATTTACAATATTCATTGATTTTTGCCATTGAAAAACGTCCAGAAATGTTTGAAGCTACTGACTGAATGAAAGGAGCTGGCATCTCACTCTCTTTGAATCTTCTTTATCATGCTAGGATTAGCAGGAAAAAGCAAAAAATTTCAGAATTGCACCTTGCAATGTGGAGATATTACTGTTTGTGCATTTACAATATTCATTGATTTTTGCCATTGAAAAACATGTTTTTCATATACCAGAAATGTTTGAAGCTACTGACTGAATGAAAGGAGCTGGCATCTCACTCTCTTTGAATCTTCTTTATCATGCTAGGATTAGCAGGAAAAAGCAAAAAATTTCAGAATTGCACCTTGCAATGTGGAGATATTACTGTTTGTGCATTTACAATATTCATTGATTTTTGCCATTGAAAAACATGTTTTTCATATACCAGAAATGTTTGAAGCTACTGACTGAATGAAAGGAGCTGGCATCTCACTCTCTTTGAATCTTCTTTATCATGCTAGGATTAGCAGGAAAAAGCAAAAAATTTCAGAATTGCACCTTGCAATGTGGAGATATTACTGTTTGTGCATTTACAATATTCATTGATTTTTGCCATTGAAAAACATGTTTTTCATATACCAGAAATGTTTGAAGCTACTGACTGAATGAAAGGAGCTGGCATCTCACTCTCTTTGAATCTTCTTTATCATGCTAGGATTAACAGGAAAAAGCAAAAAATTTCAGAATTGCACCTTGCAATGTGGAGATATTACTGTTTGTGCATTTACAATATTCATTGATTTTTGCCATTGAAAAACGTCCAGAAATGTTTGAAGCTACTGACTGAATGAAAGGAGCTGGCATCTCACTCTCTTTGAATCTTCTTTATCATGCTAGGATTAGCAGGAAAAAGCAAAAAATTTCAGAATTGCGCCTTGCAATGTGGAGATATTACTGTTTGTGCATTTACAATATTCATTGATTTTTGCCATTGAAAAACATGTTTTTCATATACCAGAAATGTTTGAAGCTACTGACTGAATGAAAGGAGCTGGCATCTCACTCTTTGAATCTTCTTTATCATGCTAGGATTAGCAGGAAAAAGCAAAAAATTTCAGAATTGCACCTTGCAATGTGGAGATATTACTGTTTGTGCATTTACAATATTCATTGATTTTTGCCATTGAAAAACATGTTTTTCATATACCAGAAATGTTTGAAGCTACTGACTGAATGAAAGGAGCTGGCATCTCACTCTCTTTGAATCTTCTTTATCATGCTAGGATTAACAGGAAAAAGCAAAAAATTTCAGAATTGCACCTTGCAATGTGGAGATATTACTGTTTGTGCATTTACAATATTCATTGATTTTTGCCATTGAAAAACGTCCAGAAATGTTTGAAGCTACTGACTGAATGAAAGGAGCTGGCATCTCACTCTCTTTGAATCTTCTTTTTCATGCTAGGATTAGCAGGAAAAAGCAAAAAATTTCAGAATTGCACCTTGCAATGTGGAGATATTACTGTTTGTGCATTTACAATATTCATTGATTTTTGCCATTGAAAAACATGTTTTTCATATACCAGAAATGTTTGAAGCTACTGACTGAATGAAAGGAGCTGGCATCTCACTCTCTTTGAATCTTCTTTATCATGCTAGGATTAACAGGAAAAAGCAAAAAATTTCAGAATTGCACCTTGCAATGTGGAGATATTACTGTTTGTGCATTTACAATATTCATTGATTTTTGCCATTGAAAAACGTCCAGAAATGTTTGAAGCTACTGACTGAATGAAAGGAGCTGGCATCTCACTCTCTTTGAATCTTCTTTATCATGCTAGGATTAGCAGGAAAAAGCAAAAAATTTCAGAATTGCACCTTGCAATGTGGAGATATTACTGTTTGTGCATTTACAATAATCATTGATTTTTGCCATTGAAAAACATCATGTTATTCATATACCAGAAATGTTTGAAGCTACTGACTGAATGAAAGGAGCTGGCATCTCACTCTCTTTGAATCTTCTTTATCATGCTAGGATTAGCTGGAAAAAGCAAAAAATTTCCGAATTGCACCTTGCAATGTGGAGATATTACTGTTTGTGCATTTACAATATTCATTGATTTTTGCCATTGAAAAACATGTTTTTCATATACCAGAAATGTTTGAAGCTACTGACTGAATGAAAGGAGCTGGCATCTCACTCTCTTTGAATCTTCTTTATCAAGCTAGGATTAGCAGGAAAAAGCAAAAAATTTCAGAATTGCACCTTGCAATGTGGAGATATTACTGTTTGTGCATTTACAATATTCATTGATTTTTGCCATTGAAAAACATGTTTTTCAAATACCAGAAATGTTTGAAGCTACTGACTGAATGAAAGGAGCTGGCATCTCACTCTCTTTGAATCTTCTTTATCATGCTAGGATTAACAGGAAAAAGCAAAAAATTTCAGAATTGCACCTTGCAATGTGGAGATATTACTGTTTGTGCATTTACAATATTCATTGATTTTTGCCATTGAAAAACGTCCAGAAATGTTTGAAGCTACTGACTGAATGAAAGGAGCTGGCATCTCACTCTCTTTGAATCTTCTTTATCATGCTAGGATTAGCAGGAAAAAGCAAAAAATTTCATAATTGCACCTTGCAATGTGGAGATATTACTGTTTGTGCATTTACAATATTCATTGATTTTTGCCATTGAAAAACATGTTTTTCATATACCAGAAATGTTTGAAGCTACTGACTGAATGAAAGGAGCTGGCATCTCACTCGTTGAATCTTCTTTATCATGCTAGGATTAGCAGGAAAAAGCAAAAAATTTCAGAATTGCACCTTGCAATGTGGAGATATTACTGTTTGTGCATTTACAATATTCATTGATTTTTGCCATTGAAAAACATGTTTTTCATATACCAGAAATGTTTGAAGCTACTGACTGAATGAAAGGAGCTGGCATCTCACTCTCTTTGAATCTTCTTTATCATGCTAGGATTAACAGGAAAAAGCAAAAAATTTCAGAATTGCACCTTGCAATGTGGAGATATTACTGTTTGTGCATTTACAATATTCATTGATTTTTGCCATTGAAAAACATGTTTTTCATATACCAGAAATGTTTGAAGCTACTGACTGAATGAAAGGAGCTGGCATCTCACTCTCTTTGAATCTTCTTTATCATGCTAGGATTAACAGGAAAAAGCAAAAAATTTCAGAATTGCACCTTGCAATGTGGAGATATTACTGTTTGTGCATTTACAATATTCATTGATTTTTGCCATTGAAAAACGTCCAGAAATGTTTGAAGCTACTGACTGAATGAAAGGAGCTGGCATCTCACTCTCTTTGAATCTTCTTTATCATGCTAGGATTAGCAGGAAAAAGCAAAAAATTTCAGAATTGCACCTTGCAATGTGGAGATATTACTGTTTGTGCATTTACAATATTCATTGATTTTTGCCATTGAAAAACATGTTTTTCATATACCAGAAATGTTTGAAGCTACTGACTGAATGAAAGGAGCTGGCATCTCACTCTCTTTGAATCTTCTTTATCATGCTAGGATTAGCAGGAAAAAGCAAAAAATTTCAGAATTGCACCTTGCAATGTGGAGATATTACTGTTTGTGCATTTACAATATTCATTGATTTTTGCCATTGAAAAACATGTTTTTCATATACCAGAAATGTTTGAAGCTACTGACTGAATGAAAGGAGCTGGCATCTCACTCTCTTTGAAACTTCTTTATCATGCTAGGATTAACAGGAAAAAGCAAAAAATTTCAGAATTGCACCTTGCAATGTGGAGATATTACTGTTTGTGCATTTACAATATTCATTGATTTTTGCCATTGAAAAACATGTTTTTCATATACCAGAAATGTTTGAAGCTACTGACTGAATGAAAGGAGCTGGCATCTCACTCTTTGAATGTTCTTTATCATGCTAGGATTAGCAGGAAAAAGCAAAAAATTTCAGAATTGCACCTTGCAATGTGGAGATATTACTGTTTGTGCATTTACAATATTCATTGATTTTTGCCATTGAAAAACATGTTTTTCATATACCAGAAATGTTTGAAGCTACTGACTGAATGAAAGGAGCTGGCATCTCACTCTCTTTGAATCTTCTTTATCATGCTAGGATTAACAGGAAAAAGCAAAAAATTTCAGAATTGCACCTTGCAATGTGGAGATATTACTGTTTGTGCATTTACAATATTCATTGATTTTTGCCATTGAAAAACATGTTTTTCATATACCAGAAATGTTTGAAGCTACTGACTGAATGAAAGGAGCTGGCATCTCACTCTCTTTGAATCTTCTTTATCATGCTAGGATTAACAGGAAAAAGCAAAAAATTTCAGAATTGCACCTTGCAATGTGGAGATATTACTGTTTGTGCATTTACAATATTCATTGATTTTTGCCATTGAAAAACGTCCAGAAATGTTTGAAGCTACTGACTGAATGAAAGGAGCTGGCATCTCACTCTCTTTGAATCTTCTTTATCATGCTAGGATTAGGAGGAAAAAGCAAAAAATTTCAGAATTGCACCTTGCAATGTGGAGATATTACTGTTTGTGCATTTACAATATTCATTGATTTTTGCCATTGAAAAACATGTTTTTCATATACCAGAAATGTTTGAAGCTACTGACTGAATGAAAGGAGCTGGCATCTCACTCTCTTTGAATCTTCTTTATCATGCTAGGATTTACAGGAAAAAGCAAAAAATTTCAGAATTGCACCTTGCAATGTGGAGATATTACTGTTTGTGCATTTACAATATTCATTGATTTTTGCCATTGAAAAACATGTTTTTCATATACCAGAAATGTTTGAAGCTACTGACTGAATGAAAGGAGCTGGCATCTCACTCTCTTTGAATCTTCTTTATCATGCTAGGATTAACAGGAAAAAGCAAAAAATTTCAGAATTGCACCTTGCAATGTGGAGATATTACTGTTTGTGCATTTACAATATTCATTGATTTTTGCCATTGAAAAACGTCCAGAAATGTTTGAAGCTACTGACTGAATGAAAGGAGCTGGCATCTCACTCTCTTTGAATCTTCTTTATCATGCTAGGATTAGCAGGAAAAAGCAAAAAATTTCAGAATTGCACCTTGCAATGTGGAGATATTACTGTTTGTGCATTTACAATATTCATTGATTTTTGCCATTGAAAAACATGTTTTTCATATACCAGAAATGTTTGAAGCTACTGACTGAATGAAAGGAGCTGGCATCTCACTCTCTTTGAATCTTCTTT
The DNA here is from genome assembly GCF_046119375.1 of Phyllobates terribilis. Classification (NCBI taxonomy): domain Eukaryota; kingdom Metazoa; phylum Chordata; class Amphibia; order Anura; family Dendrobatidae; genus Phyllobates; species Phyllobates terribilis. The sequence continues at coordinate 110,451 of NW_027364083.1, read as the reverse complement.
ATCATGCTAGGATTAGCAGGAAAAAGCAAAAAATTTCAGAATTGCACCTTGCAATGTGGAGATATTACTGTTTGTGCATTTACAATATTCATTGATTTTTGCCATTGAAAAACATCATGTTATTCATATACCAGAAATGTTTGAAGCTACTGACTGAATGAAAGGAGCTGGCATCTCACTCTCTTTGAATCTTCTTTATCATGCTAGGATTAGCTGGAAAAAGCAAAAAATTTCCGAATTGCACCTTGCAATGTGGAGATATTACTGTTTGTGCATTTACAATATTCATTGATTTTTGCCATTGAAAAACATGTTTTTCATATACCAGAAATGTTTGAAGCTACTGACTGAATGAAAGGAGCTGGCATCTCACTCTCTTTGAATCTTCTTTATCATGCTAGGATTAGCAGGAAAAAGCAAAAAATTTCAGAATTGCACCTTGCAATGTGGAGATATTACTGTTTGTGCATTTACAATATTCATTGATTTTTGCCATTGAAAAACATGTTTTTCATATACCAGAAATGTTTGAAGCTACTGACTGAATGAAAGGAGCTGGCATCTCACTCTCTTTGAAACTTCTTTATCATGCTAGGATTAACAGGAAAAAGCAAAAAATTTCAGAATTGCACCTTGCAATGTGGAGATATTACTGTTTGTGCATTTACAATATTCATTGATTTTTGCCATTGAAAAACGTCCAGAAATGTTTGAAGCTACTGACTGAATGAAAGGAGCTGGCATCTCACTCTCTTTGAATCTTCTTTATCATGCTAGGATTAGCAGGAAAAAGCAAAAAATTTCAGAATTGCACCTTGCAATGTGGAGATATTACTGTTTGTGCATTTACAATATTCATTGATTTTTGCCATTGAAAAACATCATGTTATTCATATACCAGAAATGTTTGAAGCTACTGACTGAATGAAAGGAGCTGGCATCTCACTCTCTTTGAATCTTCTTTATCATGCTAGGATTAGCAGGAAAAAGCAAAGAATTTCCGAATTGCACCTTGCAATGTGGAGATATTACTGTTTGTGCATTTACAATATTCATTGATTTTTGCCATTGAAAAACATGTTTTTCATATACCAGAAATGTTTGAAGCTACTGACGGAATGAAAGGAGCTGGCATCTCACTCTCTTTGAATCTTCTTTATCATGCTAGGATTAGCAGGAAAAAGCAAAAAATTTCAGAATTGCACCTTGCAATGTGGAGATATTACTGTTTGTGCATTTACAATATTCATTGATTTTTGCCATTGAAAAACATGTTTTTCATATACCAGAAATGTTTGAAGCTACTGACTGAATGAAAGGAGCTGGCATCTCACTCTCTTTGAATCTTCTTTATCATGCTAGGATTAACAGGAAAAAGCAAAAAATTTCAGAATTGCACCTTGCAATGTGGAGATATTACTGTTTGTGCATTTACAATATTCATTGATTTTTGCCATTGAAAAACGTCCAGAAATGTTTGAAGCTACTGACTGAATGAAAGGAGCTGGCATCTCACTCTCTTTGAATCTTCTTTATCATGCTAGGATTAGCAGGAAAAAGCAAAAAATTTCAGAATTGCACCTTGCAATGTGGAGATATTACTGTTTGTGCATTTACAATATTCATTGATTTTTGCCATTGAAAAACATGTTTTTCATATACCAGAAATGTTTGAAGCTACTGACTGAATGAAAGGATCTGGCATCTCACTCTCTTTGAATCTTCTTTATCATGCTAGGATTAGCAGGAAAAAGCAAAAAATTTCAGAATTGCACCTTGCAATGTGGAGATATTACTGTTTGTGCATTTACAATATTCATTGATTTTTGCCATTGAAAAACATGTTTTTCATATACCAGAAATGTTTGAAGCTACTGACTGAATGAAAGGAGCTGGCATCTCACTCTCTTTGAATCTTCTTTATCATGCTAGGATTAACAGGAAAAAGCAAAAAATTTCAGAATTGCACCTTGCAATGTGGAGATATTACTGTTTGTGCATTTACAATATTCATTGATTTTTGCCATTGAAAAACGTCCAGAAATGTTTGAAGCTACTGACTGAATGAAAGGAGCTGGCATCTCACTCTCTTTGAATCTTCTTTATCATGCTAGGATTAGCAGGAAAAAGAAAAAATTTCAGAATTGCACCTTGCAATGTGGAGATATTACTGTTTGTGCATTTACAATATTCATTGATTTTTGCCATTGAAAAACATCATGTTATTCATATACCAGAAATGTTTGAAGCTACTGACTGAATGAAAGGAGCTGGCATCTCACTCTCTTTGAATCTTCTTTATCATGCTAGGATTAGCTGGAAAAAGCAAAAAATTTCCGAATTGCACCTTGCAATGTGGAGATATTACTGTTTGTGCATTTACAATATTCATTGATTTTTGCCATTGAAAAACATGTTTTTCATATACCAGAAATGTTTGAAGCTACTGACTGAATGAAAGGAGCTGGCATCTCACTCTCTTTGAATCTTCTTTATCATGCTAGGATTAGCAGGAAAAAGCAAAAAATTTCAGAATTGCACCTTGCAATGTGGAGATATTACTGTTTGTGCATTTACAATATTCATTGATTTTTGCCATTGAAAAACATGTTTTTCATATACCAGAAATGTTTGAAGCTACTGACTGAATGAAAGGAGCTGGCATCTCACTCTCTTTGAATCTTCTTTATCATGCTAGGATTAACAGGAAAAAGCAAAAAATTTCAGAATTGCACCTTGCAATGTGGAGATATTACTGTTTGTGCATTTACAATATTCATTGATTTTTGCCATTGAAAAACGTCCAGAAATGTTTGAAGCTACTGACTGAATGAAAGGAGCTGGCATCTCACTCTCTTTGAATCTTCTTTATCATGCTAGGATTAGCAGGAAAAAGCAAAAAATTTCATAATTGCACCTTGCAATGTGGAGATATTACTGTTTGTGCATTTACAATATTCATTGATTTTTGCCATTGAAAAACATGTTTTTCATATACCAGAAATGTTTGAAGCTACTGACTGAATGAAAGGAGCTGGCATCTCACTCTCTTTGAATCTTCTTTATCATGCTAGGATTTACAGGAAAAAGCAAAAAATTTCAGAATTGCACCTTGCAATGTGGAGATATTACTGTTTGTGCATTTACAATATTCATTGATTTTTGCCATTGAAAAACATGTTTTTCATATACCAGAAATGTTTGAAGCTACTGACTGAATGAAAGGAGCTGGCATCTCACTCTCTTTGAATCTTCTTTATCATGCTAGGATTAACAGGAAAAAGCAAAAAATTTCAGAATTGCACCTTGCAATGTGGAGATATTACTGTTTGTGCATTTACAATATTCATTGATTTTTGCAATTGAAAAACGTCCAGAAATGTTTGAAGCTACTGACTGAATGAAAGGAGCTGGCATCTCACTCTCTTTGAATTTTCTTTATCATGCTAGGATTAGCAGGAAAAAGCAAAAAATTTCAGAATTGCACCTTGCAATGTGGAGATATTACTGTTTGTGCATTTACAATATTCATTGATTTTTGCCATTGAAAAACATGTTTTTCATATACCAGAAATGTTTGAAGCTACTGACTGAATGAAAGGAGCTGGCATCTCACTCTCTTTGAATCTTCTTTATCATGCTAGGATTAGCAGGAAAAAGCAAAAAATTTCAGAATTGCACCTTGCAATGTGGAGATATTACTGTTTGTGCATTTACAATATTCATTGATTTTTGCCATTGAAAAACATGTTTTTCATATACCAGAAATGTTTGAAGCTACTGACTGAATGAAAGGAGCTGGCATCTCACTCTCTTTGAATCTTCTTTATCATGCTAGGATTAACAGGAAAAAGCAAAAAATTTCAGAATTGCACCTTGCAATGTGGAGATATTACTGTTTGTGCATTTACAATATTCATTGATTTTTGCCATTGAAAAACGTCCAGAAATGTTTGAAGCTACTGACTGAATGAAAGGAGCTGGCATCTCACTCTCTTTGAATCTTCTTTATCATGCTAGGATTAGCAGGAAAAAGCAAAAAATTTCAGAATTGCACCTTGCAATGTGGAGATATTACTGTTTGTGCATTTACAATATTCATTGATTTTTGCCATTGAAAAACATCATGTTATTCATATACCAGAAATGTTTGAAGCTACTGACTGAATGAAAGGAGCTGGCATCTCACTCTCTTTGAATCTTCTTTATCATGCTAGGATTAGCTGGAAAAAGCAAAAAATTTCCGAATTGCACCTTGCAATGTGGAGATATTACTGTTTGTGCATTTACAATATTCATTGATTTTTGCCATTGAAAAACATGTTTTTCATACACCAGAAATGTTTGAAGCTACTGACTGAATGAAAGGAGCTGGCATCTCACTCTCTTTGAATCTTCTTTTTCATGCTAGGATTAGCAGGAAAAAGCAAAAAATTTCAGAATTGCACCTTGCAATGTGGAGATATTACTGTTTGTGCATTTACAATATTCATTGATTTTTGCCATTGAAAAACATGTTTTTCATATACCAGAAATGTTTGAAGCTACTGACTGAATGAAAGGAGCTGGCATCTCACTCTCTTTGAATCTTCTTTATCATGCTAGGATTAACAGGAAAAAGCAAAAAATTTCAGAATTGCACCTTGCAATGTGGAGATATTACTGTTTGTGCATTTACAATATTCATTGATTTTTGCCATTGAAAAACGTCCAGAAATGTTTGAAGCTACTGACTGAATGAAAGGAGCTGGCATCTCACTCTCTTTGAATCTTCTTTATCATGCTAGGATTAGCAGGAAAAAGCAAAAAATTTCATAATTGCACCTTGCAATGTGGAGATATTACTGTTTGTGCATTAACAATATTCATTGATTTTTGCCATTGAAAAACATGTTTTTCATATACCAGAAATGTTTGAAGCTACTGACTGAATGAAAGGAGCTGGCATCTCACTCTTTGAATCTTCTTTATCATGCTAGGATTAGCAGGAAAAAGCAAAAAATTTCAGAATTGCACCTTGCAATGTGGAGATATTACTGTTTGTGCAATTACAATATTCATTGATTTTTGCCATTGAAAAACATGTTTTTCATATACCAGAAATGTTTGAAGCTACTGACTGAATGAAAGGAGCTGGCATCTCACTCTCTTTGAATCTTCTTTATCATGCTAGGATTAACAGGAAAAAGCAAAAAATTTCAGAATTGCACCTTGCAATGTGGAGATATTACTGTTTGTGCATTTACAATATTCATTGATTTTTGCCATGGAAAAACGTCCAGAAATGTTTGAAGCTACTGACTGAATGAAAGGAGCTGGCATCTCACTCTCTTTGAATCTTCTTTATCATGCTAGGATTAGCAGGAAAAAGCAAAAAATTTCAGAATTGCACCTTGCAATGTGGAGATATTACTGTTTGTGCATTTACAATATTCATTGATTTTTGCCATTGAAAAACATGTTTTTCATATACCAGAAATGTTTGTAGCTACTGACTGAATGAAAGGAGCTGGCATCTCACTCTCTTTGAATCTTCTTTATCATGCTAGGATTAGCAGGAAAAAGCAAAAAATTTCAGAATTGCACCTTGCAATGTGGAGATATTACTGTTTGTGCATTTACAATATTCATTGATTTTTGCCATTGAAAAACATGTTTTTCATATACCAGAAATGTTTGAAGCTACTGACTGAATGAAAGGAGCTGGCATCTCACTCTCTTTGAATCTTCTTTATCATGCTAGGATTAACAGGAAAAAGCAAAAAATTTCAGAATTGCACCTTGCAATGTGGAGATATTACTGTTTGTGCATTTACAATATTCATTGATTTTTGCCATTGAAAAACATGTTTTTCATATACCAGAAATGTTTGAAGTTACTGACTGAATGAAAGGAGCTGGCATCTCACTCTCTTTGAATCTTCTTTATCATGCTAGGATTAACAGGAAAAAGCAAAAAATTTCAGAATTGCACCTTGCAATGTGGAGATATTACTGTTTGTGCATTTACAATATTCATTGATTTTTGCCATTGAAAAACGTCCAGAAATGTTTGAAGCTACTGACTGAATGAAAGGAGCTGGCATCTCACTCTCTTTGAATCTTCTTTATCATGCTAGGATTAGCAGGAAAAAGCAAAAAATTTCAGAATTGCACCTTGCAATGTGGAGATATTACTGTTTGTGCATTTACAAAATTCATTGATTTTTGCCATTGAAAAACATGTTTTTCATATACCAGAAATGTTTGAAGCTACTGACTGAATGAAAGGAGCTGGCATCTCACTCTCTTTGAATCTTCTTTATCATGCTAGGATTAGCAGGAAAAAGCAAAAAATTTCAGAATTGCACCTTGCAATGTGGAGATATTACTGTTTGTGCATTTACAATATTCATTGATTTTTGCCATTGAAAAACATGTTTTTCATATACCAGAAATGTTTGAAGCTACTGACTGAATGAAAGGAGCTGGCATCTCACTCTCTTTGAATCTTCTTTATCATGCTAGGATTAACAGGAAAAAGCAAAAAATTTCAGAATTGCACCTTGCAATGTGGAGATATTACTGTTTGTGCATTTACAATATTCATTGATTTTTGCCATTGAAAAACGTCCAGAAATGTTTGAAGCTACTGACTGAATGAAAGGAGCTGGCATCTCACTCTCTTTGAATCTTCTTTATCATGCTAGGATTAACAGGAAAAAGCTAAAAATTTCAGAATTGCACCTTGCAATGTGGAGATATTACTGTTTGTGCATTTACAATATTCATTGATTTTTGCCATTGAAAAACATGTTTTTCATATACCAGAAATGTTTGAAGCTACTGACTGAATGAAAAGGAGCTGGCATCTCACTCTCTTTGAATCTTCTTTATCATGCTAGGATTAGCAGGAAAAAGCAAAAAATTTCAGAATTGCACCTTGCAATGTGGAGATATTACTGTTTGTGCATTTACAATATTCATTGATTTTTGCCATTGAAAAACATGTTTTTCATATACCAGAAATGTTTGAAGCTACTGACTGAATGAAAGGAGCTGGCATCTCACTCTCTTTGAATCTTCTTTATCATGCTAGGATTAGCAGGAAAAAGCAAAAAATTTCAGAATTGCACCTTGCAATGTGGAGATATTACTGTTTGTGCATTTACAATATTCATTGATTTTTGCAATTGAAAAACATGTTTTTCATATACCAGAAATGTTTGAAGCTATGACTGAATGAAAGGAGCTGGCATCTCACTCTCTTTGAATCTTCTTTATCATGCTAGGATTAACAGGAAAAAGCAAAAAATTTCAGAATTGCACCTTGCAATGTGGAGATATTACTGTTTGTGCATTTACAATATTCATTGATTTTTGCCATTGAAAAACATGTTTTTCATATACCAGAAATGTTTGAAGCTACTGACTGAATGAAAGGAGCTGGCATCTCACTCTCTTTGAATCTTCTTTATCATGCTAGGATTAACAGGAAAAAGCAAAAAATTTCAGAATTGCACCTTGCAATGTGGAGATATTACTGTTTGTGCATTTACAATATTCATTGATTTTTGCCATTGAAAAACGTCCAGAAATGTTTGAAGCTACTGACTGAATGAAAGGAGCTGGCATCTCACTCTCTTTGAATCTTCTTTATCATGCTAGGATTAGCAGGAAAAAGCAAAAAATTTCATAATTGCACCTTGCAATGTGGAGATATTACTGTTTGTGCATTAACAATATTCATTGATTTTTGCCATTGAAAAACATGTTTTTCATATACCAGAAATGTTTGAAGCTACTGACTGAATGAAAGGAGCTGGCATCTCACTCTTTGAATCTTCTTTATCATGCTAGGATTAGCAGGAAAAAGCAAAAATTTCAGAATTGCACCTTGCAATGTGGAGATATTACTGTTTGTGCATTTACAATATTCATTGATTTTTGCCATTGAAAAACATGTTTTTCATATACCAGAAATGTTTGAAGCTACTGACTGAATGAAAGGAGCTGGCATCTCACTCTCTTTGAATCTTCTTTATCATGCTAGGATTAACAGGAAAAAGCAAAAAATTTCAGAATTGCACCTTGCAATGTGGAGATATTACTGTTTGTGCATTTACAATATTCATTGATTTTTGCCATGGAAAAACGTCCAGAAATGTTTGAAGCTACTGACTGAATGAAAGGAGCTGGCATCTCACTCTCTTTGAATCTTCTTTATCATGCTAGGATTAGCAGGAAAAAGCAAAAAATTTCGGAATTGCACCTTGCAATGTGGAGATATTACTGTTTGTGCATTTACAATATTCATTGATTTTTGCCATTGAAAAACATGTTTTTCATATACCAGAAATGTTTGAAGCTACTGACTGAATGAAAGGAGCTGGCATCTCACTCTCTTTGAATCTTCTTTATCATGCTAGGATTAGCAGGAAAAAGCAAAAAATTTCAGAATTGCACCTTGCAATGTGGAGATATTACTGTTTGTGCATTTACAATATTCATTGATTTTTGCCATTGAAAAACATGTTTTTCATATACCAGAAATGTTTGAAGCTACTGACTGAATGAAAGGAGCTGGCATCTCACTCTCTTTGAATCTTCTTTATCATGCTAGGATTAACAGGAAAAAGCAAAAAATTTCAGAATTGCACCTTGCAATGTGGAGATATTACTGTTTGTGCATTTACAATATTCATTGATTTTTGCCATTGAAAAACATGTTTTTCATATACCAGAAATGTTTGAAGTTACTGACTGAATGAAAGGAGCTGGCATCTCACTCTCTTTGAATCTTCTTTATCATGCTAGGATTAACAGGAAAAAGCAAAAAATTTCAGAATTGCACCTTGCAATGTGGAGATATTACTGTTTGTGCATTTACAATATTCATTGATTTTTGCCATTGAAAAACGTCCAGAAATGTTTGAAGCTACTGACTGAATGAAAGGAGCTGGCATCTCACTCTCTTTGAATCTTCTTTATCATGCTAGGATTAGCAGGAAAAAGCAAAAAATTTCAGAATTGCACCTTGCAATGTGGAGATATTACTGTTTGTGCATTTACAAAATTCATTGATTTTTGCCATTGAAAAACATGTTTTTCATATACCAGAATGTTTGAAGCTACTGACTGAATGAAAGGAGCTGGCATCTCACTCTCTTTGAATCTTCTTTATCATGCTAGGATTAGCAGGAAAAAGCAAAAAATTTCAGAATTGCACCTTGCAATGTGGAGATATTACTGTTTGTGCATTTACAATATTCATTGATTTTTGCCATTGAAAAACTTTTCATATACCAGAAATGTTTGAAGCTACTGACTGAATGAAAGGAGCTGGCATCTCACTCTCTTTGAATCTTCTTTATCATGCTAGGATTAACAGGAAAAAGCAAAAAATTTCAGAATTGCACCTTGCAATGTGGAGATATTACTGTTTGTGCATTTACAATATTCATTGATTTTTGCCATTGAAAAACGTCCAGAAATGTTTGAAGCTACTGACTGAATGAAAGGAGCTGGCATCTCACTCTCTTTGAATCTTCTTTATCATGCTAGGATTAACAGGAAAAAGCAAAAAATTTCAGAATTGCACCTTGCAATGTGGAGATATTACTGTTTGTGCATTTACAATATTCATTGATTTTTGCATTGAAAAACATGTTTTTCATATACCAGAAATGTTTGAAGCTACTGACTGAAAGGAGCTGGCATCTCACTCTCTTTGAATCTTCTTTATCATGCTAGGATTAGCAGGAAAAAGCAAAAAATTTCAGAATTGCACCTTGCAATGTGGAGATATTACTGTTTGTGCATTTACAATATTCATTGATTTTTGCCATTGAAAAACATGTTTTTCATATACCAGAAATGTTTGAAGCTACTGACTGAATGAAAGGAGCTGGCATCTCACTCTCTTTGAATCTTCTTTATCATGCTAGGATTAGCAGGAAAAAGCAAAAAATTTCAGAATTGCACCTTGCAATGTGGAGATATTACTGTTTGTGCATTTACAATATTCATTGATTTTTGCAATTGAAAAACATGTTTTTCATATACCAGAAATGTTTGAAGCTATGACTGAATGAAAGGAGCTGGCATCTCACTCTCTTTGAATCTTCTTTATCATGCTAGGATTAACAGGAAAAAGCAAAAAATTTCAGAATTGCACCTTGCAATGTGGAGATATTACTGTTTGTGCATTTACAATATTCATTGATTTTTGCCATTGAAAAACATGTTTTTCATATACCAGAAATGTTTGAAGCTACTGACTGAATGAAAGGAGCTGGCATCTCACTCTCTTTGAATCTTCTTTATCATGCTAGGATTAACAGGAAAAAGCAAAAAAATTCAGAATTGCACCTTGCAATGTGGAGATATTACTGTTTGTGCATTTACAATATTCATTGATTTTTGCCATTGAAAAACGTCCAGAAATGTTTGAAGCTACTGACTGAATGAAAGGAGCTGGCATCTCACTCTCTTTGAATCTTCTTTATCATGCTAGGATTAGCAGGAAAAAGCAAAAAATTTCAGAATTGCACCTTGCAATGGCAAAAATCAATGAATATTGTAAATGCACAAACTAATATCTCCACATTGCAAGGTGCAATTCTGAAATTTTTTGCTTTTTCCTGTTAATCCTAGCATGATAAAGAAGATTCAAAGAGAGTGAGATGCCAGCTCCTTTCATTCAGTCAGTAGCTTCAAACATTTCTGGTATATGAAAAACATGTTTTTCAATGGCAAAAATCAATGAATATTGTAAATGCACAAACAGTAATATCTCCACATTGCAAGGTGCAATTCTGAAATTTTTTGCTTTTTCCTGCTAATCCTAGCATGATAAAGAAGATTCAAAGAGAGTGAGATGCCAGCTCCTTTCATTCAGTCAGTAGCTTCAAACATTTCTGGACGTTTTTCAATGGCAAAAATCAATGAATATTGTAAATGCACAAACAGTAATATCTCCACATTGCAAAGTGCAATTCTGAAATTTTTTGCTTTTTCCTGTTAATCCTAGCATGATAAAGAAGATTCAAAGAGAGTGAGATGCCAGCTCCTTTCATTCAGTCAGTAGCTTCAAACATTTCTGGTATATGAAAAACATGTTTTTCAATGGCAAAAATCAATGAATATTGGAAATGCACAAACAGTAATATCTCCACATTGCAAGGTGCAATTCTGAAATTTTTTGCTTTTTCCTGCTAATCCTAGCATGATAAAGAAGATTCAAAGAGAGTGAGATGCCAGCTCCTTTCATTCAGTCAGTAGCTTCAAACATTTCTGGTATATGAAAAACATGTTTTTCAATGGCAAAAATCAATGAATATTGTAAATGCACAAACAGTAATATCTCCACATTGCAAGGTGCAATTCGGAAATTTTTTGCTTTTTCCTGCTAATCCTAGCATGATAAAGAAGATTCAAAGAGAGTGAGATGCCAGCTCCTTTCATTCAGTCAGTAGCTTCAAACATTTCTGGTATATGAATAACATGATGTTTTTCAATGGCAAAAATCAATGAATATTGTAAATGCACAAACAGTAATATCTCCACATTGCAAGGTGCAATTCTGAAATTTTTTGCTTTTTCCTGCTAATCCTAGCATGATAAAGAAGATTCAAAGAGAGTGAGATGCCAGCTCCTTTCATTCAGTCAGTAGCTTCAAACATTTCTGGACGTTTTTCAATGGCAAAAATCAATGAATATTGTAAATGCACAAACAGTAATATCTCCACATTGCAAGGTGCAATTCTGAAATTTTTTGCTTTTTCCTGTTAATCCTAGCATGATAAAGAAGATTCAAAGAGAGTGAGATGCCAGCTCCTTTCATTCAGTCAGTAGCTTCAAACATTTCTGGTATATGAAAAACATGTTTTTCAATGGCAAAAATCAATGAATATTGTAAATGCACAAACAGTAATATCTCCACCTTGCAAGGTGCAATTCTGAAATGTTTTGCTTTTTCCTGCTAATCCTAGCATGATAAAGAAGATTCAAAGAGAGTGAGATGCCAGCTCCTTTCATTCAGTCAGTAGCTTCAAACATTTCTGGTATATGAAAAACATGTTTTTCAATGGCAAAAATCAATGAATATTGTAAATGCACAAACAGTAATATCTCCACATTGCAAGGTGCAATTCGGAAATTTTTTGCTTTTTCCTGCTAATCCTAGCATGATAAAGAAGATTCAAAGAGAGTGAGATGCCAGCTCCTTTCATTCAGTCAGTAGCTTCAAACATTTCTGGTATATGAATAACATGATGTTTTTCAATTGCAAAAATCAATGAATATTGTAAATGCACAAACAGTAATATCTCCACATTGCAAGGTGCAATTCTGAAATTTTTTGCTTTTTCCTGCTAATCCTAGCATGATAAAGAAGATTCAAAGAGAGTGAGATGCCAGCTCCTTTCATTCAGTCAGTAGCTTCAAACATTTCTGGACGTTTTTCAATGGCAAAAATCAATGAATATTGTAAATGCACAAACAGTAATATCTCCACATTGCAAGGTGCAATTCTGAAATTTTTTGCTTTTTCCTGTTAATCCTAGCATGATAAAGAAGATTCAAAGAGAGTGAGATGCCAGCTCCTTTCATTCAGTCAGTAGCTTCAAACATTTCTGGTATATGAAAAACATGTTTTTCAATGGCAAAAATCAATGAATATTGTAAATGCACAAACAGTAATATCTCCACATTGCAAGGTGCAATTCTGAAATTTTTTGCTTTTTCCTGCTAATCCTAGCATGATAAAGAAGATTCAAAGAGAGTGAGATGCCAGCTCCTTTCATTCAGTCAGTAGCTTCAAACATTTCTGGACGTTTTTCAATGGCAAAAATCAATGAATATTGTAAATGCACAAACAGTAATATCTCCACATTGCAAGGTGCAATTCTGAAATTTTTTGCTTTTTCCTGTTAATCCTAGCATGATAAAGAAGATTCAAAGAGAGTGAGATGCCAGCTCCTTTCATTCAGTCAGTAGCTTCAAACATTTCTGGTATATGAAAAACATGTTTTTCAATGGCAAAAATCAATGAATATTGTAAATGCACAAACAGTAATATCTCCACATTGCAAGGTGCAATTCTGAAATTTTTTGCTTTTTCCTGCTAATCCTAGCATGATAAAGAAGATTCAAAGAGAGTGAGATGCCAGCTCCTTTCATTCAGTCAGTAGCTTCAAACATTTCTGGTATATGAAAAACATGTTTTTCAATGGCAAAAGTCAATGAATATTGTAAATGCACAAACAGTAATATCTCCACATTGCAAGGTGCAATTCTGAAATTTTTTGCTTTTTCCTGCTAATCCTAGCATGATAAAGAAGATTCAAAGAGAGTGAGATGCCAGCTCCTTTCATTCAGTCAGTAGCTTCAAACATTTCTGGTATATGAAAAACATGTTTTTCAATGGCAAAAATCAATGAATATTGTAAATGCACAAACAGTAATATCTCCACATTGCAAGGCGCAATTCTGAAATTTTTTGCTTTTTCCTGCTCCTCTTAGCATGATAAAGAAGATTCAAAGAGAGTGAGATGCCAGCTCCTTTCATTCAGTCAGTAGCTTCAATCATTTCTGGACGTTTTTCAATGGCAAAAATCAATGAATATTGTAAATGCACAAACAGTAATTTCTCCGCATTGCAAGGTGCAATTCTGAAATTTTTTGCTTTTTCCTGCTCCTCTTAGCATGATAAAGAAGATTCAAAGAGAGTGAGGTGCCAGCTCCTTTCATTCAGTCAGTAGCTTTAAACATTTCTGGTATATGAATAACATGTTTTTCAATGGCAAAAATCAATGAATATTGTAAATGCACAAACAGTAATTTCTCCGCATTGCAAGGTGCAATTCTGAAATTTTTTGCTTTTTCCTGCTCCTCTTAGCATGATAAAAAAGATTCAAAGAGAGTGAGATGCCAGCTCCTTTCATTCAGTCAGTAGCTTCAATCATTTCTGGACGTTTTTCAATGGCAAAAATCAATGAATATTGTAAATGCACAAACAGTAATTTCTCCGCATTGCAAGGTGCAATTCTGAAATTTTTTGCTTTTTCCTGCTCCTCTTAACATGATAAAGAAGATTCAAAGAGAGTGAGATGCCAGCTCCTTTCATTCAGTCAGTAGCTTCAATCATTTCTGGACGTTTTTCAATGGCAAAAATCAATGAATATTGTAAATGCACAAACTGTAATTTCTCCGCATTGCAAGGTGCAATTCTGAAATTTTTTGCTTTTTCCTGCTCCTCTTAGCATGATAAAGAAGATTCAAAGAGAGTGAGATGCCAGCTCCTTTCATTCAGTCAGTAGCTTCAATCATTTCTGGACGTTTTTCAATGGCAAAAATCAATGAATATTGTAAATGCACAAACAGTAATTTCTGTGCATTGCAAGGTGCAATTCTGAAATTTTTTGCTTTTTCCTGCTCCTCTTAGCATGGTAAAGAAGATTCAAAGAGAGTGAGATGCCAGCTCCTTTCATTCAGTCAGTAGCTTCAAACATTTCTGGTATATGAATAACATGATGTTTTTCAATGGCAAAAATCAATGAATATTGTAAATGCACAAACAGTAATATCTCCACATTGCAAGGTGCAATTCTGAAATTTTTTGCTTTTTCCTGCTAATCCTAGCATGATAAAGAAGATTCAAAGAGAGTGAGATGCCAGCTCCTTTCATTCAGTCAGTAGCTTCAAACATTTCTGGACGTTTTTCAATGGCAAAAATCAATGAATATTGTAAATGCACAAACAGTAATATCTCCACATTGCAAGGTGCAATTCTGAAATTTTTTGCTTTTTCCTGTTAATCCTAGCATGATAAAGAAGATTCAAAGAGAGTGAGATGCCAGCTCCTTTCATTCAGTCAGTAGCTTCAAACATTTCTGGTATATGAAAAACATGTTTTTCAATGGCAAAAATCAATGAATATTGTAAATGCACAAACAGTAATATCTCCACATTGCAAGGTGCAATTCTGAAATGTTTTGCTTTTTCCTGCTAATCCTAGCATGATAAAGAAGATTCAAAGAGAGTGAGATGCCAGCTCCTTTCATTCAGTCAGTAGCTTCAAACATTTCTGGTATATGAAAAACATGTTTTTCAATGGCAAAAATCAATGAATATTGTAAATGCACAAACAGTAATATCTCCACATTGCAAGGTGCAATTCTGAAATTTTTTGCTTTTTCCTGCTAATCCTAGCATGATAAAGAAGATTCAAAGAGAGTGAGATGCCAGCTCCTTTCATTCAGTCAGTAGCTTCAAACATTTCTGGACGTTTTTCAATGGCAAAAATCAATGAATATTGTAAATGCACAAACAGTAATATCTCCACATTGCAAGGTGCAATTCTGAAATTTTTTGCTTTTTCCTGTTAATCCTAGCATGATAAAGAAGATTCAAAGAGAGTGAGATGCCAGCTCCTTTCATTCAGTCAGTAGCTTCAAACATTTCTGGTATATGAAAAACATGTTTTTCAATGGCAAAAATCAATGAATATTGTAAATGCACAAACAGTAATATCTCCACATTGCAAGGCGCAAGTCTGAAATTTTTTGCTTTTTCCTGCTCCTCTTAGCATGATAAAGAAGATTCAAAGAGAGTGAGATGCCAGCTCCTTTCATTCAGTCAGTAGCTTCAATCATTTCTGGACGTTTTTCAATGGCAAAAATCAATGAATATTGTAAATGCACAAACAGTAATTTCTCCGCATTGCAAGGTGCAATTCTGAAATTTTTTGCTTTTTCCTGCTCCTCTTAGCATGATAAAGAAGATTCAAAGAGAGTGAGGTGCCAGCTCCTTTCATTCAGTCAGTAGCTTCAAACATTTCTGGTATATGAATAACATGTTTTTCAATGGCAAAAATCAATGAATATTGTAAATGCACAAACAGTAATTTCTCCGCATTGCAAGGTGCAATTCTGAAATTTTTTGCTTTTTCCTGCTCCTCTTAGCATGATAAAAAAGATTCAAAGAGAGTGAGATGCCAGCTCCTTTCATTCAGTCAGTAGCTTCAATCATTTCTGGACGTTTTTCAATGGCAAAAATCAATGAATATTGTAAATGCACAAACAGTAATTTCTCCGCATTGCAAGGTGCAATTCTGAAATTTTTTGCTTTTTCCTGCTCCTCTTAACATGATAAAGAAGATTCAAAGAGAGTGAGATGCCAGCTCCTTTCATTCAGTCAGTAGCTTCAATCATTTCTGGACGTTTTTCAATGGCAAAAATCAATGAATATTGTAAATGCACAAACTGTAATTTCTCCGCATTGCAAGGTGCAATTCTGAAATTTTTTGCTTTTTCCTGCTCCTCTTAGCATGATAAAGAAGATTCAAAGAGAGTGAGATGCCAGCTCCTTTCATTCAGTCAGTAGCTTCAATCATTTCTGGACGTTTTTCAATGGCAAAAATCAATGAATATTGTAAATGCACAAACAGTAATTTCTGTGCATTGCAAGGTGCAATTCTGAAATTTTTTGCTTTTTCCTGCTCCTCTTAGCATGGTAAAGAAGATTCAAAGAGAGTGAGATGCCAGCTCCTTTCATTCAGTCAGTAGCTTCAAACATTTCTGGTATATGAATAACATGATGTTTTTCAGTGGCAAAAATCAATGAATATTGTAAATGCACAAACAGTAATATCTCCACATTGCAAGGTGCAATTCTGAAATTTTTTGCTTTTTCCTGCTCCTCTTAGCATGATAAAAAATATTCAAAGAGAGTGAGATGCCAGCTCCTTTCATTCAGTCAGTAGCTTCAATCATTTCTGGACGTTTTTCAATGGCAAAAATCAATGAATATTGTAAATGCACAAACAGTAATTTCTCCGCATTGCAAGGTGCAATTCTGAAATTTTTTGCTTTTTCCTGCTCCTCTTAACATGATAAAGAAGATTCAAAGAGAGTGAGATGCCAGCTCCTTTCATTCAGTCAGTAGCTTCAATCATTTCTGGACGTTTTTCAATGGCAAAAATCAATGAATATTGTAAATGCACAAACTGTAATTTCTCCGCATTGCAAGGTGCAATTCTGAAATTTTTTGCTTTTTCCTGCTCCTCTTAGCATGATAAAGAAGATTCAAAGAGAGTGAGATGCCAGCTCCTTTCATTCAGTCAGTAGCTTCAATCATTTCTGGACGTTTTTCAATGGCAAAAATCAATGAATATTGTAAATGCACAAACAGTAATTTCTGTGCATTGCAAGGTGCAATTCTGAAATTTTTTGCTTTTTCCTGCTCCTCTTAGCATGGTAAAGAAGATTCAAAGAGAGTGAGATGCCAGCTCCTTTCATTCAGTCAGTAGCTTCAAACATTTCTGGTATATGAATAACATGATGTTTTTCAGTGGCAAAAATCAATGAATATTGTAAATGCACAAACAGTAATATCTCCACATTGCAAGGTGCAATTCTGAAATTTTTTGCTTTTTCCTGCTAATCCTAGCATGATAAAGAAGATTCAAAGAGAGTGAGATGCCAGCTCCTTTCATTCAGTCAGTAGCTTCAAACATTTCTGGACGTTTTTCAATGGCAAAAATCAATGAATATTGTAAATGCACAAACAGTAATATCTCCACATTGCAAGGTGCAATTCTGAAATGTTTTGCTTTTTCCTGCTAATCCTAGCATGATAAAGAAGATTCAAAGAGAGTGAGATGCCAGCTCCTTTCATTCAGTCAGTAGCTTCAAACATTTCTGGTATATGAAAAACATGTTTTTCAATGGCAAAAATCAATGAATATTGTAAATGCACAAACAGTAATATCTCCACATTGCAAGGTGCAATTTGGAAATTTTTTGCTTTTTCCTGCTAATCCTAGCATGATAAAGAAGATTCAAAGAGAGTGAGATGCCAGCTCCTTTCATTCAGTCAGTAGCTTCAAACATTTCTGGTATATGAATAACATGATGTTTTTCAATTGCAAAAATCAATGAATATTGTAAATGCACAAACAGTAATATCTCCACATTGCAAGGTGCAATTCTGAAATTTTTTGCTTTTTCCTGCTAATCCTAGCATGATAAAGAAGATTCAAAGAGAGTGAGATGCCAGCTCCTTTCATTCAGTCAGTAGCTTCAAACATTTCTGGACGTTTTTCAATGGCAAAAATCAATGAATATTGTAAATGCACAAACAGTAATATCTCCACATTGCAAGGTGCAATTCTGAAATTTTTTGCTTTTTCCTGTTAATCCTAGCATGATAAAGAAGATTCAAAGAGAGTGAGATGCCAGCTCCTTTCATTCAGTCAGTAGCTTCAAACATTTCTGGTATATGAAAAACATGTTTTTCAATGGCAAAAATCAATGAATATTGTAAATGCACAAACAGTAATATCTCCACATTGCAAGGTGCAATTCTGAAATTTTTTGCTTTTTCCTGCTAATCCTAGCATGATAAAGAAGATTCAAAGAGAGTGAGATGCCAGCTCCTTTCATTCAGTCAGTAGCTTCAAACATTTCTGGTATATGAAAAACATGTTTTTCAATGGCAAAAGTCAATGAATATTGTAAATGCACAAACAGTAATATCTCCACATTGCAAGGTGCAATTCTGAAATTTTTTGCTTTTTCCTGCTAATCCTAGCATGATAAAGAAGATTCAAAGAGAGTGAGATGCCAGCTCCTTTCATTCAGTCAGTAGCTTCAAACATTTCTGGTATATGAAAAACATGTTTTTCAATGGCAAAAATCAATGAATATTGTAAATGCACAAACAGTAATATCTCCACATTGCAAGGCGCAATTCTGAAATTTTTTGCTTTTTCCTGCTCCTCTTAGCATGATGAAGAAGATTCAAAGAGAGTGAGATGCCAGCTCCTTTCATTCAGTCAGTAGCTTCAATCATTTCTGGACGTTTTTCAATGGCAAAAATCAATGAATATTGTAAATGCACAAACAGTAATTTCTCCGCATTGCAAGGTGCAATTCTGAAATTTTTTGCTTTTTCCTGCTCCTCTTAGCATGATAAAGAAGATTCAAAGAGAGTGAGGTGCCAGCTCCTTTCATTCAGTCAGTAGCTTCAAACATTTCTGGTATATGAATAACATGTTTTTCAATGGCAAAAATCAATGAATATTGTAAATGCACAAACAGTAATTTCTCCGCATTGCAAGGTGCAATTCTGAAATTTTTTGCTTTTTCCTGCTCCTCTTAGCATGATAAAAAAGATTCAAAGAGAGTGAGATGCCAGCTCCTTTCATTCAGTCAGTAGCTTCAATCATTTCTGGACGTTTTTCAATGGCAAAAATCAATGAATATTGTAAATGCACAAACAGTAATTTCTCCGCATTGCAAGGTGCAATTCTGAAATTTTTTGCTTTTTCCTGCTCCTCTTAACATGATAAAGAAGATTCAAAGAGAGTGAGATGCCAGCTCCTTTCATTCAGTCAGTAGCTTCAATCATTTCTGGACGTTTTTCAATGGCAAAAATCAATGAATATTGTAAATGCACAAACTGTAATTTCTCCGCATTGCAAGGTGCAATTCTGAAATTTTTTGCTTTTTCCTGCTCCTCTTAGCATGATAAAGAAGATTCAAAGAGAGTGAGATGCCAGCTCCTTTCATTCAGTCAGTAGCTTCAATCATTTCTGGACGTTTTTCAATGGCAAAAATCAATGAATATTGTAAATGCACAAACAGTAATTTCTGTGCATTGCAAGGTGCAATTCTGAAATTTTTTGCTTTTTCCTTCTCCTCTTAGCATGGTAAAGAAGATTCAAAGAGAGTGAGATGCCAGCTCCTTTCATTCAGTCAGTAGCTTCAAACATTTCTGGTATATGAATAACATGATGTTTTTCAATGGCAAAAATCAATGAATATTGTAAATGCACAAACAGTAATATCTCCACATTGCAAGGTGCAATTCTGAAATTTTTTGCTTTTTCCTGCTAATCCTAGCATGATAAAGAAGATTCAAAGAGAGTGAGATACCAGCTCCTTTCATTCAGTCAGTAGCTTCAAACATTTCTGGACGTTTTTCAATGGCAAAAATCAATGAATATTGTAAATGCACAAACAGTAATATCTCCACATTGCAAGGTGCAATTCTGAAATTTTTTGCTTTTTCCTGTTAATCCTAGCATGATAAAGAAGATTCAAAGAGAGTGAGATGCCAGCTCCTTTCATTCAGTCAGTAGCTTCAAACATTTCTGGTATATGAAAAACATGTTTTTCAATGGCAAAAATCAATGAATATTGTAAATGCACAAACAGTAATATCTCCACATTGCAAGGTGCAATTCTGAAATGTTTTGCTTTTTCCTGCTAATCCTAGCATGATAAAGAAGATTCAAAGAGAGTGAGATGCCAGCTCCTTTCATTCAGTCAGTAGCTTCAAACATTTCTGGTATATGAAAAACATGTTTTTCAATGGCAAAAATCAATGAATATTGTAAATGCACAAACAGTAATATCTCCACATTGCAAGGTGCAATTCGGAAATTTTTTGCTTTTTCCTGCTAATCCTAGCATGATAAAGAAGATTCAAAGAGAGTGAGATGCCAGCTCCTTTCATTCAGTCAGTAGCTTCAAACATTTCTGGTATATGAATAACATGATGTTTTTCAATTGCAAAAATCAATGAATATTGTAAATGCACAAACAGTAATATCTCCACATTGCAAGGTGCAATTCTGAAATTTTTTGCTTTTTCCTGCTAATCCTAGCATGATAAAGAAGATTCAAAGAGAGTGAGATGCCAGCTCCTTTCATTCAGTCAGTAGCTTCAAACATTTCTGGACGTTTTTCAATGGCAAAAATCAATGAATATTGTAAATGCACAAACAGTAATATCTCCACATTGCAAGGTGCAATTCAGAAATTTTTTGCTTTTTCCTGTTAATCCTAGCATGATAAAGAAGATTCAAAGAGAGTGAGATGCCAGCTCCTTTCATTCAGTCAGTAGCTTCAAACATTTCTGGTATATGAAAAACATGTTTTTCAATGGCAAAAATCAATGAATATTGTAAATGCACAAACAGTAATATTTCCACATTGCAAGGTGCAATTCTGAAATTTTTTGCTTTTTCCTGTTAATCCTAGCATGATAAAGAAGATTCAAAGAGAGTGAGATGCCAGCTCCTTTCATACAGTCAGTAGCTTCAAACATTTCTGGTATATGAAAAACATGTTTTTCAATGGCAAAAATCAATGAATATTGTAAATGCACAAACAGTAATATCTCCACATTGCAAGGTGCAATTCTGAAATTTTTTGCTTTTTCCTGCTAATCCTAGCATGATAAAGAAGATTCAAAGAGAGTGAGATGCCAGCTCCTTTCATTCAGTCAGTAGCTTCAAACATTTCTGGACGTTTTTCAATGGCAAAAATCAATGAATATTGTAAATGCACAAACAGTAATATCTCCACATTGCAAGGTGCAATTCTGAAATTTTTTGCTTTTTCCTGTTAATCCTAGCATGATAAAGAAGATTCAAAGAGAGTGAGATGCCAGCTCCTTTCATTCAGTCAGTAGCTTCAAACATTTCTGGTATATGAAAAACATGTTTTTCAATGGCAAAAATCAATGAATATTGTAAATGCACAAACAGTAATATCTCCACATTGCAAGGTGCAATTCTGAAATTTTTTGCTTTTTCCTGCTAATCCTAGCATGATAAAGAAGATTCAAAGAGAGTGAGATGCCAGCTCCTTTCATTCAGTCAGTAGCTTCAAACATTTCTGGTATATGAAAAACATGTTTTTCAATGGCAAAAGTCAATGAATATTGTAAATGCACAAACAGTAATATCTCCACATTGCAAGGTGCAATTCTGAAATTTTTTGCTTTTTCCTGCTAATCCTAGCATGATAAAGAAGATTCAAAGAGAGTGAGATGCCAGCTCCTTTCATTCAGTCAGTAGCTTCAAACATTTCTGGTATATGAAAAACATGTTTTTCAATGGCAAAAATCAATGAATATTGTAAATGCACAAACAGTAATATCTCCACATTGCAAGACGCAATTCTGAAATTTTTTGCTTTTTCCTGCTCCTCTTAGCATGATAAAGAAGATTCAAAGAGAGTGAGATGCCAGCTCCTTTCATTCAGTCAGTAGCTTCAATCATTTCTGGACGTTTTTCAATGGCAAAAATCAATGAATATTGTAAATGCACAAACAGTAATTTCTCCGCATTGCAAGGTGAAATTCTGAAATTTTTTGCTTTTTCCTGCTCCTCTTAGCATGATAAAGAAGATTCAAAGAGAGTGAGGTGCCAGCTCCTTTCATTCAGTCAGTAGCTTCAAACATTTCTGGTATATGAATAACATGTTTTTCAATGGCAAAAATCAATGAATATTGTAAATGCACAAACAGTAATTTCTCCGCATTGCAAGGTGCAATTCTGAAATTTTTTGCTTTTTCCTGCTCCTCTTAGCATGATAAAGAAGATTCAAAGAGAGTGAGATGCCAGCTCCTTTAATTCAGTCAGTAGCTTCAATCATTTCTGGACGTTTTTCAATGGCAAAAATCAATGAATATTGTAAATGCACAAACAGTAATTTCTCCGCATTGCAAGGTGCAATTCTGAAATTTTTTGCTTTTTCCTGCTCCTCTTAACATGATAAAGAAGATTCAAAGAGAGTGAGATGCCAGCTCCTTTCATTCAGTCAGTAGCTTCAATCATTTCAGGACGTTTTTCAATGGCAAAAATCAATGAATATTGTAAATGCACAAACTGTAATTTCTCCGCATTGCAAGGTGCAATTCTGAAATTTTTTGCTTTTTCCTGCTCCTCTTAGCATGATAAAGAAGATTCAAAGAGAGTGAGATGCCAGCTCCTTTCATTCAGTCAGTAGCTTCAATCATTTCTGGACGTTTTTCAATGGCAAAAATCAATGAATATTGTAAATGCACAAACAGTAATTTCTGTGCATTGCAAGGTGCAATTCTGAAATTTTTTGCTTTTTCCTGCTCCTCTTAGCATGGTAAAGAAGATTCAAAGAGAGTGAGATGCCAGCTCCTTTCATTCAGTCAGTAGCTTCAAACATTTCTGGTATATGAATAACATGATGTTTTTCAATGACAAAAATCAATGAATATTGTAAATGCACAAACAGTAAGTTCTCCGCATTGCAAGGTGCAAGTCTGAAATTTTTTGCTTTTTCCTGCTCCTCTTAGCATGATAAAGAAGATTCAAAGAGAGTGAGATGCCAGCTCCTTTCATTCAGTTAGTAGCTTCAATCATTTCTGGACGTTTTTCAATGGCAAAAATCAATGAATATTGTAAATGCACAAACTGTAATTTCTCCGCATTGCAAGGTGCAATTCTGAAATTTTTTGCTTTTTCCTGCTCCTCTTAGCATGATAAAGAAGATTCAAAGAGAGTGAGATGCCAGCTCCTTTCATTCAGTCAGTAGCTTCAATCATTTCTGGACGTTTTTCAATGGCAAAAATCAATGAATATTGTAAATGCACAAACAGTAATTTCTCCGCATTGCAAGGTGCAATTCTGAAATTTTTTGCTTTTTCCTACTCCTCTTAGCATGGTAAAGAATACTCAAAGAGAGTGAGATGCCAGCTCCTTTCATTCAGTCAGTAGCTTCAAACATTTCTGGTATATGAATAACATGATGTTTTTCAATGGCAAAAATCAATGAATATTGTAAATGCACAAACAGTAATTTCTCCGCATTGCAAGGTGCAAGTCTGAAATTTTTTGCTTTTTCCTGCTCCTCTTAGCATGATAAAGAAGATTCAAAGAGAGTGAGATGCCAGCTCCTTTCATTCAGTCAGTAGCTTCAAACATTTCTGGTATATGAATAACATGATGTTTTTCAATGGCAAAAATCAATGAATATTGTAAATGCACAAACAGTAATTTCTCCGCATTGCAAGGTGCAATTCTGAAATTTTTTGCTTTTTCCTGCTCCTCTTAGCATGATAAAGAAGATTCAAAGAGAGTGAGATGCCAGCTCCTTTCATTCAGTCAGTAGTTTCAATCATTTCTGGACGTTTTTCAATGGCAAAAATCAATGAATATTGTAAATGCACAAACAGTAATTTCTCCGCATTGCAAGGTGCAATTCTGAAATTTTTTGCTTTTTCCTGCTCCTCTTAGCATGATAAAGAAGATTCAAAGAGAGTGAGATGTCAGCTCCTTTCATTCAGTCAGTAGCTTCAAACATTTCTGGTATATGAATAACATGATGTTTTTCAATGGCAAAAATCAATGGATATTGTAAATGCACAAACAGTAATTTCTCCGCATTGCAAGGTGCAATTCTGAAATTTTTTGCTTTTTCCTGCTCCTCTTAGCATGATAAAGAAGATTCAAAGAGAGTGAGATGCCAGCTCCTTTCATTCAGTCAGTAGCTTCAATCATTTCTGGACGTTTTTCAATGGCAAAAATCAATGAATATTGTAAATGCACAAACAGTAATTTCTCCGCATTGCAAGGTGCAATTCTGAAATTTTTTGCTTTTTCCTGCTCCTCTTAGCATGATAAAGAAGATTCAAAGAGAGTGAGATGCCAGCTCCTTTCATTCAGTCAGTAGCTTCAAACATTTCTGGTATATGAATAACATGATGTTTTTCAATGGCAAAAATCAATGAATATTGTAAATGCACAAACAGTAATTTCTCCGCATTGCAAGGTGCAATTCTGAAATTTTTTGCTTTTTCCTGCTCCTCTTAGCATGATAAAGAAGATTCAAAGAGAGTGAGATGCCAGCTCCTTTCGTTCAGTCAGTAGCTTCAATCATTTCTGGACGTTTTTCAATGGCAAAAATCATTGAATATTATAAATGCACAAACAGTAATTTCTCCGCATTGCAAGGTGCAATTCTGAAATTTTTTACTTTTTCCTGCTCCTCTTAGCATGATAAATAAGATTCAAAGAGAGTGAGATGCCAGCTCCTTTCATTCAGTCAGTAGCTTCAATCATTTCTGGTATATGAATAACATGATGTTTTTCAATGGCAAAAATCAATGAATATTGTAAATGCACAAACAGTAATTTCTCCGCATTGCAAGGTGCAATTCTGAAATTTTTTGCTTTTTCCTGCTCCTCGTAGCATGATAAAGAAGATTCAAAGAGAGTGAGATGCCAGCTCCTTTCATTCAGTCAGTAGCTTCAAACATTTCTGGACGTTTTTCAATGGCAAAAATCAATGAATATTGTAAATGCACAAACAGTAATTTCTCCGCATTGCAAGGTGCAATTCTGAAATTTTTTGCTTTTTCCTGCTCCTCGTAGCATGATAAAGAAGATTCAAAGAGAGTGAGATGCCAGCTCCTTTCATTCAGTCAGTAGCTTCAATCATTTCTGGACGTTTTTCAATGGCAAAAATCAATGAATATTGTAAATGCACAAACAGTAATTTCTCCGCATTGCAAGGTGCAATTCTGAAATTTTTTGCTTTTTCCTGCTCCTCTTAGCATGATAAAGAACATTCAAAGAGAGTGAGATGCCAGCTCCTTTCATTTAGTCAGTAGCTTCAATCATTTCTGGACGTTTTTCAATGGCAAAAATCAATGAATATTGTTAATGCACAAACAGTAATTTCTCCGCATTGCAAGGTGCAATTCTGAAATTTTTTGCTTTTTCCTGCTCCTCTTACAATGATAAAGAAGATTCAAAGAGAGTGAGATGCCAGCTCCTTTCATTCAGTCAGGAGCTTCAAACATTTCTGGTATATGAATAACATGATGTTTTTCAATGGCAAAAATCAATGAATATTGTAAATGCACAAACAGTAATTTATCCGCATTGCAAGGTGCAATTCTGAAATTTTTTGCTTTTTCCTGCTCCTCTTAGCATGATAAAGAAGATTCAAAGAGAGTGAGATGCCAGCTCCTTTTGTTCAGTCAGTAGCTTCAATCATTTCTGGACGTTTTTCAATGGCAAAAATCTTTGAATATTATAAATGCACAAACAGTAATTTCTCCGCATTGCAAGGTGCAATTCTGAAATTTTTTACTTTTTCCTGCTCCTCTTAGCATGATAAAGAAGATTCAAAGAGAGTGAGATGCCAGCTCCTTTCATTCAGTCAGTAGCTTCAATCATTTCTGGTATATGAATAACATGATGTTTTTCAATGGCAAAAATCAATGAATATTGTAAATGCACAAACAGTAATTTCTCCGCATTGCAAGGTGCAATTCTGAAATTTTTTACTTTTTCCTGCTCCTCTTAGCATGATAAAGAAGATTCAAAGAGAGTGAGATGACAGCTCCTTTCATTCAGTCAGTAGCTTCAATCATTTCTGGACGTTTTTCAATGGCAAAAATCAATGAATATTGTAAATGCACAAACAGTAATTTCTCCGCATTGCAAGGTGCAATTCTGAAATTTTTTGCTTTTTCCTGCTCTTCTTAGCATGATAAACAAGATTCAAAGAGAGTGAGATGCCAGCTCCTTTCATTCAGTCAGTAGCTTCAATCATTTCTGGACGTTTTTCAATGGCAAAAATCAATGAATATTGTAAATGCACAAACAGTAATTTCTCCGCATTGCAAGGTGCAATTCTGAAATTTTTTGCTTTTTCCTGCTCCTCTTAGCATGATAAAGAAGATTCAAAGAGAGTGAGATGCCAGCTCCTTTCATTCAGTCAGTAGCTTCAAACATTTCTGGTATATGAATAACATGATGTTTTTCAATGGCAAAAATCAATGAATATTGTAAATGCACAAACAGTAATTTCTCAGCATTGCAAGGTGCAATTCTGAAATTTTTTGCTTTTTCCTGCTCCTCTTAGCATGATAAAGAAGATTCAAAGAGAGTGAGATGCCAGCTCCTTTCATTCAGTCAGTAGCTTCAATCATTTCTGGACGTTTTTCAATTGCAAAAATCAATGAATATTGTAAATGCACAAACAGTAATTTCTCCGCATTGCAAGGTGCAATTCTGAAATTTTTTGCTTTTTCCTGCTCCTCTTAGCATGATAAAGACGATTCAAAGAGAGTGAGATGCCAGCTACTTTCATTCAGTCAGTAGCTTCAATCATTTCTGGTAAATGAATAACATGATGTTTTTCAATGGCAAAAATCAATGAATATTGTAAATGCACAAACAGTAATTTCTCCGCATTGCAAGGTGCAATTCTGAATTTTTTTGCTTTTTCCTGCTGCTCTTAGCATGATAAAGAAGATTCAAAGAGAGTGAGATGCCAGCTCCTTTCATTCACTCAGTAGCTTCAATCATTTCTGGTATATGAATAACATGATGTTTTTCAATGGCAAAAATCAATGAATATTGTAAATGCACAAACAGTAATTTATCCGCATTGCAAGGTGCAATTCTGAAATTTTTTGCTTTTTCCTGCTCCTCTTAGCATGATAAAGAAGATTCAAAGAGAGTGAGATGCAAGCTCCTTTCATTCAGTCAGTAGCTTCAAACATTTCTGGTATATGAATAACATGATGCTTTTCAATGGCAAAAATCAATGAATATTGTAAATGCACAAACAGTAATTTCTCCGCATTGCAAGGTGCAATTCTGAAATTTTTTGCTTTTTCCTGCTCCTCTTAGCATGATAAAGAAGATTCAAAGAGAGTGAGATGCCAGCTCCTTTCATTCAGTCAGTAGCTTCAATCATTTCTGGACGTTTTTCAATGGCAAAAATCAATGAATATTGTAAATGCACAAACAGTAATTTCTCCGCATTGCAAGGTGCAATTCTGAAATTTTTTGCTTTTTCCTGCTCCTCTTAGCATGATAAAGAAGATTCAAAGAGAGTGAGATGCCAGCTCCTTTCATTCAGTCAGTAGCTTCAATCATTTCTGGTATATGAATAACATGATGTTTTTCAATGGCAAAAATCAATGAATTTTGTAAATGCACAAACAGTAATTTCTCCGCATTGCAAGGTGCAATTCTGAAATTTTTTGCTTTTTCCTGCTCCTCTTAGCATGATAAAGAAGATTCAAAGAGAGTGAGATGCCAGCTCCTTTCATTCAGTCAGTAGCTTCAATCATTTCTGGACGTTTTTCAATGGCAAAAATCATTGAATATTGTAAATGCACAAACAGTAATTTCTCCGCATTGCAAGGTGCAATTCTGAAATTTTTTACTTTTTCCTGCTCCTCTTAGCATGATAAAGAAGATTCAAAGAGAGTGAGATGCCAGCTCCTTTCATTCAGTCAGTAGCTTCAATCATTTCTGGTATATGAATAACATGATGTTTTTCAATCGCAAAAATCAATGAATATTGTAAATGCACAAACAGTAATTTCTCCGCATTGCAAGGTGCAATTCTGAAATTTTTTGCTTTTTCCTGCTCCTCTTAGCATGATAAAGAAGATTCAAAGAGAGTGAGATGCCAGCTCCTTTCATTCAGTCAGTAGCTTCAATCATTTCTGGACGTTTTTCAATGGCAAAAATCAATGAATATTGTAAATGCACAAACAGTAATTTCTCCGCATTGCAAGGTGCAATTCTGAAATTTTTTGCTTTTTCCTGCTCCTCTTAGCATGATAAAGAAGATTCAAAGAGAGTGAGATGCCAGCTCCTTTCATTCAGTCAGTAGCTTCAATCATTTCTGGACGTTTTTCAATGGCAAAAATCAATGAATATTGTAAATGCACAAACTGTAATTTCTCCGCATTGCAAGGTGCAATTCTGAAATTTTTTGCTTTTTCCTGCTCCTCTTAGCATGATAAAGAAGATTCAAAGAGAGTGAGATGCCAGCTCCTTTCATTCAGTCAGTAGCTTCAATCATTTCTGGACGTTTTTCAATGGCAAAAATCAATGAATATTGTAAATGCACAAACAGTAATTTCTCCGCATTGCAAGGTGCAATTCTGAAATTTTTTGCTTTTTCCTGCTCCTCTTAGCATGATAAAGAAGATTCAAAGAGAGTGAGATGCCAGCTCCTTTCATTCAGTCAGTAGCTTCAATCATTTCTGGACATTTTTCAATGGCAAAAATCAATGAATATTGTAAATGCACAAACAGTAATTTCTCCGCATTGCAAGGTGCAATTCTGAAATTTTTTGCTTTTTCCTGCTCCTCTTAGCATGATAAAGAAGATTCAAAGAGAGTGAGGTGCCAGCTCCTTTCATTCAGTCAGGAGCTTCAAACATTTCTGGTATATGAATAACATGATGTTTTTCAATGGCAAAAATCAATGAATATTGTAAATGCACAAACAGTAATTTCTCCGCATTGCAAGGTGCAATTCTGAAATTTTTTGCTTTTTCCTGCTCCTCTTAGCATGATAAAGAAGATTCAAAGAGAGTGAGATGCCAGCTCCTTTCATTCAGTCAGTAGCTTCAATCATTTCTGGACGTTTTTCAATGGCAAAAATCATTGAATATTGTAAATGCACAAACAGTAATTTCTCCGCATTGCAAGGTGCAATTCTGAAATTTTTTACTTTTTCCTGCTCCTCTTAGCATGATAAAGAAGATTCAAAGAGAGTGAGATGCCAGCTCCTTTCATTCAGTCAGTAGCTTCAATCATTTCTGGTATATGAATAACATGATGTTTTTCAATCGCAAAAATCAATGAATATTGTAAATGCACAAACAGTAATTTCTCCGCATTGCAAGGTGCAATTCTGAAATTTTTTGCTTTTTCCTGCTCCTCTTAGCATGATAAAGAAGATTCAAAGAGAGTGAGATGCCAGCTCCTTTCATTCAGTCAGTAGCTTCAATCATTTCTGGACGTTTTTCAATGGCAAAAATCAATGAATATTGTAAATGCACAAACAGTAATTTCTCCGCATTGCAAGGTGCAATTCTGAAATTTTTTGCTTTTTCCTGCTCCTTTTAGCATGATAAAGAAGATTCAAAGAGAGTGAGATGCCAGCTCCTTTCCTTCAGTCAGTAGCTTCAATCATTTCTGGTATATGAATAACATGATGTTTTTCAATGGCAAAAATCAATGAATATTGTAAATGCACAAACAGTAATTTCTCCGCATTGCAAGGTGCAATTCTGAAATTTTTTGCTTTTTCCTGCTCCTCTTAGCATGATAAAGAAGATTCAAAGAGAGTGAGATGCCAGCTCCTTTCATTCAGTCAGTAGCTTCAATCATTTCTGGACGTTTTTCAATGGCAAAAATCAATGAATATTGTAAATGCACAAACAGTAATTTCTCCGCATTGCAAGGTGCAATTCTGAAATTTTTTGCTTTTTCCTGCTCCTTTTAGCATGATAAAGAAGATTCAAAGAGAGTGAGATGCCAGCTCCTTTCCTTCAGTCAGTAGCTTCAATCATTTCTGGTATATGAATAACATGATGTTTTTCAATGGCAAAAATCAATGAATTTTGTAAATGCACAAACAGTAATTTCTCCGCATTGCAAAGCGCAATTCTGAAATTTTTTGCTTTTTCCTGCTCCTCTTAGAATGATAAAGAAGATTCAAAGAGAGTGAGATGCCAGCTCCTTTCATTCAGTCAGTAGCTTCAATCATTTCTGGACATTTTTCAATGGCAAAAATCAATGAATATTGTAAATGCACAAACAGTAATTTCTCCGCATTGCAAGGTGCAATTCTGAAATTTTTTGCTTTTTCCTGCTCCTCTTAGCATGATAAAGAAGATTCAAAGAGAGTGAGATGCCAGCTCCTTTCATTCAGTCAGTAGCTTCAATCATTTCTGGACGTTTTTCAATGGCAAAAATCAATGAATATTGTAAATGCACAAACAGTAATTTCTCCGCATTGCAAGGTGCAATTCTGAAATTTTTTGCTTTTTCCTGCTCCTCTTAGCATGATAAAGAAGATTCAAAGAGAGTGAGGTGCCAGCTCCTTTCATTCAGTCAGGAGCTTCAAACATTTCTGGTATATGAATAACATGTTTTTCAATGGCAAAAATCAATGAATATTGTAAATGCACAAACAGTAATTTCTCCGCATTGCAAGGTGCAATTCTGAAATTTTTTGCTTTTTCCTGCTCCTCTTAGCATGATAAAGAAGATTCAAAGAGAGTGAGATGCCAGCTCCTTTCATTCAGTCAGTAGCTTCAATCATTTCTGGACGTTTTTCAATGGCAAAAATCAATGAATATTGTAAATGCACAAACAGTAATTTCTCCGCATTGCAAGGTGCAATTCTGAAATTTTTTGCTTTTTCCTGCTCCTCTTAGCATGATAAAGAAGATTCAAAGAGAGTGAGATGCCAGCTCCTTTCATTCAGTCAGTAGCTTCAATCATTTCTGGACGTTTTTCAATGGCAAAAATCAATGAATATTGTAAATGCACAAACTGTAATTTCTCCGCATTGCAAGGTGCAATTCTGAAATTTTTTGCTTTTTCCTGCTCCTCTTAGCATGATAAAGAAGATTCAAAGAGAGTGAGATGCCAGCTCCTTTCATTCAGTCAGTAGCTTCAATCATTTCTGGACGTTTTTCAATGGCAAAAATCAATGAGTATTGTAAATGCACAAACAGTAATTTCTCCGCATTGCAAGGTGCAATTCTGAAATTTTTTGCTTTTTCCTGCTCCTCTTAGCATGATAAAGAAGATTCAAAGAGAGTGAGATGCCAGCTCCTTTCATTCAGTCAGTAGCTTCAATCATTTCTGGACATTTTTCAATGGCAAAAATCAATGAATATTGTAAATGCACAAACAGTAATTTCTCCGCATTGCAAGGTGCAATTCTGAAATTTTTTGCTTTTTCCTGCTCCTCTTAGCATGATAAAGAAGATTCAAAGAGAGTGAGATGCCAGCTCCTTTCCTTCAGTCAGTAGCTTCAATCATTTCTGGTATATGAATATCATCATGTTTTTCAATGGCAAAAATCAATGAATTTTGTAAATGCACAAACAGTAATTTCTCCGCATTGCAAGGCGCAATTCTGAAATTTTTTGCTTTTTCCTGCTCCTCTTAGCATGATAAAGAAGATTCAAAGAGAGTGAGATGCCAGCTCCTTTCATTCAGTCAGTAGCTTCAATCATTTCTGGACATTTTTCAATGGCAAAAATCAATGAATATTGTAAATGCACAAACAGTAATTTCTCCGCATTGCAAGGTGCAATTCTGAAATTTTTTGCTTTTTCCTGCTCCTCTTAGCATGATAAAGAAGATTCAAAGAGAGTGAGATGCCAGCTCCCCTCATTCAGTCAGTAGCTTCAATCATTTCTGGACGTTTTTCAATGGCAAAAATCAATGAATATTGTAAATGCACAAACAGTAATTTCTCCGCATTGCAAGGTGCAATTCTGAAATTTTTTGCTTTTTCCTGCTCCTCTTAGCATGATAAAGAAGATTCAAAGAGAGTGAGGTGCCAGCTCCTTTCATTCAGTCAGGAGCTTCAAACATTTCTGGTATATGAATAACATGTTTTTCAATGGCAAAAATCAATGAATATTGTAAATGCACAAACAGTAATTTCTCCGCATTGCAAGGTGCAATTCTGAAATTTTTTGCTTTTTCCTGCTCCTCTTAGCATGATAAAGAAGATTCAAAGAGAGTGAGATGCCAGCTCCTTTCATTCAGTCAGTAGCTTCAATCATTTCTGGACGTTTTTCAATGGCAAAAATCAATTAATATTGTAAATGCACAAACAGTAATTTCTCCGCATTGCTAGGTGCAATTCTGAAATTTTTTGCTTTTTCCTGCTACTCTTAGCATGATAAAGAAGATTCAAAGAGAGTGAGATGCCAGCTCCTTTCATTCAGTCAGTAGCTTCAATCATTTCTGGACGTTTTTCAATGGCAAAAATCAATGAATATTGTAAATGCACAAACTGTAATTTCTCCGCATTGCAAGGTGCAATTCTGAAATTTTTTGCTTTTTCCTGCTCCTCTTAGCATGATAAAGAAGATTCAAAGAGAGTGAGATGCCAGCTCCTTTCATTCAGTCAGTAGCTTCAATCATTTCTGGACATTTTTCAATGGCAAAAATCAATGAATATTGTAAATGCACAAACAGTAATTTCTCCGCATTGCAAGGTGCAATTCTGAAATTTTTTGCTTTTTCCTGCTCCTCTTAGCATGATAAAGAAGATTCAAAGAGAGTGAGATGCCAGCTCCTTTCATTCAGTCAGTAGCTTCAATCATTTCTGGACATTTTTCAATGGCAAAAATCAATGAATATTGTAAATGCACAAACAGTAATTTCTCCGCATTGCAAGGTGCAATTCTGAAATTTTTTGCTTTTTCCTGCTCCTCTTAGCATGATAAAGAAGATTCAAAGAGAGTGAGATGTCAGCTCCTTTCATTCAGTCAGTAGCTTCAAACATTTCTGGTATATGAATAACATGATGTTTTTCAATGGCAAAAATCAATGAATATTGTAAATGCACAAACAGTAATTTCTCCGCATTGCAAGGTGCAATTCTGAAATTTTTTGCTTTTTCCTGCTCCTCTTAGCATGATAAAGAAGATTCAAAGAGAGTGAGATGCCAGCTCCTTTCATTCAGTCAGTAGCTTCAATCATTTCTGGTATATGAATAACATGATGTTTTTCAATGGCAAAAATCAATGAATTTTGTAAATGCACAAACAGTAATTTCTCAGCATTGCAAGGTGCAATTCTAAAATTTTTTGCTTTTTCCTGCTGCTCTTAGCATGATAAAGAAGATTCAAAGAGAGTGAGATGCCAGCTCCTTTCATTGTCAGTAGCTTCAATCATTTCTGGACGTTTTTCAATGGCAAAAATCAATGAATATTTTAAATGCACAAACAGTAATTTCTCCGCATTGCAAGGTGCAATTCTGAAATTTTTTGCTTTTTCCTGCTCCTCTTAGCATGATAAAGAAGATTCAAAGAGAGTGAGATGCCAGCTCCTTTCATTCAGTCAGTAGCTTCAATCATTTCTGGACGTTTTTCAATGGCAAAAATCAATGAATATTGTAAATGCACAAACAGTAATTTCTCCGCACTGCAAGGTGCAATTCTGAAATTTTTTGCTTTTTCCTGCTCCTCTTAGCATGATAAAGAAGATTCAAAGAGAGTGAGATGCCAGCTCCTTTCATTCAGTCAGTAGCTTCAATCATTTCTGGACGTTTTTCAATGGCAAAAATCAATGAATATTGTAAATGCACAAACAGTAATTTCTCCGCATTGCAAGGTGCAATTCTGAAATTTTTTGCTTTTTCCTGCTCCTCTTAGCATGATAAAGAAGATTCAAAGAGAGTGAGATGTCAGCTCCTTTCATTCAGTCAGTAGCTTCAAACATTTCTGGTATATGAATAACATGATGTTTTTCAATGGCAAAAATCAATGAATATTGTAAATGCACAAACAGTAATTTCTCCGCATTGCAAGGTGCAATTCTGAAATTTTTTGCTTTTTCCTGCTCCTCTTAGCATGATAAAGAAGATTCAAAGAGAGTGAGATGCCAGCTCCTTTCATTCAGTCAGTAGCTTCAATCATTTCTGGTATATGAATAACATGATGTTTTTCAATGGCAAAAATCAAAGAATTTTGTAAATGCACAAACAGTAATTTCTCAGCATTGCAAGGTGCAATTCTGAAATTTTTTGCTTTTTCCTGCTCCTCTTAGCATGATAAAGAAGATTCAAAGAGAGTGAGATGCCAGCTCCTTTCATTGTCAGTAGCTTCAATCATTTCTGGACGTTTTTCAATGGCAAAAATCAATGAATATTGTAAATGCACAAACAGTAATTTCTCCGCATTGCAAGGTGCAATTCTGAAATTTTTTGCTTTTTCCTGCTGCTCTTAGCATTATGAAGAAGATTCAAAGAGAGTGAGATACCAGCTCCTTTCATTCAGTCAGTAGCTTCAAACATTTCTGGTATATGAATAACATGTTTTTCAATGGCAAAAATCAATGAATATTGTAAATGCACAAACAGTAATTTCTCCGCATTGCAAGGTGCAATTCTGAAATTTTTTGCTTTTTCCTGCTCCTCTTAGCATGATAAAGAAGATTCAAAGAGAGTGAGATGCCAGCTCCTTTCGTTCAGTCAGTAGCTTCAATCATTTCTGGATGTTTTTCAATGGCAAAAATCATTGAATATTGTAAATGCACAAACAGTAATTTCTCCGCATTGCAAGGTGCAATTCTGAAATTTTTTACTTTTTCCTGCTCCTCTTAGCATGATAAAGAAGATTCAAAGAGAGTGAGATGCCATCTCCTTTCATTCAGTCAGTAGCTTCAATCATTTCTGGACGTTTTTCAATTGCAAAAATCAATGAATATTGTAAATGCACAAACAGTAATTTCTCCGCATTGCAAGGTGCAATTCTGAAATTTTTTGCTTTTTCCTGCTCCTCTTAGCATGAAAAAGAAGATTCAAAGAGAGTGAGATGCCAGCTCCTTTCATTCAGTCAGTAGCTTCAATCATTTCTGGACGTTTTTCAATGGCAAAAATCAATGAATATTGTAAATGCACAAACAGTAATTTCTCCGCATTGCAAGGTGCAATTCTGAAATTTTTTGCTTTTTCCTGCTCCTTTTAGCATGATAAACAAGATTCAAAGAGAGTGAGATGCCAGCTCCTTTCATTCAGTCAGTAGCTTCAATCATTTATGGACGTTTTTCAATTGCAAAAATCATTGAATATTGTAAATGCACAAACAGTAATTTCTCCGCATTGCAAGGTGCAATTCTGAAATTTTTTACTTTTTCCTGCTCCTCTTAGCATGATAAAGAAGATTCAAAGAGAGTGAGATGCCAGCTCCTTTCATTCAGTCAGTAGCTTCAATCATTTCTGGTATATGAATAACATGATGTTTTTCAATCGCAAAAATCAATGAATATTGTAAATGCACAAACAGTAATTTCTCCGCATTGCAAGGTGCAATTCTGAAATTTTTTGCTTTTTCCTGCTCCTCTTAGCATGATAAAGAAGATTCAAAGAGAGTGAGATGCCAGCTCCTTTCATTCAGTCAGTAGCTTCAATCATTTCCGGACGTTTTTCAATGGCAAAAATCAATGAATATTGTAAATGCACAAACAGTAATTTCTCCGCATTGCAAGGTGTAATTCTGAAATTTTTTGCTTTTTCCTGCTCCTCTTAGCATGATAAAGAAGATTCAAAGAGAGTGAGATGCCAGATCCTTTCCTTCAGTCAGTAGCTTCAATCATTTCTGGTATATGAATAACATGATGTTTTTCAATGGCAAAAATCAATGAATTTTGTAAATGCACAAACAGTAATTTCTCCGCATTGCAAGGCGCAATTCTGAAATTTTTTGCTTTTTCCTGCTCTTCTTAGCATGATAAAGAAGATTCAAAGAGAGTGAGATGCTAGCTCCTTTCATTCAGTCAGTAGCTTCAATCATTTCTGGACGTTTTTCAATGGCAAAAATCAATGAATATTGTAAATGCACAAACAGTAATTTCTCCGCATTGCAAGGTGCAATTCTGAAATTTTTTGCTTTTTCCTGCTCCTCTTAGCATGATAAACAAGATTCAAAGAGAGTGAGGTGCCAGCTCCTTTCATTCAGTCAGGAGCTTCAAACATTTCTGGTATATGAATAACATGTTTTTCAATGGCAAAAATCAATGAATATTGTAAATGCACAAACAGTAATTTCTCCGCATTGCAAGGTGCAATTCTGAAATTTTTTGCTTTTTCCTGCTCCTCTTAGCATGATAAAGAAGATTCAAAGAGAGTGAGATGCCAGCTCCTTTCATTCAGTCAGTAGCTTCAATCATTTCTGGACATTTTTCAATGGCAAAAATCAATGAATATTGTAAATGCACAAACAGTAATTTCTCCGCATTGCAAGGTGCAATTCTGAAATTTTTTGCATTTTCCTGCTCCTCTTAGCATGATAAAGAAGATTCAAAGAGAGTGAGATGCCAGCTCCTTTCATTCAGTCAGTAGCTTCAATCATTTCTGGACGTTTTTCAATGGCAAAAATCAATGAATATTGTAAATGCACAAACTGTAATTTCTCCGCATTGCAAGGTGCAATTCTGAAATTTTTTGCTTTTTCCTGCTCCTCTTAGCATGATAAAGAAGATTCAAAGAGAGTGAGATGCCAGCTCCTTTCATTCAGTCAGTAGCTTCAATCATTTCTGGACGTTTTTCAATGGCAAAAATCAATGAATATTGTAAATGCACAAACAGTAATTTCTCCGCATTGCAAGGTGCAATTCTGAAATTTTTTGCTTTTTCCTGCTCCTCTTAGCATGATAAAGAAGATTCAAAGAGAGTGAGATGCCAGCTCCTTTCATTCAGTCAGTAGCTTCAATCATTTCTGGACGTTTTTCAATGGCAAAAATCAATGAATATTGTAAATGCACAAACAGTAATTTCTCCGCATTGCAAGGTGCAATTCTGAAATTTTTTGCTTTTTCCTGCTCCTCTTAGCATGATAAAGAAGATTCAAAGAGAGTGAGATGCCAGCTCCTTTCATTCAGTCAGTAGCTTCAATCATTTCTGGTATATGAATAACATGATGTTTTTCAATGGCAAAAATCAATGAATTTTGTAAATGCACAAACAGTAATTTCTCAGCATTGCAAGGTGCAATTCTGAAATTTTTTGCTTTTTCCTGCTCCTCTTAGCATGATAAAGAAGATTCAAAGAGAGTGAGATGCCAGCTCCTTTCATTGTCAGTAGCTTCAATCATTTCTGGACGTTTTTCAATGGCAAAAATCAATGAATATTGTAAATGCACAAACAGTAATTTCTCCGCATTGCAAGGTGCAATTCTGAAATTTTTTGCTTTTTCCTGCTCCTCTTAGCATTATGAAGAAGATTCAAAGAGAGTGAGATACCAGCTCCTTTCATTCAGTCAGTAGCTTCAAACATTTCTGGTATATGAATAACATGATGTTTTTCAATGGCAAAAATCAATGAATATTGTAAATGCACAAACAGTAATTTCTCCGCATTGCAAGGTGCAATTCTGAAATTTTTTGCTTTTTCCTGCTCCTCTTAGCATGATAAAGAAGATTCAAAGAGAGTGAGATGCCAGCTCCTTTAGTTCAGTCAGTAGCTTCAATCATTTCTGGACGTTTTTCAATGGCAAAAATCATTGAATATTGTAAATGCACAAACAGTAATTTCTCCGCATTGCAAGGTGCAATTCTGAAATTTTTTACTTTTTCCTGCTCCTCTTAGCATGATAAAGAAGATTCAAAGAGAGTGAGATGCCAGCTCCTTTCATTCAGTCAGTAGCTTCAATCATTTCTGGTATATGAATAACATGATGTTTTTCAATCGCAAAAATCAATGAATATTGTAAATGCACAAACAGTAATTTCTCCGCATTGCAAGGTGCAATTCTGAAATTTTTTGCTTTTTCCTGCTCCTCTTAGCATGATAAAGAAGATTCAAAGAGAGTGAGATGCCAGCTCCTTTCATTCAGTCAGTAGCTTCAATCATTTCTGGACGTTTTTCAATGGCAAAAATCAATGAATATTGTAAATGCACAAACAGTAATTTCTCCGCATTGCAAGGTGCAATTCTGAAATTTTTTGCTTTTTCCTGCTCCTCTTAGCATGATAAAGAAGATTCAAAGAGAGTGAGATGCCAGCTCCTTTCCTTCAGTCAATAGCTTCAATCATTTCTGGCATATGAATAACATGATGTTTTTCAATGGCAAAAATCAATGAATTTTGTAAATGCACAAACAGTAATTTCTCCGCATTGCAAGGCGCAATTCTGAAATTTTTTGCTTTTTCCTGCTCCTCTTAGCATGATAAAGAAGATTCAAAGAGAGTGAGATGCCAGCTCCTTTCATTCAGTCAGTAGCTTCAATCATTTCTGAACATTTTTCAATGGCAAAAATCAATGAATATTGTAAATGCACAAACAGTAATTTCTCCGCATTGCAAGGTGCAATTCTGAAATTTTTTGCTTTTTCCTGCTCCTCTTAGCATGATAAAGAAGATTCAAAGAGAGTGAGATGACAGCTCCTTTCATTCAGTCAGTAGCTTCAATCATTTCTGGAGGTTTTTCAATGGCAAAAATCAATGAATATTGTAAATGCACAAACAGTAATTTCTCCGCATTGCAAGGTGCAATTCTGAAATTTTTTGCTTTTTCCTGCTCCTCTCAGCATGATAAAGAAGATTCAAAGAGAGTGAGGTGCCAGCTCCTTTCATTCAGTCAGGAGCTTCAAACATTTCTGGTATATGAATAACATGTTTTTCAATGGCAAAAATCAATGAATATTGTAAATGCACAAACAGTAATTTCTCCGCATTGCAAGGTGCAATTCTGAAATTTTTTGCTTTTTCCTGCTCCTCTTAGCATGATAAAGAAGATTCAAAGAGAGTGAGATGCCAGCTCCTTTCATTCAGTCAGTAGCTTCAATCATTTCTGGACGTTTTTCAATGGCAAAAATCAATGAATATTGTAAATGCACAAACAGTAATTTCTCCGCATTGCAAGGTGCAATTCTGAAATTTTTTGCTTTTTCCTGCTCCTCTTAGCATGATAAAGAAGATTCAAAGAGAGTGAGATGCCAGCTCCTTTCATTCAGTCAGTAGCTTCAATCATTTCTGGACGTTTTTCAATGGCAAAAATCAATGAATATTGTAAATGCACAAACAGTAATTTCTCCGCATTGCAAGGTGCAATTCTGAAATTTTTTGCTTTTTCCTGCTCCTCTTAGCATGATAAAGAAGATTCAAAGAGAGTGAGATGCCAGCTCCTTTTCTTCAGTCAGTAGCTTCAATCATTTCTGGCATATGAATAACATGATGTTTTTCAATGGCAAAAATCAATGAATTTTGTAAATGCACAAACAGTAATTTCTCCGCATTGCAAGGCGCAATTCTGAAATTTTTTGCTTTTTCCTGCTCCTCTTAGCATGATAAAGAAGATTCAAAGAGAGTGAGATGACAGCTCCTTTCATTCAGTCAGTAGCTTCAATCATTTCTGGACATTTTTCAATGGCAAAAATCAATGAATATTGTAAATGCACAAACAGTAATTTCTCCGCATTGCAAGGTGCAATTCTGAAATTTTTTGCTTTTTCCTGCTCCTCTTAGCATGATAAAGAAGATTCAAAGAGAGTGAGATGACAGCTCCTTTCATTCAGTCAGTAGCTTCAATCATTTCTGGACGTTTTTCAATGGCAAAAATCAATGAATATTGTAAATGCACAAACAGTAATTTCTCCGCATTGCAAGGTGCAATTCTGAAATTTTTTGCTTTTTCCTGCTCCTCTTAGCATGATAAAGAAGATTCAAAGAGAGTGAGGTGCCAGCTCCTTTCATTCAGTCAGGAGCTTCAAACATTTCTGGTATATGAATAACATGTTTTTCAATGGCAAAAATCAATGAATATTGTAAATGCACAAACAGTAATTTCTCCGCATTGCACGGTGCAATTCTGAAATTTTTTGCTTTTTCCTGCTCCTCTTAGCATGATAAAGAAGATTCAAAGAGAGTGAGATGCCAGCTCCTTTCATTCAGTCAGTAGCTTCAATCATTTCTGGACGTTTTTCAATGGCAAAAATCAATGAATATTGTAAATGCACAAACAGTAATTTCTCCGCATTGCAAGGTGCAATTCTGAAATTTTTTGCTTTTTCCTGCTCCTCTTAGCATGTAAAGAAGATTCAAAGAGAGTGAGATGCCAGCTCCTTTCATTCAGTCAGTAGCTTTAATCATTTCTGGACGTTTTTCAATGGCAAAAATCATTGAATATTGTAAATGCACAATCAGTAATTTCTCCGCATTGCAAGGTGCAATTCTGAAATTTTTTACTTTTTCCTGCTCCTCTTAGCATGATAAAGAAGATTCAAAGAGAGTGAGATGCCAGCTCCTTTCATTCAGTCAGTAGCTTCAATCATTTCTGGTATATGAATAACATGATGTTTTTCAATCGCAAAAATCAATGAATATTGTAAATGCACAAACAGTAATTTCTCCGCATTGCAAGGTGCAATTCTGAAATTTTTTGCTTTTTCCTGCTCCTCTTAGCATGATAAAGAAGATTCAAAGAGAGTGAGATGCCAGCTCCTTTCATTCAGTCAGTAGCTTCAATCATTTCTGGACGTTTTTCAATGGCAAAAACCAATGAATATTGTAAATGCACAAACAGTAATTTCTCCGCATTGCAAGGTGCAATTCTGAAATTTTTTGCTTTTTCCTGCTCCTCTTAGCATGATAAAGAAGATTCAAAGAGAGTGAGATGCCAGATCCTTTCCTTCAGTCAGTAGCTTCAATCATTTCTGGTATATGAATAACATGATGTTTTTCAATGGCAAAAATCAATGAATTTTGTAAATGCACAAACAGTAATTTCTCCGCATTGCAAGACGCAATTCTGAAATTTTTTGCTTTTTCCTGCTCCTCTTAGCATGATAAAGAAGATTCAAAGAGAGTGAGATGCCAGCTCCTTTCATTCAGTCAGTAGCTTCAATCATTTCTGGACGTTTTTCAATGGCAAAAATCAATGAATATTGTAAATGCACAAACAGTAATTTCTCCGCATTGCAAGGTGCAATTCTGAAATTTTTTGCTTTTTCCTGCTCCTCTTAGCATGATAAAGAAGATTCAAAGAGAGTGAGATGCCAGCTCCTTTCATTCAGTCAGTAGCTTCAATCATTTCTGGACGTTTTTCAATGGCAAAAATCAATGAATATTGTAAATGCACAAACAGTAATTTCTCCGCATTGCAAGGTGCAATTCTGAAATTTTTTGCTTTTTCCTGCTCCTCTTAGCATGATAAAGAAGATTCAAAGAGAGTGAGATGCCAGCTCCTTTCCTTCAGTCAGTAGCTTCAATCATTTCTGGCATATGAATAACATGATGTTTTTCAATGGCAAAAATCAATGAATTTTGTAAATGCACAAACAGTAATTTCTCCGCATTGCAAGGCGCAATTCTGAAATTTTTTGCTTTTTCCTGCTCCTCTTAGCATGATAAAGAAGATTCAAAGAGAGTGAGATGACAGCTCCTTTCATTCAGTCAGTAGCTTCAATCATTTCTGGACATTTTTCAATGGCAAAAATCAATGAATATTGTAAATGCACAAACAGTAATTTCTCCGCATTGCAAGGTGCAATTCTGAAATTTTTTGCTTTTTCCTGCTCCTCTTAGCATGATAAAGAAGATTCAAAGAGAGTGAGATGACAGCTCCTTTCATTCAGTCAGTAGCTTCAATCATTTCTGGACGTTTTTCAATGGCAAAAATCAATGAATATTGTAAATGCACAAACAGTAATTTCTCCGCATTGCAAGGTGCAATTCTGAAATTTTTTGCTTTTTCCTGCTCCTCTTAGCATGATAAAGAAGATTCAAAGAGAGTGAGGTGCCAGC
Source organism: Phyllobates terribilis (assembly GCF_046119375.1). Classification (NCBI taxonomy): domain Eukaryota; kingdom Metazoa; phylum Chordata; class Amphibia; order Anura; family Dendrobatidae; genus Phyllobates; species Phyllobates terribilis. The sequence goes on along the minus strand of NW_027364083.1, from coordinate 68,381 downwards.
TCCTTTCATTCAGTCAGGAGCTTCAAACATTTCTGGTATATGAATAACATGTTTTTCAATGGCAAAAATCAATGAATATTGTAAATGCACAAACAGTAATTTCTCCGCATTGCACGGTGCAATTCTGAAATTTTTTGCTTTTTCCTGCTCCTCTTAGCATGATAAAGAAGATTCAAAGAGAGTGAGATGCCAGCTCCTTTCATTCAGTCAGTAGCTTCAATCATTTCTGGACGTTTTTCAATGGCAAAAATCAATGAATATTGTAAATGCACAAACAGTAATTTCTCCGCATTGCAAGGTGCAATTCTGAAATTTTTTGCTTTTTCCTGCTCCTCTTAGCATGATAAAGAAGATTCAAAGAGAGTGAGATGCCAGCTCCTTTCATTCAGTCAGTAGCTTCAATCATTTCTGGACGTTTTTCAATGGCAAAAATCAATGAATATTGTAAATGCACAAACAGTAATTTCTCCGCATTGCAATGTGCAATTCTGAAATTTTTTGCTTTTTCCTGCTCCTCTTAGCATGATAAAGAAGATTCAAAGAGAGTGAGATGCCAGCTCCTTTCATTCAGTCAGTAGCTTCAAACATTTCTGGTATATGAATAACATGATGTTTTTCAATGGCAAAAATCAATGAATATTGTAAATGCACAAACAGTAATTTCTCCGCATTGCAAGGTGCAATTCTGAAATTTTTTGCTTTTTTCTGCTCCTCTTAGCATGATAAAGAAGATTCAAAGAGAGTGAGATGCCAGCTCCTTTCGTTCAGTCAGTAGCTTCAATCATTTCTGGACGTTTTTCAATGGCAAAAATCATTGAATATTATAAATGCACAAACAGTAATTTCTCCGCATTGCAAGGTGCAATTCTGAAATTTTTTACTTTTTCTTGCTCCTCTTAGCATGATAAAGAAGATTCAAAGAGAGTGAGATGCCAGCTCCTTTCATTCAGTCAGTAGCTTCAATCATTTCTGGTATATGAATAACATGATGTTTTTCAATGGCAAAAATCAATGAATATTGTAAATGCACAAACAGTAATTTCTCCGCATTGCAAGGTGCAATTCTGAAATTTTTTGCTTTTTCCTGCTCCTCTTAGCATGATAAAGAAGATTCAAAGAGAGTGAGATGCCAGCTCCTTTCATTCAGTCAGTAGCTTTAATCATTTCTGGACGTTTTTCAATGGCAAAAATCATTGAATATTGTAAATGCACAATCAGTAATTTCTCCGCATTGCAAGGTGCAATTCTGAAATTTTTTACTTTTTCCTGCTCCTGTTAGCATGATAAAGAAGATTCAAAGAGAGTGAGATGCCAGCTCCTTTCATTCAGTCAGTAGCTTCAATCATTTCTGGTATATGAATAACATGATGTTTTTCAATCGCAAAAATCAATGAATATTGTAAATGCACAAACAGTAATTTCTCCGCATTGCAAGGTGCAATTCTGAAATTTTTTGCTTTTTCCTGCTCCTCTTAGCATGATAAAGAAGATTCAAAGAGAGTGAGATGCCAGCTCCTTTCATTCAGTCAGTAGCTTCAATCATTTCTGGACGTTTTTCAATGGCAAAAACCAATGAATATTGTAAATGCACAAACAGTAATTTCTCCGCATTGCAAGGTGCAATTCTGAAATTTTTTGCTTTTTCCTGCTCCTCTTAGCATGATAAAGAAGATTCAAAGAGAGTGAGATGCCAGATCCTTTCCTTCAGTCAGTAGCTTCAATCATTTCTGGTATATGAATAACATGATGTTTTTCAATGGCAAAAATCAATGAATTTTGTAAATGCACAAACAGTAATTTCTCCGCATTGCAAGGCGCAATTCTGAAATTTTTTGCTTTTTCCTGCTCCTCTTAGCATGATAAAGAAGATTCAAAGAGAGTGAGATGCCAGCTCCTTTCATTCAGTCAGTAGCTTCAATCATTTCTGGACATTTTTCAATGGCAAAAATCAATGAATATTGTAAATGCACAAACAGTAATTTCTCCGCATTGCAAGGTGCAATTCTGAAATTTTTTGCTTTTTCCTGCTCCTCTTAGCATGATAAAGAAGATTCAAAGAGAGTGAGATGCCAGCTCCTTTCATTCAGTCAGTAGCTTCAATCATTTCTGGACGTTTTTCAATGGCAAAAATCAATGAATATTGTAAATGCACAAACAGTAATTTCTCCGCATTGCAAGGTGCAATTCTGAAATTTTTTGCTTTTTCCTGCTCCTCTTAGCATGATAAAGAAGATTCAAAGAGAGTGAGATGCCAGCTCCTTTCATTCAGTCAGTAGCTTCAATCATTTCTGGACGTTTTTCAATGGCAAAAATCAATGAATATTGTAAATGCACAAACAGTAATTTCTCCGCATTGCAAGGTGCAATTCTGAAATTTTTTGCTTTTTCCTGCTCCTCTTAGCATGATAAAGAAGATTCAAAGAGAGTGAGATGCCAGATCCTTTCCTTCAGTCAGTAGCTTCAATCATTTCTGGTATATGAATAACATGATGTTTTTCAATGGCAAAAATCAATGAATTTTGTAAATGCACAAACAGTAATTTCTCCGCATTGCAAGACGCAATTCTGAAATTTTTTGCTTTTTCCTGCTCCTCTTAGCATGATAAAGAAGATTCAAAGAGAGTGAGATGCCAGCTCCTTTCATTCAGTCAGTAGCTTCAATCATTTCTGGACATTTTTCAATGGCAAAAATCAATGAATATTGTAAATGCACAAACAGTAATTTCTCCGCATTGCAAGGTGCAATTCTGAAATTTTTTGCTTTTTCCTGCTCCTCTTAGCATGATAAAGAAGATTCAAAGAGAGTGAGATGCCAGCTCCTTTCATTCAGTCAGTAGCTTCAATCATTTCTGGACGTTTTTCAATGGCAAAAATCAATGAATATTGTAAATGCACAAACAGTAATTTCTCCGCATTGCAAGGTGCAATTCTGAAATTTTTTGCTTTTTCCTGCTCCTCTTAGCATGATAAAGAAGATTCAAAGAGAGTGAGATGCCAGCTCCTTTCATTCAGTCAGTAGCTTCAATCATTTCTGGACGTTTTTCAATGGCAAAAATCAATGAATATTGTAAATGCACAAACAGTAATTTCTCCGCATTGCAATGTGCAATTCTGAAATTTTTTGCTTTTTCCTGCTCCTCTTAGCATGATAAAGAAGATTCAAAGAGAGTGAGATGCCAGCTCCTTTCATTCAGTCAGTAGCTTCAAACATTTCTGGTACATGAATAACATGATGTTTTTCAATGGCAAAAATCAATGAATATTGTAAATGCACAAACAGTAATTTCTCCGCATTGCAAGGTGCAATTCTGAAATTTTTTGCTTTTTCCTGCTACTCTTAGCATGATAAAGAGGATTCAAAGAGAGTGAGATGCCAGCTCCTTTCGTTCAGTCAGTAGCTTCAATCATTTCTGGATGTTTTTCAATGGCAAAAATCAATGAATATTATAAATGCACAAACAGTAATTTCTCCGCATTGCAAGGTGCAATTCTGAAATTTTTTACTTTTTCCTGCTCCTCTTAGCATGATAAAGAAGATTCAAAGAGAGTGAGATGCCAGCTCCTTTCATTCAGTCAGTAGCTTCAATCATTTCTGGTATATGAATAACATGATGTTTTTCAATGGCAAAAATCAATGAATATTGTAAATGCACAAACAGTAATTTCTCCGCATTGCAAGGTGCAATTCTGAAATTTTTTGCTTTTTCCTGCTCCTCTTAGCATGATAAAGAAGATTCAAAGAGAGTGAGATGCCAGCTCCTTTCATTCAGTCAGTAGCTTCAATCATTTCTGGACGTTTTTCAATGGCAAAAATCAATGAATATTGTAAATGCACAAACAGTAATTTCTCCGCATTGCAAGGTGCAATTCTGAAATTTTTTGCTTTTTCCTGCTCCTCTTAGCATGATAAACAAGATTCAAAGAGAGTGAGATGCCAGCTCCTTTCATTCAGTCAGTAGCTTCAATCATTTCTGGACGTTTTTCAATGGCAAAAATCATTGAATATTGTAAATGCACAAACAGTAATTTCTCCGCATTGCAAGGTGCAATTCTGAAATTTTTTGCTTTTTCCTGCTCCTCTTAGCATGATAAAGAAGATTCAAAGAGAGTGAGATGCCAGCTCCTTTCATTCAGTCAGTAGCTTCAATCATTTCTGGACGTTTTTCAATGGCAAAAATCAATGAATATTGTAAATGCACAAACAGTAATTTCTCCGCATTGCAAGGTGCAATTCTGAAATTTTTTGCTTTTTCCTGCTCCTCTAAGCATGATAAAGAAGATTCAAAGAGAGTGAGATGCCAGATCCTTTCCTTCAGTCAGTAGCTTCAATCATTTCTGGTATATGAATAACATGATGTTTTTCAATCGCAAAAATCAATGAATATTGTAAATGCACAAACAGTAATTTCTCCGCATTGCAAGGTGCAATTCTGAAATTTTTTGCTTTTTCCTGCTCCTCTTAGCATGATAAAGAAGATTCAAAGAGAGTGAGATGCCAGCTCCTTTCATTCAGTCAGTAGCTTCAATCATTTCTGGACGTTTTTCAATGGCAAAAATCAATGAATATTGTAAATGCACAAACAGTAATTTCTCCGCATTGCAAGGTGCAATTCTGAAATTTTTTGCTTTTTCCTGCTCCTCTTAGCATGATAAAGAAGATTCAAAGAGAGTGAGATGCCAGCTCCTTTCATTCAGTCAGTAGCTTCAATCATTTCTGGACGTTTTTCAATGGCAAAAATCAATGAATATTGTAAATGCACAAACAGTAATTTCTCCGCATTGCAAGGTGCAATTCTGAAATTTTTTGCTTTTTCCTGCTCCTCTAAGCATGATAAAGAAGATTCAAAGAGAGTGAGATGCCAGATCCTTTCCTTCAGTCAGTAGCTTCAATCATTTCTGGTATATGAATAACATGATGTTTTTCAATGGCAAAAATCAATGAATTTTGTAAATGCACAAACAGTAATTTCTCCGCATTGCAAGGCGCAATTCTGAAATTTTTTGCTTTTTCCTGCTCCTCTTAGCATGATAAAGAAGATTCAAAGAGAGTGAGATGCCAGCTCCTTTCATTCAGTCAGTAGCTTCAATCATTTCTGGACATTTTTCAATGGCAAAAATCAATGAATATTGTAAATGCACAAACAGTAATTTCTCCGCATTGCAAGGTGCAATTCTGAAATTTTTTGCTTTTTCCTGCTCCTCTTAGCATGATAAAGAAGATTCAAAGAGAGTGAGATGCCAGCTCCTTTCATTCAGTCAGTAGCTTCAATCATTTCTGGACGTTTTTCAATGGCAAAAATCAATGAATATTGTAAATGCACAAACAGTAATTTCTCCGCATTGCAAGGTGCAATTCTGAAATTTTTTGCTTTTTCCTGCTCCTCTTAGCATGATAAAGAAGATTCAAAGAGAGTGAGATGCCAGCTCCTTTCATTCAGTCAGTACCTTCAATCATTTCTGGACGTTTTTCAATGGCAAAAATCAATGAATATTGTAAATGCACAAACAGTAATTTCTCCGCATTGCAAGGTGCAATTCTGAAATTTTTTGCTTTTTCCTGCTCCTCTTAGCATGATAAAGAAGATTCAAAGAGAGTGAGATGCCAGCTCCTTTCATTCAGTCAGTAGCTTCAATCATTTCTGGACGTTTTTCAATGGCAAAAATCAATGAATATTGTAAATGCACAAACTGTAATTTCTCCGCATTGCAAGGTGCAATTCTGAAATTTTTTGCTTTTTCCTGCTCCTCTTAGCATGATAAAGAAGATTCAAAGAGAGTGAGATGCCAGCTCCTTTCATTCAGTCAGTAGCTTCAATCATTTCTGGTATATGAATAACATGATGTTTTTCAATAGCAAAAATCAATGAATATTGTAAATGCACAAACAGTAATTTCTCCGCATTGCAAGGTGCAATTCTGAAATTTTTTGCTTTTTCCTGCTCCTCTTAGCATGATAAAGAAGATTCAAAGAGAGTGAGATGCCAGCTCCTTTCATTCAGTCAGTAGCTTCAATCATTTCTGGACGTTTTTCAATGGCAAAAATCAATGAATATTGTAAATGCACAAACAGTAATTTCTCCGCATTGCAAGGTGCAATTCTGAAATTTTTTACTTTTTCCTGCTCCTCTTAGCATGATAAAGAAGATTCAAAGAGAGTGAGATGCCAGCTCCTTTCATTCAGTCAGTAGCTTCAATCATTTCTGGTATATGAATAACATGATGTTTTTCAATCGCAAAAATCAATGAATATTGTAAATGCACAAACAGTAATTTCTCCGCATTGCAAGCTGCAATTCTGAAATTTTTTGCTTTTTCCTGCTCCTCTTAGCATGATAAAGAAGATTCAAAGAGAGTGAGATGCCAGCTCCTTTCATTCAGTCAGTAGCTTCAATCATTTCTGGACGTTTTTCAATGGCAAAAATCAATGAATATTGTAAATGCACAAACAGTAATTTCTCCGCATTGCAAGGTGCAATTCTGAAATTCTTTGCTTTTTCCTGCTCCTCTAAGCATGATAAAGAAGATTCAAAGAGAGTGAGATGCCAGATCCTTTCCTTCAGTCAGTAGCTTCAATCATTTCTGGTATATGAATAACATGATGTTTTTCAATGGCAAAAATCAATGAATTTTGTAAATGCACAAACAGTAATTTCTCCGCATTGCAAGGCGCAATTCTGAAATTTTTTACTTTTTCCTGCTCCTCTTAGCATGATAAAGAAGATTCAAAGAGAGTGAGATGCCAGCTCCTTTCATTCAGTCAGTAGCTTCAATCATTTCTGGTATATGAATAACATGATGTTTTTCAATGGCAAAAATCAATGAATATTGTAAATGCACAAACAGTAATTTCTCCGCATTGCAAGGTGCAATTCTGAAATTTTTTGCTTTTTCCTGCTCCTCTTAGCATGATAAAGAAGATTCAAAGAGAGTGAGATGCCAGCTCCTTTCATTCAGTCAGTAGCTTCAATCATTTCTGGTATATGAATAACATGATGTTTTTCAATAGCAAAAATCAATGAATATTGTAAATGCACAAACAGTAATTTCTCCGCATTGCAAGGTGCAATTCTGAATTTTTTTGCTTTTTCCTGCTCCTCTTAGCATGATAAAGAAGATTCAAAGAGAGTGAGATGCCAGCTCCTTTCATTCAGTCAGTAGCTTCAATCATTTCTGGACGTTTTTCAATGGCAAAAATCAATGAATATTGTAAATGCACAAACAGTAATTTCTCCGCATTGCAAGGTGCAATTCTGAAATTTTTTACTTTTTCCTGCTCCTCTTAGCATGATAAAGAAGATTCAAAGAGAGTGAGATGCCAGCTCCTTTCATTCAGTCAGTAGCTTCAATCATTTCTGGTATATGAATAACATGATGTTTTTCAATCGCAAAAATCAATGAATATTGTAAATGCACAAACAGTAATTTCTCCGCATTGCAAGGTGCAATTCTGAATTTTTTTGCTTTTTCCTGCTCCTCTTAGCATGATAAAGAAGATTCAAAGAGAGTGAGATGCCAGCTCCTTTCATTCAGTCAGTAGCTTCAATCATTTCTGGACGTTTTTCAATGGCAAAAATCAATGAATATTGTAAATGCACAAACAGTAATTTCTCCGCATTGCAAGGTGCAATTCTGAAATTCTTTGCTTTTTCCTGCTCCTCTAAGCATGATAAAGAAGATTCAAAGAGAGTGAGATGCCAGCTCCTTTCATTCAGTCAGTAGCTTCAATCATTTCTGGTATATGAATAACATGATGTTTTTCAATCGCAAAAATCAATGAATATTGTAAATGCACAAACAGTAATTTCTCCGCATTGCAAGGTGCAATTCTGAAATTTTTTGCTTTTTCCTGCTCCTCTTAGCATGATAAAGAAGATTCAAAGAGAGTGAGATGCCAGCTCCTTTCATTCAGTCAGTACCTTCAATCATTTCTGGACGTTTTTCAATGGCAAAAATCAATGAATATTGTAAATGCACAAACAGTAATTTCTCCGCATTGCAAGGTGCAATTCTGAAATTTTTTGCTTTTTCCTGCTCCTCTTAGCATGATAAAGAAGATTCAAAGAGAGTGAGATGCCAGCTCCTTTCATTCAGTCAGTAGCTTCAATCATTTCTGGACGTTTTTCAATGGCAAAAATCAATGAATATTGTAAATGCACAAACTGTAATTTCTCCGCATTGCAAGGTGCAATTCTGAAATTTTTTGCTTTTTCCTGCTCCTCTTAGCATGATAAAGAAGATTCAAAGAGAGTGAGATGCCAGCTCCTTTCATTCAGTCATTAGCTTCAATCATTTCTGGTATATGAATAACATGATGTTTTTCAATAGCAAAAATCAATGAATATTGTAAATGCACAAACAGTAATTTCTCCGCATTGCAAGGTGCAATTCTGAAATTTTTTGCTTTTTCCTGCTCCTCTTAGCATGATAAAGAAGATTCAAAGAGAGTGAGATGCCAGCTCCTTTCATTCAGTCAGTAGCTTCAATCATTTCTGGACGTTTTTCAATGGAAAAATCAATGAATATTGTAAATGCACAAACAGTAATTTCTCCGCATTGCAAGGTGCAATTCTGAAATTTTTTACTTTTTCCTGCTCCTCTTAGCATGATAAAGAAGATTCAAAGAGAGTGAGATGCCAGCTCCTTTCATTCAGTCAGTAGCTTCAATCATTTCTGGTATATGAATAACATGATGTTTTTCAATCGCAAAAATCAATGAATATTGTAAATGCACAAACAGTAATTTCTCCGCATTGCAAGGTGCAATTCTGAAATTTTTTGCTTTTTCCTGCTCCTCTTAGCATGATAAAGAAGATTCAAAGAGAGTGAGATGCCAGCTCCTTTCATTCAGTCAGTAGCTTCAATCATTTCTGGACGTTTTTCAATGGCAAAAATCAATGAATATTTTAAATGCACAAACAGTAATTTCTCCGCATTGCAAGGTGCAATTCTGAAATTCTTTGCTTTTTCCTGCTCCTCTAAGCATGATAAAGAAGATTCAAAGAGAGTGAGATGCCAGATCCTTTCCTTCAGTCAGTAGCTTCAATCATTTCTGGTATATGAATAACATGATGTTTTTCAATGGCAAAAATCAATGAATTTTGTAAATGCACAAACAGTAATTTCTCCGCATTGCAAGGCGCAATTCTGAAATTTTTTACTTTTTCCTGCTCCTCTTAGCATGATAAAGAAGATTCAAAGAGAGTGAGATGCCAGCTCCTTTCATTCAGTCAGTAGCTTCAATCATTTCTGGTATATGAATAACATGATGTTTTTCAATGGCAAAAATCAATGAATATTGTAAATGCACAAACAGTAATTTCTCCGCATTGCAAGGTGCAATTCTGAAATTTTTTGCTTTTTCCTGCTCCTCTTAGCATGATAAAGAAGATTCAAAGAGAGTGAGATGCCAGCTCCTTTCATTCAGTCAGTAGCTTCAATCATTTCTGGACGTTTTTCAATGGCAAAAATCAATGAATATTGTAAATGCACAAACAGTAATTTCTCCGCATTGCAAGGTGCAATTCTGAAATTTTTTGCTTTTTCCTGCTCCTCTTAGCATGATAAAGAAGATTCAAAGAGAGTGAGATGCCAGCTCCTTTCATTCAGTCAGTAGCTTTAATCATTTCTGGACGTTTTTCAATGGCAAAAATCATTGAATATTGTAAATGCACAATCAGTAATTTCTCCGCATTGCAAGGTGCAATTCTGAAATTATTTACTTTTTCCTGCTCCTCTTAGCATGATAAAGAAGATTCAAAGAGAGTGAGATGCCAGCTCCTTTCATTCAGTCAGTAGCTTCAATCATTTCTGGTATATGAATAACATGATGTTTTTCAATCGCAAAAATCAATGAATATTGTAAATGCACAAACAGTAATTTCTCCGCATTGCAAGGTGCAATTCTGAAATTTTTTGCTTTTTCCTGCTCCTCTTAGCATGATAAAGAAGATTCAAAGAGAGTGAGATGCCAGCTCCTTTCATTCAGTCAGTAGCTTCAATCATTTCTGGACGTTTTTCAATGGCAAAAACCAATGAATATTGTAAATGCACAAACAGTAATTTCTCCGCATTGCAAGGTGCAATTCTGAAACTTTTTGCTTTTTCCTGCTCCTCTTAGCATGATAAAGAAGATTCAAAGAGAGTGAGATGCCAGATCCTTTCCTTCAGTCAGTAGCTTCAATCATTTCTGGTATATGAATAACATGATGTTTTTCAATGGCAAAAATCAATGAATTTTGTAAATGCACAAACAGTAATTTCTCCGCATTGCAAGGCGCAATTCTGAAATTTTTTGCTTTTTCCTGCTCCTCTTAGCATGATAAAGAAGATTCAAAGAGAGTGAGATGCCAGCTCCTTTCATTCAGTCAGTAGCTTCAATCATTTCTGGACATTTTTCAATGGCAAAAATCAATGAATATTGTAAATGCACAAACAGTAATTTCTCCGCATTGCAAGGTGCAATTCTGCAATTTTTTGCTTTTTCCTGCTCCTCTTAGCATGATAAAGAAGATTCAAAGAGAGTGAGATGCCAGCTCCTTTCATTCAGTCAGTAGCTTCAATCATTTCTGGACGTTTTTCAATGGCAAAAATCAATGAATATTGTAAATGCACAAACAGTAATTTCTCCGCATTGCAATGTGCAATTCTGAAATTTTTTGCTTTTTCCTGCTCCTCTTAGCATGATAAAGAAGATTCAAAGAGAGTGAGATGCCAGCTCCTTTCATTCAGTCAGTAGCTTCAATCATTTCTGGACGTTTTTCAATGGCAAAAATCAATGAATATTGTAAATGCACAAACAGTAATTTCTCCGCATTGCAAGGTGCAATTCTGAAATTTTTTGCTTTTTCCTGCTCCTCTTAGCATGATAAAGAAGATTCAAAGAGAGTGAGATGCCAGCTCCTTTCATTCAGTCAGTAGCTTCAAACATTTCTGGTACATGAATAACATGATGTTTTTCAATGGCAAAAATCAATGAATATTGTAAATGCACAAACAGTAATTTCTCCGCATTGCAAGGTGCAATTCTGAAATTTTTTGCTTTTTCCTGCTCCTCTTAGCATGATAAAGAAGATTCAAAGAGAGTGAGATGCCAGCTCCTTTCGTTCAGTCAGTAGCTTCAATCATTTCTGGACGTTTTTCAATGGCAAAAATCATTGAATATTATAAATGCACAAACAGTAATTTCTCCGCATTGCAAGGTGCAATTCTGAAATTTTTTACTCTTTCCTGCTCCTCTTAGCATGATAAAGAAGATTCAAAGAGAGTGAGATGCCAGCTCCTTTCATTCAGTCAGTAGCTTCAATCATTTCTGGACGTTTTTCAATGGCAAAAATCATTGAATATTGTAAATGCACAAACAGTAATTTCTCCGCATTGCAAGGTGCAATTCTGAAATTTTTTACTTTTTCCTGCTCCTCTTAGCATGATAAAGAAGATTCAAAGAGAGTGAGATGCCAGCTCCTTTCATTCAGTCAGTAGCTTCAATCATTTCTGGTATATGAATAACATGATGTTTTTCAATCGCAAAAATCAATGAATATTGTAAATGCACAAACAGTAATTTCTCCGCATTGCAAGGTGCAATTCTGAAATTTTTTGCTTTTTCCTGCTCCTCTTAGCATGATAAAGAAGATTCAAAGAGAGTGAGATGCCAGCTCCTTTCATTCAGTCAGTACCTTCAATCATTTCTGGACGTTTTTCAATGGCAAAAATCAATGAATATTGTAAATGCACAAACAGTAATTTCTCCGCATTGCAAGGTGCAATTCTGAAATTTTTTGCTTTTTCCTGCTCCTCTTAGCATGATAAAGAAGATTCAGAGAGAGTGAGATGCCAGCTCCTTTCATTCAGTCAGTAGCTTCAATCATTTCTGGACGTTTTTCAATGGCAAAAATCAATGAATATTGTAAATGCACAAACTGTAATTTCTCCGCATTGCAAGGTGCAATTCTGAAATTTTTTGCTTTTTCCTGCTCCTCTTAGCATGATAAAGAAGATTCAAAGAGAGTGAGATGCCAGCTCCTTTCATTCAGTCAGTAGCTTCAATCATTTCTGGTATATGAATAACATGATGTTTTTCAATAGCAAAAATCAATGAATATTGTAAATGCACAAACAGTAATTTCTCCGCATTGCAAGGTGCAATTCTGAAATTTTTTGCTTTTTCCTGCTCCTCTTAGCATGATAAAGAAGATTCAAAGAGAGTGAGATGCCAGCTCCTTTCATTCAGTCAGTAGCTTCAATCATTTCTGGACGTTTTTCAATGGCAAAAATCAATGAATATTGTAAATGCACAAACAGTAATTTCTCCGCATTGCAAGGTGCAATTCTGAAATTTTTTACTTTTTCCTGCTCCTCTTAGCATGATAAAGAAGATTCAAAGAGAGTGAGATGCCAGCTCCTTTCATTCAGTCAGTAGCTTCAATCATTTCTGGTATATGAATAACATGATGTTTTTCAATCGCAAAAATCAATGAATATTGTAAATGCACAAACAGTAATTTCTCCGCATTGCAAGGTGCAATTCTGAAATTTTTTGCTTTTTCCTGCTCCTCTTAGCATGATAAAGAAGATTCAAAGAGAGTGAGATGCCAGCTCCTTTCATTCAGTCAGTAGCTTCAATCATTTCTGGACGTTTTTCAATGGCAAAAATCAATGAATATTGTAAATGCACAAACAGTAATTTCTCCGCATTGCAAGGTGCAATTCTGAAATTCTTTGCTTTTTCCTGCTCCTCTAAGCATGATAAAGAAGATTCAAAGAGAGTGAGATGCCAGCTCCTTTCATTCAGTCAGTAGCTTCAATCATTTCTGGTATATGAATAACATGATGTTTTTCAATCGCAGAAATCAATGAATATTGTAAATGCACAAACAGTAATTTCTCCGCATTGCAAGGTGCAATTCTGAAATTTTTTGCTTTTTCCTGCTCCTCTTAGCATGATAAAGAAGATTCAAAGAGAGTGAGATGCCAGCTCCTTTCATTCAGTCAGTACCTTCAATCATTTCTGGACGTTTTTCAATGGCAAAAATCAATGAATATTGTAAATGCACAAACAGTAATTTCTCCGCATTGCAAGGTGCAATTCTGAAATTTTTTGCTTTTTCCTGCTCCTCTTAGCATGATAAAGAAGATTCAAAGAGAGTGAGATGCCAGCTCCTTTCATTCAGTCAGTAGCTTCAATCATTTCTGGACGTTTTTCAATGGCAAAAATCAATGAATATTGTAAATGCACAAACTGTAATTTCTCCGCATTGCAAGGTGCAATTCTGAAATTTTTTGCTTTTTCCTGCTCCTCTTAGCATGATAAAGAAGATTCAAAGAGAGTGAGATGCCAGCTCCTTTCATTCAGTCAGTAGCTTCAATCATTTCTGGTATATGAATAACATGATGTTTTTCAATAGCAAAAATCAATGAATATTGTAAATGCACAAACAGTAATTTCTCCGCATTGCAAGGTGCAATTCTGAAATTTTTTGCTTTTTCCTGCTCCTCTTAGCATGATAAAGAAGATTCAAAGAGAGTGAGATGCCAGCTCCTTTCATTCAGTCAGTAGCTTCAATCATTTCTGGACGTTTTTCAATGGCAAAAATCAATGAATATTGTAAATGCACAAACAGTAATTTCTCCGCATTGCAAGGTGCAATTCTGAAATTTTTTACTTTTTCCTGCTCCTCTTAGCATGATAAAGAAGATTCAAAGAGAGTGAGATGCCAGCTCCTTTCATTCAGTCAGTAGCTTCAATCATTTCTGGTATATGAATAACATGATGTTTTTCAATCGCAAAAATCAATGAATATTGTAAATGCACAAACAGTAATTTCTCCGCATTGCAAGGTGCAATTCTGAAATTTTTTGCTTTTTCCTGCTCCTCTTAGCATGATAAAGAAGATTCAAAGAGAGTGAGATGCCAGCTCCTTTCATTCAGTCAGTAGCTTCAATCATTTCTGGACGTTTTTCAATGGCAAAAATCAATGAATATTGTAAATGCACAAACAGTAATTTCTCCGCATTGCAAGGTGCAATTCTGAAATTCTTTGCTTTTTCCTGCTCCTCTAAGCATGATAAAGAAGATTCAAAGAGAGTGAGATGCCAGATCCTTTCCTTCAGTCAGTAGCTTCAATCATTTCTGGTATATGAATAACATGATGTTTTTCAATGGCAAAAATCAATGAATTTTGTAAATGCACAAACAGTAATTTCTCCGCATTGCAAGGCGCAATTCTGAAATTTTTTACTTTTTCCTGCTCCTCTTAGCATGATAAAGAAGATTCAAAGAGAGTGAGATGCCAGCTCCTTTCATTCAGTCAGTAGCTTCAATCATTTCTGGTATATGAATAACATGATGTTTTTCAATGGCAAAAATCAATGAATTTTGTAAATGCACAAACAGTAATTTCTCCGCATTGCAAGGCGCAATTCTGAAATTTTTTGCTTTTTCCTGCTCCTCTTAGCATGATAAAGAAGATTCAAAGAGAGTGAGATGCCAGCTCCTTTCATTCAGTCAGTAGCTTCAATCATTTCTGGACATTTTTCAATGGCAAAAATCAATGAATATTGTAAATGCACAAACAGTAATTTCTCCGCATTACAAGGTGCAATTCTGAAATTTTTTGCTTTTTCCTGCTCCTCTTAGCATGATAAAGAAGATTCAAAGAGAGTGAGATGCCAGCTCCTTTCATTCAGTCAGTAGCTTCAATCATTTCTGGACGTTTTTCAATGGCAAAAATCAATGAATATTGTAAATGCACAAACAGTAATTTCTCCGCATTGCAATGTGCAATTCTGAAATTTTTTGCTTTTTCCTGCTCCTCTTAGCATGATAAAGAAGATTCAAAGAGAGTGAGATGCCAGCTCCTTTCATTCAGTCAGTAGCTTCAAACATTTCTGGTACATGAATAACATGATGTTTTTCAATGGCAAAAATCAATGAATATTGTAAATGCACAAACAGTAATTTCTCCGCATTGCAAGGTGCAATTCTGAAATTTTTTGCTTTTTCCTGCTCCTCTTAGCATGATAAAGAAGATTCAAAGAGAGTGAGATGCCAGCTCCTTTCGTTCAGTCAGTAGCTTCAATCATTTCTGGACGTTTTTCAATGGCAAAAATCATTGAATATTATAAATGCACAAACAGTAATTTCTCCGCATTGCAAGGTGCAATTCTGAAATTTTTTACTTTTTCCTGCTCCTCTTAGCATGATAAAGAAGATTCAAAGAGAGTGAGATGCCAGCTCCTTTCATTCAGTCAGTAGCTTCAATCATTTCTGGACGTTTTTCAATGGCAAAAATCATTGAATATTGTAAATGCACAAACAGTAATTTCTCCGCATTGCAAGGTGCAATTCTGAAATTTTTTACTTTTTCCTGCTCCTCTTAGCATGATAAAGAAGATTCAAAGAGAGTGAGATGCCAGCTCCTTTCATTCAGTCAGTAGCTTCAATCATTTCTGGTATATGAATAACATGATGTTTTTCAATCGCAAAAATCAATGAATATTGTAAATGCACAAACAGTAATTTCTCCGCATTGCAAGGTGCAATTCTGAAATTTTTTGCTTTTTCCTGCTCCTCTTAGCATGATAAAGAAGATTCAAAGAGAGTGAGATGCCAGCTCCTTTCATTCAGTCAGTACCTTCAATCATTTCTGGACGTTTTTCAATGGCAAAAATCAATGAATATTGTAAATGCACAAACAGTAATTTCTCCGCATTGCAAGGTGCAATTCTGAAATTTTTTGCTTTTTCCTGCTCCTCTTAGCATGATAAAGAAGATTCAAAGAGAGTGAGATGCCAGCTCCTTTCATTCAGTCAGTAGCTTCAATCATTTCTGGACGTTTTTCAATGGCAAAAATCAATGAATATTGTAAATGCACAAACTGTAATTTCTCCGCATTGCAAGGTGCAATTCTGAAATTTTTTGCTTTTTCCTGCTCCTCTTAGCATGATAAAGAAGATTCAAAGAGAGTGAGATGCCAGCTCCTTTCATTCAGTCAGTAGCTTCAATCATTTCTGGTATATGAATAACATGATGTTTTTCAATAGCAAAAATCAATGAATATTGTAAATGCACAAACAGTAATTTCTCCGCATTGCAAGGTGCAATTCTGAAATTTTTTGCTTTTTCCTGCTCCTCTTAGCATGATAAAGAAGATTCAAAGAGAGTGAGATGCCAGCTCCTTTCATTCAGTCAGTAGCTTCAATCATTTCTGGACGTTTTTCAATGGCAAAAATCAATGAATATTGTAAATGCACAAACAGTAATTTCTCCGCATTGCAAGGTGCAATTCTGAAATTTTTTACTTTTTCCTGCTCCTCTTAGCATGATAAAGAAGATTCAAAGAGAGTGAGATGCCAGCTCCTTTCATTCAGTCAGTAGCTTCAATCATTTCTGGTATATGAATAACATGATGTTTTTCAATCGCAAAAATCAATGAATATTGTAAATGCACAAACAGTAATTTCTCCGCATTGCAAGGTGCAATTCTGAAATTTTTTGCTTTTTCCTGCTCCTCTTAGCATGATAAAGAAGATTCAAAGAGAGTGAGATGCCAGCTCCTTTCATTCAGTCAGTAGCTTCAATCATTTCTGGATGTTTTTCAATGGCAAAAATCAATGAATATTGTAAATGCACAAACAGTAATTTCTCCGCATTGCAAGGTGCAATTCTGAAATTCTTTGCTTTTTCCTGCTCCTCTAAGCATGATAAAGAAGATTCAAAGAGAGTGAGATGCCAGCTCCTTTCATTCAGTCAGTAGCTTCAATCATTTCTGGTATATGAATAACATGATGTTTTTCAATCGCAAAAATCAATGAATATTGTAAATGCACAAACAGTAATTTCTCCGCATTGCAAGGTGCAATTCTGAAATTTTTTGCTTTTTCCTGCTCCTCTTAGCATGATAAAGAAGATTCAAAGAGAGTGAGATGCCAGCTCCTTTCATTCAGTCAGTACCTTCAATCATTTCTGGACGTTTTTCAATGGCAAAAATCAATGAATATTGTAAATGCACAAACAGTAATTTCTCCGCATTGCAAGGTGCAATTCTGAAATTTTTTGCTTTTTCCTGCTCCTCTTAGCATGATAAAGAAGATTCAAAGAGAGTGAGATGCCAGCTCCTTTCATTCAGTCAGTAGCTTCAATCATTTCTGGACGTTTTTCAATGGCAAAAATCAATGAATATTGTAAATGCACAAACAGTAATTTCTCCGCATTGCAAGGTGCAATTCTGAAATTTTTTGCTTTTTCCTGCTCCTCTTAGCATGATAAAGAAGATTCAAAGAGAGTGAGATGCCAGCTCCTTTCATTCAGTCAGTAGCTTCAATCATTTCTGGTATATGAATAACATGATGTTTTTCAATAGCAAAAATCAATGAATATTGTAAATGCACAAACAGTAATTTCTCCGCATTGCAAGGTGCAATTCTGAAATTTTTTGCTTTTTCCTGCCCCTCTTAGCATGATAAAGAAGATTCAAAGAGAGTGAGATGCCAGCTCCTTTCATTCAGTCAGTAGCTTCAATCATTTCTGGACGTTTTTCAATGGCAAAAATCAATGAATATTGTAAATGCACAAACAGTAATTTCTCCGCATTGCAAGGTGCAATTCTGAAATTTTTTACTTTTTCCTGCTCCTCTTAGCATGATAAAGAAGATTCAAAGAGAGTGAGATGCCAGCTCCTTTCATTCAGTCAGTAGCTTCAATCATTTCTGGTATATGAATAACATGATGTTTTTCAATCGCAAAAATCAATGAATATTGTAAATGCACAAACAGTAATTTCTCCGCATTGCAAGGTGCAATTCTGAAATTTTTTGCTTTTTCCTGCTCCTCTTAGCATGATAAAGAAGATTCAAAGAGAGTGAGATGCCAGCTCCTTTCATTCAGTCAGTAGCTTCAATCATTTCTGGACGTTTTTCAATGGCAAAAATCAATGAATATTGTAAATGCACAAACAGTAATTTCTCCGCATTGCAAGGTGCAATTCTGAAATTCTTTGCTTTTTCCTGCTCCTCTAAGCATGATAAAGAAGATTCAAAGAGAGTGAGATGCCAGATCCTTTCCTTCAGTCAGTAGCTTCAATCATTTCTGGTATATGAATAACATGATGTTTTTCAATGGCAAAAATCAATGAATTTTGTAAATGCACAAACAGTAATTTCTCCGCATTGCAAGGCGCAATTCTGAAATTTTTTACTTTTTCCTGCTCCTCTTAGCATGATAAAGAAGATTCAAAGAGAGTGAGATGCCAGCTCCTTTCATTCAGTCAGTAGCTTCAATCATTTCTGGTATATGAATAACATGATGTTTTTCAATCGCAAAAATCAATGAATATTGTAAATGCACAAACAGTAATTTCTCCGCATTGCAAGGTGCAATTCTGAAATTTTTTGCTTTTTCCTGCTCCTCTTAGCATGATAAAGAAGATTCAAAGAGAGTGAGATGCCAGCTCCTTTCATTCAGTCAGTAGCTTCAATCATTTCTGGACGTTTTTCAATGGCAAAAATCAATGAATATGTAAATGCACAAACAGTAATTTCTCCGCATTGCAAGGTGCAATTCTGAAATTTTTTGCTTTTTCCTGCTCCTCTTAGCATGATAAAGAAGATTCAAAGAGAGTGAGATGCCAGCTCCTTTCATTCAGTCAGTAGCTTTAATCATTTCTGGACGTTTTTCAATGGCAAAAATCATTGAATATTGTAAATGCACAATCAGTAATTTCTCCGCATTGCAAGGTGCAATTCTGAAATTTTTTACTTTTTCCTGCTCCTCTTAGCATGATAAAGAAGATTCAAAGAGAGTGAGATGCCAGCTCCTTTCATTCAGTCAGTAGCTTCAATCATTTCTGGTATATGAATAACATGATGTTTTTCAATCGCAAAAATCAATGAATATTGTAAATGCACAAACAGTAATTTCTCCGCATTGCAAGGTGCAATTCTGAAATTTTTTGCTTTTTCCTGCTCCTCTTAGCATGATAAAGAAGATTCAAAGAGAGTGAGATGCCAGCTCCTTTCATTCAGTCAGTAGCTTCAATCATTTCTGGACGTTTTTCAATGGCAAAAACCAATGAATATTGTAAATGCACAAACAGTAATTTCTCCGCATTGCAAGGTGCAATTCTGAAACTTTTTGCTTTTTCCTGCTCCTCTTAGCATGATAAAGAAGATTCAAAGAGAGTGAGATGCCAGATCCTTTCCTTCAGTCAGTAGCTTCAATCATTTCTGGTATATGAATAACATGATGTTTTTCAATGGCAAAAATCAATGAATTTTGTAAATGCACAAACAGTAATTTCTCCGCATTGCAAGGCGCAATTCTGAAATTTTTTGCTTTTTCCTGCTCCTCTTAGCATGATAAAGAAGATTCAAAGAGAGTGAGATGCCAGCTCCTTTCATTCAGTCAGTAGCTTCAATCATTTCTGGACATTTTTCAATGGCAAAAATCAATGAATATTGTAAATGCACAAACAGTAATTTCTCCGCATTGCAAGGTGCAATTCTGAAATTTTTTGCTTTTTCCTGCTCCTCTTAGCATGATAAAGAAGATTCAAAGAGAGTGAGATGCCAGCTCCTTTCATTCAGTCAGTAGCTTCAATCATTTCTGGTATATGAATAACATGATGTTTTTCAATCGCAAAAATCAATGAATATTGTAAATGCACAAACAGTAATTTCTCCGCATTGCAAGGTGCAATTCTGAAATTTTTTGCTTTTTCCTGCTCCTCTTAGCATGATAAAGAAGATTCAAAGAGAGTGTGATGCCAGCTCCTTTCATTCAGTCAGTAGCTTCAATCATTTCTGGACGTTTTTCAATGGCAAAAACCAATGAATATTGTAAATGCACAAACAGTAATTTCTCCGCATTGCAAGGTGCAATTCTGAAACTTTTTGCTTTTTCCTGCTCCTCTTAGCATGATAAAGAAGATTCAAAGAGAGTGAGATGCCAGATCCTTTCCTTCAGTCAGTAGCTTCAATCATTTCTGGTATATGAATAACATGATGTTTTTCAATGGCAAAAATCAATGAATTTTGTAAATGCACAAACAGTAATTTCTCCGCATTGCAAGGCGCAATTCTGAAATTTTTTGCTTTTTCCTGCTCCTCTTAGCATGATAAAGAAGATTCAAAGAGAGTGAGATGCCAGCTCCTTTCATTCAGTCAGTAGCTTCAATCATTTCTGGACATTTTTCAATGGCAAAAATCAATGAATATTGTAAATGCACAAACAGTAATTTCTCCGCATTGCAAGGTGCAATTCTGAAATTTTTTGCTTTTTCCTGCTCCTCTTAGCATGATAAAGAAGATTCAAAGAGAGTGAGATGCCAGCTCCTTTCATTCAGTCAGTAGCTTCAATCATTTCTGGACGTTTTTCAATGGCAAAAATCAATGAATATTGTAAATGCACAAACAGTAATTTCTCCGCATTGCAAGGTGCAATTCTGAAATTTTTTGCTTTTTCCTGCTCCTCTTAGCATGATAAAGAAGATTCAAAGAGAGTGAGATGCCAGCTCCTTTCATTCAGTCAGTAGCTTCAATCATTTCTGGACGTTTTTCAATGGCAAAAATCAATGAATATTGTAAATGCACAAACAGTAATTTCTCCGCATTGCAATGTGCAATTCTGAAATTTTTTGCTTTTTCCTGCTCCTCTTAGCATGATAAAGAAGATTCAAAGAGAGTGAGATGCCAGATCCTTTCATTCAGTCAGTAGCTTCAAACATTTCTGGTACATGAATAACATGATGTTTTTCAATGGCAAAAATCAATGAATATTGTAAATGCACAAACAGTAATTTCTCCGCATTGCAATGTGCAATTCTGAAATTTTTTGCTTTTTCCTGCTCCTCTTAGCATGATAAAGAAGATTCAAAGAGAGTGAGATGCCAGCTCCTTTCGTTCAGTCAGTAGCTTCAATCATTTCTGGACGTTTTTCAATGGCAAAAATCATTGAATATTATAAATGCACAAACAGTAATTTCTCCGCATTGCAAGGTGCAATTCTGAAATTTTTTACTTTTTCCTGCTCCTCTTAGCATGATAAAGAAGATTCAAAGAGAGTGAGATGCCAGCTCCTTTCATTCAGTCAGTAGCTTCAATCATTTCTGGTATATGAATAACATGATGTTTTTCAATGGCAAAAATCAATGAATATTGTAAATGCACAAACAGTAATTTCTCCGCATTGCAAGGTGCAATTCTGAAATTTTTTGCTTTTTCCTGCTCCTCTTAGCATGATAAAGAAGATTCAAAGAGAGTGAGATGCCAGCTCCTTTCATTCAGTCAGTAGCTTCAATCATTTCTGGACGTTTTTCAATGGCAAAAATCAATGAATATTGTAAATGCACAAACAGTAATTTCTCCGCATTGCAAGGTGCAATTCTGAAATTTTTTGCTTTTTCCTGCTCCTCTTAGCATGATAAACAAGATTCAAAGAGAGTGAGATGCCAGCTCCTTTCATTCAGTCAGTAGCTTCAATCATTTCTGGACATTTTTCAATGGCAAAAATCATTGAATATTGTAAATGCACAAACAGTAATTTCTCCGCATTGCAAGGTGCAATTCTGAAATTTTTTACTTTTTCCTGCTCCTCTTAGCATGATAAAGAAGATTCAAAGAGAGTGAGATGCCAGCTCCTTTCATTCAGTCAGTAGCTTCAATCATTTCTGGTATATGAATAACATGATGTTTTTCAATCGCAAACATCAATGAATATTGTAAATGCACAAACAGTAATTTCTCCGCATTGCAAGGTGCAATTCTGAAATTTTTTGCTTTTTCCTGCTCCTCTTAGCATGATAAAGAAGATTCAAAGAGAGTGAGATGCCAGCTCCTTTCATTCAGTCAGTAGCTTCAATCATTTCTGGACGTTTTTCAATGGCAAAAATCAATGAATATTGTAAATGCACAAACAGTAATTTCTCCGCATTGCAAGGTGCAATTCTGAAATTTTTTGCTTTTTCCTGCTCCTCTAAGCATGATAAAGAAGATTCAAAGAGAGTGAGATGCCAGATCCTTTCCTTCAGTCAGTAGCTTCAATCATTTCTGGTATATGAATAACATGATGTTTTTCAATGGCAAAAATCAATGAATTTTGTAAATGCACAAACAGTAATTTCTCCGCATTGCAAGGCGCAATTCTGAAATTTTTTGCTTTTTCCTGCTCCTCTTAGCATGATAAAGAAGATTCAAAGAGAGTGAGATGCCAGCTCCTTTCATTCAGTCAGTAGCTTCAATCATTTCTGGACATTTTTCAATGGCAAAAATCAATGAATATTGTAAATGCACAAACAGTAATTTCTCCGCATTGCAAGGTGCAATTCTGAAATTTTTTGCTTTTTCCTGCTCCTCTTAGCATGATAAAGAAGATTCAAAGAGAGTGAGATGCCAGCTCCTTTCATTCAGTCAGTAGCTTCAATCATTTCTGGACGTTTTTCAATGGCAAAAATCAATGAATATTGTAAATGCACAAACAGTAATTTCTCCGCATTGCAAGGTGCAATTCTGAAATTTTTTGCTTTTTCCTGCTCCTCTTAGCATGATAAAGAAGATTCAAAGAGAGTGAGATGCCAGCTCCTTTCATTCAGTCAGTACCTTCAATTATTTCTGGACCTTTTTCAATGGCAAAAATCAATGAATATTGTAAATGCACAAACAGTAATTTCTCCGCATTGCAAGGTGCAATTCTGAAATTTTTTGCTTTTTCCTGCTCCTCTTAGCATGATAAAGAAGATTCAAAGAAAGTGAGATGCCAGCTCCTTTCATTCAGTCAGTAGCTTCAATCATTTCTGGACGTTTTTCAATGGCAAAAATCAATGAATATTGTAAATGCACAAACTGTAATTTCTCCGCATTGCAAGGTGCAATTCTGAAATTTTTTGCTTTTTCCTGCTCCTCTTAGCATGATAAAGAAGATTCAAAGAGAGTGAGATGCCAGCTCCTTTCATTCAGTCAGTAGCTTCATTCATTTCTGGTATATGAATAACATGATGTTTTTCAATAGCAAAAATCAATGAATATTGTAAATGCACAAACAGTAATTTCTCCGCATTGCAAGGTGCAATTCTGAAATTTTTTACTTTTTCCTGCTCCTCTTAGCATGATAAAGAAGATTCAAAGAGAGTGAGATGCCAGCTCCTTTCATTCAGTCAGTAGCTTCAATCATTTCTGGTATATGAATAACCTGATGTTTTTCAATCGCAAAAATCAATGAATATTGTAAATGCACAAACAGTAATTTCTCCGCATTGCAAGGTGCAATTCTGAAATTTTTTGCTTTTTCCTGCTCCTCTTAGCATGATAAAGAAGATTCAAAGAGAGTGAGATGCCAGCTCCTTTCATTCAGTCAGTAGCTTCAATCATTTCTGGACGTTTTTTAATGGCAAAAATCAATGAATATTGTAAATGCACAAACAGTAATTTCTCCGCATTGCAAGGTGCAATTCTGAAATTTTTTGCTTTTTCCTGCTCCTCTAAGCATGATAAAGAAGATTCAAAGAGAGTGAGATGCCATATCCTTTCCTTCAGTCAGTAGCTTCAATCATTTCTGGTATATGAATAACATGATGTTTTTCAATGGCAAAAATCAATGAATTTTGTAAATGCACAAACAGTAATTTCTCCGCATTGCAAGGCGCAATTCTGAAATTTTTTGCTTTTTCCTGCTCCTCTTAGCATGATAAAGAAGATTCAAAGAGAGTGAGATGCCAGCTCCTTTCATTCAGTCAGTAGCTTCAATCATTTCTGGACATTTTTCAATGGCAAAAATCAATGAATATTGTAAATGCACAAACAGTAATTTCTCCGCATTGCAAGGTGCAATTCTGAAATTTTTTGCTTTTTCCTGCTCCTCTTAGCATGATAAAGAAGATTCAAAGAGAGTGAGATGCCAGCTCCTTTCATTCAGTCAGTAGCTTCAATCATTTCTGGACGTTTTTCAATGGCAAAAATCAATGAATATTGTAAATGCACAAACAGTAATTTCTCCGCATTGCAAGGTGCAATTCTGAAATTTTTTGCTTTTTCCTGCTCCTCTTAGCATGATAAAGAAGATTCAAAGAGAGTGAGATGCCAGCTCCTTTCATTCAGTCAGTAGCTTCAATCATTTCTGGACGTTTTTCAATGGCAAAAATCAATGAATATTGTAAATGCACAAACAGTAATTTCTCCGCATTGCAATGTGCAATTCTGAAATTTTTTGCTTTTTCCTGCTCCTCTTAGCATGATAAAGAAGATTCAAAGAGAGTGAGATGCCAGATCCTTTCCTTCAGTCAGTAGCTTCAATCATTTCTGGTATATGAATAACATGATGTTTTTCAATGGCAAAAATCAATGAATTTTGTAAATGCACAAACAGTAATTTCTCCGCATTGCAAGGCGCAATTCTGAAATTTTTTGCTTTTTCCTGCTCCTCTTAGCATGATAAAGAAGATTCAAAGAGAGTGAGATGCCAGCTCCTTTCATTCAGTCAGTAGCTTCAATCATTTCTGGACATTTTTCAATGGCAAAAATCAATGAATATTGTAAATGCACAAACAGTAATTTCTCCGCATTGCAAGGTGCAATTCTGAAATTTTTTGCTTTTTCCTGCTCCTCTTAGCATGATAAAGAAGATTCAAAGAGAGTGAGATGCCAGCTCCTTTCATTCAGTCAGTAGCTTCAATCATTTCTGGACGTTTTTCAATGGCAAAAATCAATGAATATTGTAAATGCACAAACAGTAATTTCTCCGCATTGCAAGGTGCAATTCTGAAATTTTTTGCTTTTTCCTGCTCCTCTTAGCATGATAAAAAAGATTCAAAGAGAGTGAGATGCCAGCTCCTTTCATTCAGTCAGTACCTTCAATTATTTCTGGACCTTTTTCAATGGCAAAAATCAATGAATATTGTAAATGCACAAACAGTAATTTCTCCGCATTGCAAGGTGCAATTCTGAAATTTTTTGCTTTTTCCTGCTCCTCTTAGCATGATAAAGAAGATTCAAAGAGAGTGAGATGCCA
This sequence comes from Phyllobates terribilis, assembly GCF_046119375.1. Classification (NCBI taxonomy): domain Eukaryota; kingdom Metazoa; phylum Chordata; class Amphibia; order Anura; family Dendrobatidae; genus Phyllobates; species Phyllobates terribilis. The sequence goes on along the minus strand of NW_027364083.1, from coordinate 43,387 downwards.
GCTCCTTTCATTCAGTCAGTAGCTTCAATCATTTCTGGACGTTTTTCAATGGCAAAAATCAATGAATATTGTAAATGCACAAACTGTAATTTCTCCGCATTGCAAGGTGCAATTCTGAAATTTTTTGCTTTTTCCTGCTCCTCTTAGCATGATAAAGAAGATTCAAAGAGAATGAGATGCCAGCTCCTTTCATTCAGTCAGTAGCTTCATTCATTTCTGGTATATGAATAACATGATGTTTTTCAATAGCAAAAATCAATGAATATTGTAAATGCACAAACAGTAATTTCTCCGCATTGCAAGGTGCAATTCTGAAATTTTTTGCTTTTTCCTGCTTCTCTTAGCATGATAAAGAAGATTCAAAGAGAGTGAGATGCCAGCTCCTTTCATTCAGTCAGTAGCTTCAATCATTTCTGGACGTTTTTCAATGGCAAAAATCAATGAATATTGTAAATGCACAAACAGTAATTTCTCCGCATTGCAAGGTGCAATTCTGAAATTTTTTACTTTTTCCTGCTCCTCTTAGCATGATAAAGAAGATTCAAAGAGAGTGAGATGCCAGCTCCTTTCATTCAGTCAGTAGCTTCAATCATTTCTGGTATATGAATAACATGATGTTTTTCAATCGCAAAAATCAATGAATATTGTAAATGCACAAACAGTAATTTCTCCGCATTGCAAGGTGCAATTCTGAAATTTTTTGCTTTTTCCTGCTCCTCTTAGCATGATAAAGAAGATTCAAAGAGAGTGAGATGCCAGCTCCTTTCATTCAGTCAGTAGCTTCAATCATTTCTGGACGTTTTTCAATGGCAAAAATCAATGAATATTGTAAATGCACAAACAGTAATTTCTCCGCATTGCAAGGTGCAATTCTGAAATTTTTTGCTTTTTCCTGCTCCTCTAAGCATGATAAAGAAGATTCAAAGAGAGTGAGATGCCATATCCTTTCCTTCAGTCAGTAGCTTCAATCATTTCTGGTATATGAATAACATGATGTTTTTCAATGGCAAAAATCAATGAATTTTGTAAATGCACAAACAGTAATTTCTCCGCATTGCAAGGCGCAATTCTGAAATTTTTTGCTTTTTCCTGCTCCTCTTAGCATGATAAAGAAGATTCAAAGAGAGTGAGATGCCAGCTCCTTTCATTCAGTCAGTAGCTTCAATCATTTCTGGACATTTTTCAATGGCAAAAATCAATGAATATTGTAAATGCACAAACAGTAATTTCTCCGCATTGCAAGGTGCAATTCTGAAATTTTTTGCTTTTTCCTGCTCCTCTTAGCATGATAAAGAAGATTCAAAGAGAGTGAGATGCCAGCTCCTTTCATTCAGTCAGTAGCTTCAATCATTTCTGGACGTTTTTCAATGGCAAAAATCAATGAATATTGTAAATGCACAAACAGTAATTTCTCCGCATTGCAAGGTGCAATTCTGAAATTTTTTGCTTTTTCCTGCTCCTCTTAGCATGATAAAGAAGATTCAAAGAGAGTGAGATGCCAGCTCCTTTCATTCAGTCAGTACCTTCAATCATTTCTGGACGTTTTTCAATGGCAAAAATCAATGAATATTGTAAATGCACAAACAGTAATTTCTCCGCATTGCAAGGTGCAATTCTGAAATTTTTTGCTTTTTCCTGCTCCTCTTAGCATGATAAAGAAGATTCAAAGAGAGTGAGATGCCAGCTCCTTTCATTCAGTCAGTAGCTTCAATCATTTCTGGACGTTTTTCAATGGCAAAAATCAATGAATATTGTAAATGCACAAACTGTAATTTCTCCGCATTGCAAGGTGCAATTCTGAAATTTTTTGCTTTTTCCTGCTCCTCTTAGCATGATAAAGAAGATTCAAAGAGAGTGAGATGCCAGCTCCTTTCATTCAGTCAGTAGCTTCAATCATTTCTGGTATATGAATAACATGATGTTTTTCAATAGCAAAAATCAATGAATATTGTAAATGCACAAACAGTAATTTCTCCGCATTGCAAGGTGCAATTCTGAAATTTTTTGCTTTTTCCTGCTCCTCTTAGCATGATAAAGAAGATTCAAAGAGAGTGAGATGCCAGCTCCTTTCATTCAGTCAGTAGCTTCAATCATTTCTGGACGTTTTTCAATGGCAAAAATCAATGAATATTGTAAATGCACAAACAGTAATTTCTCCGCATTGCAAGGTGCAATTCTGAAATTTTTTGCTTTTTCCTGCTCCTCTTAGCATGATAAACAAGATTCAAAGAGAGTGAGATGCCAGCTCCTTTCATTCAGTCAGTAGCTTCAATCATTTCTGGACGTTTTTCAATGGCAAAAATCATTGAATATTGTAAATGCACAAACAGTAATTTCTCCGCATTGCAAGGTGCAATTCTGAAATTTTTTACTTTTTCCTGCTCCTCTTAGCATGATAAAGAAGATTCAAAGAGAGTGAGATGCCAGCTCCTTTCATTCAGTCAGTAGCTTCAATCATTTCTGGTATATGAATAACATGATGTTTTTCAGTCGCAAAAATCAATGAATATTGTAAATGCACAAACAGTAATTTCTCCGCATTGCAAGGTGCAATTCTGAAATTTTTTGCTTTTTCCTGCTCCTCTTAGCATGATAAAGAAGATTCAAAGAGAGTGAGATGCCAGCTCCTTTCATTCAGTCAGTAGCTTCAATCATTTCTGGACGTTTTTCAATGGCAAAAATCAATGAATATTGTAAATGCACAAACAGTAATTTCTCCGCATTGCAAGGTGCAATTCTGAAATTTTTTGCTTTTTCCTGCTCCTCTTAGCATGATAAAGAAGATTCAAAGAGAGTGAGATGCCAGATCCTTTCCTTCAGTCAGTAGCTTCAATCATTTCTGGTATATGAATAACATGATGTTTTTCAATGGCAAAAATCAATGAATTTTGTAAATGCACAAACAGTAATTTCTCCGCATTGCAAGGCGCAATTCTGAAATTTTTTGCTTTTTCCTGCTCCTCTTAGCATGATAAAGAAGATTCAAAGAGAGTGAGATGCCAGCTCCTTTCATTCAGTCAGTAGCTTCAATCATTTCTGGACGTTTTTCAATGGCAAAAATCAATGAATATTGTAAATGCACAAACAGTAATTTCTCCGCATTGCAAGGTGCAATTCTGAAATTTTTTGCTTTTTCCTGCTCCTCTTAGCATGATAAAGAAGATTCAAAGAGAGTGAGATGCCAGCTCCTTTCATTCAGTCAGTAGCTTCAATCATTTCTGGACGTTTTTCAATGGCAAAAATCAATGAATATTGTAAATGCACAAACAGTAATTTCTCCGCATTGCAAGGTGCAATTCTGAAATTTTTTGCTTTTTCCTGCTCCTCTTAGCATGATAAAGAAGATTCAAAGAGAGTGAGATGCCAGATCCTTTCCTTCAGTCAGTAGCTTCAATCATTTCTGGTATATGAATAACATGATGTTTTTCAATGGCAAAAATCAATGAATTTTGTAAATGCACAAACAGTAATTTCTCCGCATTGCAAGGCGCAATTCTGAAATTTTTTGCTTTTTCCTGCTCCTCTTAGCATGATAAAGAAGATTCAAAGAGAGTGAGATGCCAGCTCCTTTCATTCAGTCAGTAGCTTCAATCATTTCTGGACATTTTTCAATGGCAAAAATCAATGAATATTGTAAATGCACAAACAGTAATTTCTCCGCATTGCAAGGTGCAATTCTGAAATTTTTTGCTTTTTCCTGCTCCTCTTAGCATGATAAAGAAGATTCAAAGAGAGTGAGATGCCAGCTCCTTTCATTCAGTCAGTAGCTTCAATCATTTCTGGACGTTTTTCAATGGCAAAAATCAATGAATATTGTAAATGCACAAACAGTAATTTCTCCGCATTGCAAGGTGCAATTCTGAAATTTTTTGCTTTTTCCTGCTCCTCTTAGCATGATAAAGAAGATTCAAAGAGAGTGAGATGCCAGCTCCTTTCATTCAGTCAGTAGCTTCAATCATTTCTGGACGTTTTTCAATGGCAAAAATCAATGAATATTGTAAATGCACAAACAGTAATTTCTCCGCATTGCAATGTGCAATTCTGAAATTTTTTGCTTTTTCCTGCTCCTCTTAGCATGATAAAGAAGATTCAAAGAGAGTGAGATGCCAGCTCCTTTCATTCAGTCAGTAGCTTCAATCATTTCTGGACATTTTTCAATGGCAAAAATCAATGAATATTGTAAATGCACAAACAGTAATTTCTCCGCATTGCAAGGTGCAATTCTGAAATTTTTTGCTTTTTCCTGCTCCTCTTAGCATGATAAAGAAGATTCAAAGAGAGTGAGATGCCAGCTCCTTTCATTCAGTCAGTAGCTTCAATCATTTCTGGACGTTTTACAATGACAAAAATCAATGAATATTGTAAATGCACAAACAGTAATTTCTCTGCATTGCAAGGTGCAATTCTGAAATTTTTTGCTTTTTCCTGCTCCTCTTAGCATGATAAAGAAGATTCAAAGAGAGTGAGATGCCAGATCCTTTCCTTCAGTCAGTAGCTTCAATCATTTCTGGTATATGAATAACATGATGTTTTTCAATGGCAAAAATCAATGAATTTTGTAAATGCACAAACAGTAATTTCTCCGCATTGCAAGGCGCAATTCTGAAATTTTTTGCTTTTTCCTGCTCCTCTTAGCATGATAAAGAAGATTCAAAGAGAGTGAGATGCCAGCTCCTTTCATTCAGTCAGTAGCTTCAATCATTTCTGGACATTTTTCAATGGCAAAAATCAATGAATATTGTAAATGCACAAACAGTAATTTCTCCGCATTGCAAGGTGCAATTCTGAAATTTTTTGCTTTTTCCTGCTCCTCTTAGCATGATAAAGAAGATTCAAAGAGAGTGAGATGCCAGCTCCTTTCATTCAGTCAGTAGCTTCAATCATTTCTGGACGTTTTTCAATGGCAAAAATCAATGAATATTGTAAATGCACAAACAGTAATTTCTCCGCATTGCAAGGTGCAATTCTGAAATTTTTTGCTTTTTCCTGCTCCTCTTAGCATGATAAAGAAGATTCAAAGAGAGTGAGATGCCAGCTCCTTTCATTCAGTCAGTAGCTTCAATCATTTCTGGACGTTTTTCAATGGCAAAAATCAATGAATATTGTAAATGCACAAACAGTAATTTCTCCGCATTGCAAGGTGCAATTCTGAAATTTTTTGCTTTTTCCTGCTCCTCTTAGCATGATAAAGAAGATTCAAAGAGAGTGAGATGCCAGATCCTTTCCTTCAGTCAGTAGCTTCAATCATTTCTGGTATATGAATAACATGTTTTTCAATGGCAAAAATCAATGAATTTTGTAAATGCACAAACAGTAATTTCTCCGCATTGCAAGGCGCAATTCTGAAATTTTTTGCTTTTTCCTGCTCCTCTTAGCATGATAAAGAAGATTCAAAGAGAGTGAGATGCCAGCTCCTTTCATTCAGTCAGTAGCTTCAATCATTTCTGGACATTTTTCAATGGCAAAAATCAATGAATATTGTAAATGCACAAACAGTAATTTCTCCGCATTGCAAGGTGCAATTCTGAAATTTTTTGCTTTTTCCTGCTCCTCTTAGCATGATAAAGAAGATTCAAAGAGAGTGAGATGCCAGCTCCTTTCATTCAGTCAGTAGCTTCAATCATTTCTGGACGTTTTTCAATGGCAAAAATCAATGAATATTGTAAATGCACAAACAGTAATTTCTCCGCATTGCAAGGTGCAATTCTGAAATTTTTTGCTTTTTCCTGCTCCTCTTAGCATGATAAAGAAGATTCAAAGAGAGTGAGATGCCAGCTCCTTTCATTCAGTCAGTAGCTTCAATCATTTCTGGACGTTTTTCAATGGCAAAAATCAATGAATATTGTAAATGCACAAACAGTAATTTCTCCGCATTGCAATGTGCAATTCTGAAATTTTTTGCTTTTTCCTGCTCCTCTTAGCATGATAAAGAAGATTCAAAGAGAGTGAGATGCCAGCTCCTTTCATTCAGTCAGTAGCTTCAAACATTTCTGGTACATGAATAACATGATGTTTTTCAATGGCAAAAATCAATGAATATTGTAAATGCACAAACAGTAATTTCTCCGCATTGCAAGGTGCAATTCTGAAATTTTTTGCTTTTTCCTGCTCCTCTTAGCATGATAAAGAAGATTCAAAGAGAGTGAGATGCCAGCTCCTTTCGTTCAGTCAGTAGCTTCAATCATTTCTGGACGTTTTTCAATGGCAAAAATCATTGAATATTATAAATGCACAAACAGTAATTTCTCCGCATTGCAAGGTGCAATTCTGAAATTTTTTACTTTTTCCTGCTCCTCTTAGCATGATAAAGAAGATTCAAAGAGAGTGAGATGCCAGCTCCTTTCATTCAGTCAGTAGCTTCAATCATTTCTGGTATATGAATAACATGATGTTTTTCAATGGCAAAAATCAATGAATATTGTAAATGCACAAACAGTAATTTCTCCGCATTGCAAGGTGCAATTCTGAAATTTTTTGCTTTTTCCTGCTCCTCTTAGCATGATAAACAAGATTCAAAGAGAGTGAGATGCCAGCTCATTTCATTCAGTCAGTAGCTTCAATCATTTCTGGACGTTTTTCAATGGCAAAAATCATTGAATATTGTAAATGCACAAACAGTAATTTCTCCGCATTGCAAGGTGCAATTCTGAAATTTTTTACTTTTTCCTGCTCCTCTTAGCATGATAAAGAAGATTCAAAGAGAGTGAGATGCCAGCTCCTTTCATTCAGTCAGTAGCTTCAATCATTTCTGGTATATGAATAACATGATGTTTTTCAATCGCAAAAATCAATGAATATTGTAAATGCACAAACAGTAATTTCTCCGCATTGCAAGGTGCAATTCTGAAATTTTTTGCTTTTTCCTGCTCCTCTTAGCATGATAAAGAAGATTCAAAGAGAGTGAGATGCCAGCTCCTTTCATTCAGTCAGTAGCTTCAATCATTTCTGGACGTTTTTCAATGGCAAAAATCAATGAATATTGTAAATGCACAAACAGTAATTTCTCCGCATTGCAAGGTGCAATTCTGAAATTTTTTGCTTTTTCCTGCTCCTCTAAGCATGATAAAGAAGATTCAAAGAGAGTGAGATGCCAGATCCTTTCCTTCAGTCAGTAGCTTCAATCATTTCTGGTATATGAATAACATGATGTTTTTCAATGGCAAAAATCAATGAATTTTGTAAATGCACAAACAGTAATTTCTCCGCATTGCAAGGCGCAATTCTGAAATTTTTTGCTTTTTCCTGCTCCTCTTAGCATGATAAAGAAGATTCAAAGAGAGTGAGATGCCAGCTCCTTTCATTCAGTCAGTAGCTTCAATCATTTCTGGACGTTTTTCAATGGCAAAAATCAATGAATATTGTAAATGCACAAACTGTAATTTCTCCGCATTGCAAGGTGCAATTCTGAAATTTTTTGCTTTTTCCTGCTCCTCTTAGCATGATAAAGAAGATTCAAAGAGAGTGAGATGCCAGCTCCTTTCATTCAGTCAGTAGCTTCAATCATTTCTGGTATATGAATAACATGATGTTTTTCAATAGCAAAAATCAATGAATATTGTAAATGCACAAACAGTAATTTCTCCGCATTGCAAGGTGCAATTCTGAAATTTTTTGCTTTTTCCTGCTCCTCTTAGCATGATAAAGAAGATTCAAAGAGAGTGAGATGCCAGCTCCTTTCATTCAGTCAGTAGCTTCAATCATTTCTGGATGTTTTTCAATGGCAAAAATCAATGAATATTGTAAATGCACAAACAGTAATTTCTCCGCATTGCAAGGTGCAATTCTGAAATTTTTTGCTTTTTCCTGCTCCTCTTAGCATGATAAAGAAGATTCAAAGAGAGTGAGATGCCAGCTCCTTTCATTCAGTCAGTAGCTTCAATCATTTCTGGTATATGAATAACATGATGTTTTTCAATCGCAAAAATCAATGAACATTGTAAATGCACAAACAGTAATTTCTCCGCATTGCAAGGTGCAATTCTGAAATTTTTTGCTTTTTCCTGCTCCTCTTAGCATGATAAAGAAGATTCAAAGAGAGTGAGATGCCAGCTCCTTTCATTCAGTCAGTAGCTTCAATCATTTCTGGACGTTTTTCAATGGCAAAAATCAATGAATATTGTAAATGCACAAACAGTAATTTCTCCACATTGCAAGGTGCAATTCTGAAATTTTTTGCTTTTTCCTGCTCCTCTAAGCATGATAAAGAAGATTCAAAGAGAGTGAGATGCCAGATCCTTTCCTTCAGTCAGTAGCTTCAATCATTTCTGGTATATGAATAACATGATGTTTTTCAATGGCAAAAATCAATGAATTTTGTAAATGCACAAACAGTAATTTCTCCGCATTGCAAGGCGCAATTCTGAAATTTTTTGCTTTTTCCTGCTCCTCTTAGCATGATAAAGAAGATTCAAAGAGAGTGAGATGCCAGCTCCTTTCATTCAGTCAGTAGCTTCAATCATTTCTGGACATTTTTCAATGGCAAAAATCAATGAATATTGTAAATGCACAAACAGTAATTTCTCCGCATTGCAAGGTGCAATTCTGAAATTTTTTGCTTTTTCCTGCTCCTCTTAGCATGATAAAGAAGATTCAAAGAGAGTGAGATGCCAGCTCCTTTCATTCAGTCAGTAGCTTCAATCATTTCTGGACGTTTTTCAATGGCAAAAATCAATGAATATTGTAAATGCACAAACAGTAATTTCTCCGCATTGCAAGGTGCAATTCTGAAATTTTTTGCTTTTTCCTGCTCCTCTTAGCATGATAAAGAAGGTTCAAAGAGAGTGAGATGCCAGCTCCTTTCATTCAGTCAGTACCTTCAATCATTTCTGGACGTTTTTCAATGGCAAAAATCAATGAATATTGTAAATGCACAAACAGTAATTTCTCCGCATTGCAAGGTGCAATTCTGAAATTTTTTGCTTTTTCCTGCTCCTCTTAGCATGATAAAGAAGATTCAAAGAGAGTGAGATGCCAGCTCCTTTCATTCAGTCAGTAGCTTCAATCATTTCTGGTATATGAATAACATGATGTTTTTCAATCGCAAAAATCAATGAATATTGTAAATGCACAAACAGTAATTTCTCCGCATTGCAAGGTGCAATTCTGAAATTTTTTGCTTTTTCCTGCTCCTCTTAGCATGATAAAGAAGATTCAAAGAGAGTGAGATGCCAGCTCCTTTCCTTCAGTCAGTAGCTTCAATCATTTCTGGTATATGAATAACATGATGTTTTTCAATTGCAAAAATCAATGAATTTTGTAAATGCACAAACAGTAATTTCTCCGCATTGCAAGGCGCAATTCTGAAATTTTTTGCTTTTTCCTGCTCCTCTTAGCATGATAAAGAAGATTCAAAGAGAGTGAGATGCCAGCTCCTTTCATTCAGTCAGTAGCTTCAATCATTTCTGGACATTTTTCAATGGCAAAAATCAATGAATATTGTAAATGCACAAACAGTAATTTCTCCGCATTGCAAGGTGCAATTCTGAAATTTTTTGCTTTTTCCTGCTCCTCTTAGCATGATAAAGAAGATTCAAAGAGAGTGAGATGCCAGCTCCTTTCATTCAGTCAGTAGCTACAATCATTTCTGGACGTTTTTCAATGGCAAAAATCAATGAATATTGTAAATGCACAAACAGTAATTTCTCCGCATTGCAAGGTGCAATTCTGAAATTTTTTGCTTTTTCCTGCTCCTCTTAGCATGATAAAGAAGATTCAAAGAGAGTGAGGTGCCAGCTCCTTTCATTCAGTCAGGAGCTTCAAACATTTCTGGTATATGAATAACATGTTTTTCAATGGCAAAAATCAATGAATATTGTAAATGCACAAACAGTAATTTCTCCGCATTGCAAGGTGCAATTCTGAAATTTTTTGCTTTTTCCTGCTCCTCTTAGCATGATAAAGAAGATTCAAAGAGAGTGAGATGCCAGCTCCTTTCATTCAGTCAGTAGCTTCAATCATTTCTGGACGTTTTTCAATGGCAAAAATCAACGAATATTGTAAATGCACAAACAGTAATTTCTCCGCATTGCAAGGTGCAATTCTGAAATTTTTTGCTTTTTCCTGCTCCTCTTAGCATGATAAAGAAGATTCAAAGAGAGTGAGATGCCAGCTCCTTTCATTCAGTCCGTAGCTTCAATCATTTCTGGACGTTTTTCAATGGCAAAAATCAATGAATATTGTAAATGCACAAACTGTAATTTCTCCGCATTGCAAGGTGCAATTCTGAAATTTTTTGCTTTTTCCTGCTCCTCTTAGCATGATAAAGAAGATTCAAAGAGAGTGAGATGCCAGCTCCTTTCATTCAGTCAGTAGCTTCAATCATTTCTGGACGTTTTTCAATGGCAAAAATCAATGAATATTGTAAATGCACAAACAGTAAATTCTCCGCATTGCAAGGTGCAATTCTGAAATTTTTTGCTTTTTCCTGCTCCTCTTAGCATGATAAAGAAGATTCAAAGAGAGTGAGATGCCAGCTCCTTTCCTTCAGTCAGTAGCTTCAATCATTTCTGGTATATGAATAACATGATGTTTTTCAATGGCAAAAATCAATGAATTTTGTAAATGCACAAACAGTAATTTCTCCGCATTGCAAGGCGCAATTCTGAAATTTTTTGCTTTTTCCTGCTCCTCTTAGCATGATAAAGAAGATTCAAAGAGAGTGAGATGCCAGCTCCTTTCATTCAGTCAGTAGCTTCAATCATTTCTGGACATTTTTCAATGGCAAAAATCAATGAATATTGTAAATGCACAAACAGTAATTTCTCCGCATTGCAAGGTGCAATTCTGAAATTTTTTGCTTTTTCCTGCTCCTCTTAGCATGATAAAGAAGATTCAAAGAGAGTGAGATGCCAGCTCCTTTCATTCAGTCAGTAGCTTCAATCATTTCTGGACGTTTTTCAATGGCAAAAATCAATGAATATTGTAAATGCACAAACAGTAATTTCTCCGCATTGCAAGGTGCAATTCTGAAATTTTTTGCTTTTTCCTGCTCCTCTTAGCATGATAAAGAAGATTCAAAGAGAGTGAGGTGCCAGCTCCTTTCATTCAGTCAGGAGCTTCAAACATTTCTGGTATATGAATAACATGTTTTTCAATGGCAAAAATCAATGAATATTGTAAATGCACAAACAGTAAATTCTCCGCATTGCAAGGTGCAATTCTGAAATTTTTTGCTTTTTCCTGCTCCTCTTAGCATGATAAAGAAGATTCAAAGAGAGTGAGATGCCAGCTCCTTTCATTCAGTCAGTAGCTTCAATCATTTCTGGACGTTTTTCAATGGCAAAAATCAATGAATATTGTAAATGCACAAACTGTAATTTCTCAGCATTGCAAGCTGCAATTCTGAAATTTTTTGCTTTTTCCTGCTCCACTTAGCATGATAAAGAAGATTCAAAGAGAGTGAGATGCCAGCTCCTTTCATTCAGTCAGTAGCTTCAATCATTTCTGGACGTTTTTCAATGGCAAAAATCAATGAATATTGTAAATGCACAAACAGTAATTTCTCCGCATTGCAAGTTGCAATTCTGAAATTTTTTGCTTTTTCCTGCTCCTCTTAGCATGATAAAGAAGATTCAAAGAGAGTGAGATGCCAGCTCCTTTCATTCAGTCAGTATCTTCAATCATTTCTGTACGTTTTTCAATGGCAAAAATCAATGAATATTGTAAATGCACAAACAGTAATTTCTCCGCATTGCAAGGTGCAATTCTGAAATTTTTTGCTTTTTCCTGCTCCTCTTAGCATGATAAAGAAGATTCAAAGAGAGTGAGATGCCAGCTCCTTTCATTCAGTCAGTAGCTTCAAACATTTCTGGTATATGAATAACATGATGTTTTTCAATGGCAAAAATCAATGAATATTGTAAATGCACAAACAGTAATTTCTCCGCATTGCAAGGTGCAAGTCTGAAATTTTTTGCTTTTTTCTGCTCCTCTTAGCATGATAAAGAAGATTCAAAGAGAGTGAGATGCCAGCTCCTTTCATTCAGTCAGTAGCTTCAAACATTTCTGGTATATGAATAACATGATGTTTTTCAATGGCAAAAATCAATGAATATTGTAAATGCACAAACAGTAATTTCTCCGCATTGCAAGGTGCAAGTCTGAAATTTTTTGCTTTTTCCTGCTCCTCTTAGCATGATAAAGAAGATTCAAAGAGAGTGAGATGCCAGCTATTTTCATTCAGTCAGTAGCTTCAATCATTTCTGGACGTTTTTCAATGGTAAAAATCAATGAATATTGTAAATGCACAAACAGTAATTTCTCCACATTGCAAGGTGCAATTCTGAAATTTTTTGCTTTTTCCTGCTCCTCTTAGCATGATAAAGAAGATTCAAAGAGAGTGAGATGCCAGCTCCTTTCATTCAGTCAGTAGCTTCAATCATTTCTGGACGTTTTTCAATGGCAAAAATCAATGAATATTGTAAATGCACAAACAGTAATTTCTCCGCATTGCAAGGTGCAATTCTGAAATTTTTTGCTTTTTCCTGCTCCTCTTAGCATGATAAAGAAGATTCAAAGAGAGTGAGGTGCCAGCTCCTTTCATTCAGTCAGGAGCTTCAAACATTTCTGGTATATGAATAACATGTTTTTCAATGGCAAAAATCAATGAATATTGTAAATGCACAAACAGTAAATTCTCCGCATTGCAAGGTGCAATTCTGAAATTTTTTGCTTTTTCCTGCTCCTCTTAGCATGATAAAGAAGATTCAAAGAGAGTGAGATGCCAGCTCCTTTCATTCAGTCAGTAGCTTCAATCATTTCTGGACATTTTTCAATGGCAAAAATCAATGAATATTGTAAATGCACAAACAGTAATTTCTCCGCATTGCAAGGTGCAATTCTGAAATTTTTTGCTTTTTCCTGCTCCTCTTAGCATGATAAAGAAGATTCAAAGAGAGTGAGATGCCAGCTCCTTTCATTCAGTCAGTAGCTTCAATCATTTCTGGACGTTTTTCAATGGCAAAAATCAATGAATATTGTAAATGCACAAACAGTAATTTCTCCGCATTGCAAGGTGCAATTCTGAAATTTTTTGCTTTTTCCTGCTCCTCTTAGCATGATAAAGAAGGTTCAAAGAGAGTGAGATGCCAGCTCCTTTCATTCAGTCAGTACCTTCAATCATTTCTGGACGTTTTTCAATGGCAAAAATCAATGAATATTGTAAATGCACAAACAGTAATTTCTCCGCATTGCAAGGTGCAATTCTGAAATTTTTTGCTTTTTCCTGCTCCTCTTAGCATGATAAAGAAGATTCAAAGAGAGTGAGATGCCAGCTCCTTTCATTCAGTCAGTAGCTTCAATCATTTCTGGACGTTTTTCAATGGCAAAAATCAATGAATATTGTAAATGCACAAACTGTAATTTCTCCGCATTGCAAGGTGCAATTCTGAAATTTTTTGCTTTTTCCTGCTCCTCTTAGCATGATAAAGAAGATTCAAAGAGAATGAGATGCCAGCTCCTTTCATTCAGTCAGTAGCTTCAATCATTTCTGGTATATGAATAACATGATGTTTTTCAATCGCAAAAATCAATGAATATTGTAAATGCACTAACAGTAATTTCTCCGCATTGCAAGGTGCAATTCTGAAATTTTTTGCTTTTTCCTGCTCCTCTTAGCATGATAAAGAAGATTCAAAGAGAGTGAGATGCCAGCTCCTTTCCTTCAGTCAGTAGCTTCAATCATTTCTGGTATATGAATAACATGATGTTTTTCAATGGCAAAAATCAATGAATTTTGTAAATGCACAAACAGTAATTTCTCCGCATTGCAAGGCGCAATTCTGAAATTTTTTGCTTTTTCCTGCTCCTCTTAGCATGATAAAGAAGATTCAAAGAGAGTGAGATGCCAGCTCCTTTCATTCAGTCAGTAGCTTCAATCATTTCTGGACGTTTTTCAATGGCAAAAATCAATGAATATTGTAAATGCACAAACAGTAATTTCTCCGCATTGCAAGGTGCAATTCTGAAATTTTTTGCTTTTTCCTGCTCCTCTTAGCATGATAAAGAAGATTCAAAGAGAGTGAGGTGCCAGCTCCTTTCATTCAGTCAGGAGCTTCAAACATTTCTGGTATATGAATAACATGTTTTTCAATGGCAAAAATCAATGAATATTGTAAATGCACAAACAGTAAATTCTCCGCATTGCAAGGTGCAATTCTGAAATTTTTTGCTTTTTCCTGCTCCTCTTAGCATGATAAAGAAGATTCAAAGAGAGTGAGATGCCAGCTCCTTTCATTCAGTCAGTAGCTTCAATCATTTCTGGACGTTTTTCAATGGCAAAAATCAATGAATATTGTAAATGCACAAACTGTAATTTCTCCGCATTGCAAGGTGCAATTCTGAAATTTTTTGCTTTTTCCTGCTCCTCTTAGCATGATAAAGAAGATTCAAAGAGAGTGAGATGCCAGCTCCTTTCATTCAGTCAGTAGCTTCAATCATTTCTGGTATATGAATAACATGATGTTTTTCAATGGCAAAAATCAATGAATTTTGTAAATGCACAAACAGTAATTTCTCCGCATTGCAAGGCGCAATTCTGAAATTTTTTGCTTTTTCCTGCTCCTCTTAGCATGATAAAGAAGATTCAAAGAGCGTGAGATGCCAGCTCCTTTCATTCAGTCAGTAGCTTCAATCATTTCTGGACATTTTTCAATGGCAAAAATCAATGAATATTGTAAATGCACAAACAGTAATTTCTCCGCATTGCAAGGTGCAATTCTGAAATTTTTTGCTTTTTCCTGCTCCTCTTAGCATGATAAAGAAGATTCAAAGAGAGTGAGATGCCAGCTCCTTTCATTCAGTCAGTAGCTTCAATCATTTCTGGACGTTTTTCAATGGCAAAAATCAATGAATATTGTAAATGCACAAACAGTAATTTCTCCGCATTGCAAGGTGCAATTCTGAAATTTTTTGCTTTTTCCTGCTCCTCTTAGCATGATAAAGAAGGTTCAAAGAGAGTGAGATGCCAGCTCCTTTCATTCAGTCAGTACCTTCAATCATTTCTGGACGTTTTTCAATGGCAAAAATCAATGAATATTGTAAATGCACAAACAGTAATTTCTCCGCATTGCAAGGTGCAATTCTGAAATTTTTTGCTTTTTCCTGCTCCTCTTAGCATGATAAAGAAGATTCAAAGAGAGTGAGATGCCAGCTCCTTTCATTCAGTCAGTAGCTTCAATCATTTCTGGACGTTTTTCAATGGCAAAAATCAATGAATATTGTAAATGCACAAACTGTAATTTCTCCGCATTGCAAGGTGCAATTCTGAAATTTTTTGCTTTTTCCTGCTCCTCTTAGCATGATAAAGAAGATTCAAAGAGAGTGAGATGCCAGCTCCTTTCATTCAGTCAGTAGCTTCAATCATTTCTGGTATATGAATAACATGATGTTTTTCAATCGCAAAAATCAATGAATATTGTAAATGCACAAACAGTAATTTCTCCGCATTGCAAGGTGCAATTCTGAAATTTTTTGCTTTTTCCTGCTCCTCTTAGCATGATAAAGAAGATTCAAAGAGAGTGAGATGCCAGCTCCTTTCCTTCAGTCAGTAGCTTCAATCATTTCTGGTATATGAATAACATGATGTTTTTCAATGGCAAAAATCAATGAATTTTGTAAATGCACAAACAGTAATTTCTCCGCATTGCAAGGCGCAATTCTGAAATTTTTTGCTTTTTCCTGCTCCTCTTAGCATGATAAAGAAGATTCAAAGAGAGTGAGATGCCAGCTCCTTTCATTCAGTCAGTAGCTTCAATCATTTCTGGACATTTTTCAATGGCAAAAATCAATGAATATTGTAAATGCACAAACAGTAATTTCTCCGCATTGCAAGGTGCAATTCTGAAATTTTTTGCTTTTTCCTGCTCCTCTTAGCATGATAAAGAAGATTCAAAGAGAGTGAGATGCCAGCTCCTTTCATTCAGTCAGTAGCTACAATCATTTCTGGACGTTTTTCAATGGCAAAAATCAATGAATATTGTAAATGCACAAACAGTAATTTCTCCGCATTGCAAGGTGCAATTCTGAAATTTTTTGCTTTTTCCTGCTCCTCTTAGCATGATAAAGAAGATTCAAAGAGAGTGAGGTGCCAGCTCCTTTCATTCAGTCAGGAGCTTCAAACA
Organism: Phyllobates terribilis; assembly: GCF_046119375.1. NCBI lineage: Eukaryota > Metazoa > Chordata > Amphibia > Anura > Dendrobatidae > Phyllobates > Phyllobates terribilis. Next base: position 27,269 of record NW_027364083.1, on the reverse strand, counting down.
TTTCTGGTATATGAATAACATGTTTTTCAATGGCAAAAATCAATGAATATTGTAAATGCACAAACAGTAATTTCTCCGCATTGCAAGGTGCAATTCTGAAATTTTTTGCTTTTTCCTGCTCCTCTTAGCATGATAAAGAAGATTCAAAGAGAGTGAGATGCCAGCTCCTTTCATTCAGTCAGTAGCTTCAATCATTTCTGGACGTTTTTCAATGGCAAAAATCAATGAATATTGTAAATGCACAAACAGTAATTTCTCCGCATTACAAGGTGCAATTCTGAAATTTTTTGCTTTTTCCTGCTCCTCTTAGCATGATAAAGAAGATTCAAAGAGAGTGAGATGCCAGCTCCTTTCATTCAGTCAGTAGCTTCAATCATTTCTGGACGTTTTTCAATGGCAAAAATCAACGAATATTGTAAATGCACAAACAGTAATTTCTCCGCGTTGCAAGGTGCAATTCTGAAATTTTTTGCTTTTTCCTGCTCCTCTTAGCATGATAAAGAAGATTCAAAGAGAGTGAGATGCCAGCTCCTTTCATTCAGTCCGTAGCTTCAATCATTTCTGGACGTTTTTCAATGGCAAAAATCAATGAATATTGTAAATGCACAAACTGTAATTTCTCCGCATTGCAAGGTGCAATTCTGAAATTTTTTGCTTTTTCCTGCTCCTCTTAGCATGATAAAGAAGATTCAAAGAGAGTGAGATGCCAGCTCCTTTCATTCAGTCAGTAGCTTCAATCATTTCTGGACGTTTTTCAATGGCAAAAATCAATGAATATTGTAAATGCACAAACAGTAAATTCTCCGCATTGCAAGGTGCAATTCTGAAATTTTTTGCTTTTTCCTGCTCCTCTTAGCATGATAAAGAAGATTCAAAGAGAGTGAGATGCCAGCTCCTTTCCTTCAGTCAGTAGCTTCAATCATTTCTGGTATATGAATAACATGATGTTTTTCAATGGCAAAAATCAATGAATTTTGTAAATGCACAAACAGTAATTTCTCCGCATTGCAAGGCGCAATTCTGAAATTTTTTGCTTTTTCCTGCTCCTCTTAGCATGATAAAGAAGATTCAAAGAGAGTGAGATGCCAGCTCCTTTCATTCAGTCAGTAGCTTCAATCATTTCTGGACATTTTTCAATGGCAAAAATCAATGAATATTGTAAATGCACAAACAGTAATTTCTCCGCATTGCAAGGTGCAATTCTGAAATTTTTTGCTTTTTCCTGCTCCTCTTAGCATGATAAAGAAGATTCAAAGAGAGTGAGATGCCAGCTCCTTTCATTCAGTCAGTAGCTTCAATCATTTCTGGACGTTTTTCAATGGCAAAAATCAATGAATATTGTAAATGCACAAACAGTAATTTCTCCGCATTGCAAGGTGCAATTCTGAAATTTTTTGCTTTTTCCTGCTCCTCTTAGCATGATAAAGAAGATTCAAAGAGAGTGAGGTGCCAGCTCCTTTCATTCAGTCAGGAGCTTCAAACATTTCTGGTATATGAATAACATGTTTTTCAATGGCAAAAATCAATGAATATTGTAAATGCACAAACAGTAAATTCTCCGCATTGCAAGGTGCAATTCTGAAATTTTTTGCTTTTTCCTGCTCCTCTTAGCATGATAAAGAAGATTCAAAGAGAGTGAGATGCCAGCTCCTTTCATTCAGTCAGTAGCTTCAATCATTTCTGGACGTTTTTCAATGGCAAAAATCAATGAATATTGTAAATGCACAAACTGTAATTTCTCCGCATTGCAAGGTGCAATTCTGAAATTTTTTGCTTTTTCCTGCTCCTCTTAGCATGATAAAGAAGATTCAAAGAGAGTGAGATGCCAGCTCCTTTCATTCAGTCAGTAGCTTCAATCATTTCTGGACGTTTTTCAATGGCAAAAATCAACGAATATTGTAAATGCACAAACAGTAATTTCTCCGCATTGCAAGGTGCAATTCTGAAATTTTTTGCTTTTTCCTGCTCCTCTTAGCATGATAAAGAAGATTCAAAGAGAGTGAGATGCCAGCTCCTTTCATTCAGTCAGTAGCTTCAATCATTTCTGGACGTTTTTCAATGGCAAAAATCAATGAATATTGTAAATGCACAAACTGTAATTTCTCCGCATTGCAAGCTGCAATTCTGAAATTTTTTGCTTTTTCCTGCTCCACTTAGCATGATAAAGAAGATTCAAAGAGAGTGAGATGCCAGCTCCTTTCATTCAGTCAGTAGCTTCAATCATTTCTGGACGTTTTTCAATGGCAAAAATCAATAAATATTGTAAATGCACAAACAGTAATTTCTCCGCATTGCAAGTTGCAATTCTGAAATTTTTTGCTTTTTCCTGCTCCTCTTAGCATGATAAAGAAGATTCAAAGAGAGTGAGATGCCAGCTCCTTTCATTCAGTCAGTACCTTCAATCATTTCTGTACGTTTTTCAATGGCAAAAATAAATGAATATTGTAAATGCACAAACAGTAATTTCTCCGCATTGCAAGGTGCAATTCTGAAATTTTTTGCTTTTTCCTGCTCCTCTTAGCATGATAAAGAAGATTCAAAGAGAGTGAGATGCCAGCTCCTTTCATTCAGTCAGTAGCTTCAAACATTTCTGGTATATGAATAACATGATGTTTTTCAATGGCAAAAATCAATGAATATTGTAAATGCACAAACAGTAATTTCTCCGCATTGCAAGGTGCAAGTCTGAAATTTTTTGCTTTTTTCTGCTCCTCTTAGCATGATAAAGAAGATTCAAAGAGAGTGAGATGCCAGCTCCTTTCATTCAGTCAGTAGCTTCAAACATTTCTGGTATATGAATAACATGATGTTTTTCAATGGCAAAAATCAATGAATATTGTAAATGCACAAACAGTAATTTCTCCGCATTGCAAGGTGCAAGTCTGAAATTTTTTGCTTTTTCCTGCTCCTCTTAGCATGATAAAGAAGATTCAAAGAGAGTGAGATGCCAGCTACTTTCATTCAGTCAGTAGCTTCAATCATTTCTGGACGTTTTTCAATGGTAAAAATCAATGAATATTGTAAATGCACAAACAGTAATTTCTCCACATTGCAAGGTGCAATTCTGAAATTTTTTGCTTTTTCATGCTCCTCTTAGCATGATAAAGAAGATTCAAAGAGATTGAGATGCCAGCTCCTTTCATTCAGTCAGTAGCTTCAAACATTTCTGGTATATGAATAACATTATTTTTTTCAATGGCAAAAATCAATGAATATTGTAAATGCACAAACAGTAATTTCTCCGCATTGCAAGGTGCAATTCTGAAATTTTTTGCTCTTTCCTGCTCCTCTTAGCATGATAAAGAAGATTCAAAGAGAGTGAGATGCCAGCTCCTTTCATTCAGTCAGTAGCTTCAAACATTTCTGGTATATGAATAACATGATGTTTTTCAATGGCAAAAATCAATGAATATTTTAAATGCACAAACAGTAATTTCTCCGCATTGCAAGGTGCAATTCTGAAATTTTTTGCTTTTTCCTGCTCCTCTTAGCATGATAAAGAAGATTCAAAGAGAGTGAGGTGCCAGCTCCTTTCATTCAGTCAGGAGCTTCAAACATTTCTGGTATATGAATAACATGTTTTTCAATGGCAAAAATCAATGAATATTGTAAATGCACAAACAGTAAATTCTCCGCATTGCAAGGTGCAATTTTGAAATTTTTTGCTTTTTCCTGCTCCTCTTAGCATGATAAAGAAGATTCAAAGAGAGTGAGATGCCAGCTCCTTTCATTCAGTCAGTAGCTTCAATCATTTCTGGACGTTTTTCAATGGCAAAAATCAATGAATATTGTAAATGCACAAACTGTAATTTCTCCGCATTGCAAGGTGCAATTCTGAAATTTTTTGCTTTTTCCTGCTCCTCTTAGCATGATAAAGAAGATTCAAAGAGAGTGAGATGCCAGCTCCTTTCATTCAGTCAGTAGCTTCAATCATTTCTGGACGTTTTTCAATGGCAAAAATCAACGAATATTGTAAATGCACAAACAGTAATTTCTCCGCATTGCAAGGTGCAATTCTGAAATTTTTTGCTTTTTCCTGCTCCTCTTAGCATTATAAAGAAGATTCAAAGAGAGTGAGATGCCAGCTCCTTTCATTCAGTCAGTAGCTTCAATCATTTCTGGACGTTTTTCAATGGCAAAAATCAACGAATATTGTAAATGCACAAACAGTAATTTCTCCGCATTGCAAGGTGCAATTCTGAAATTTTTTGCTTTTTCCTGCTCCTCTTAGCATGATAAAGAAGATTCAAAGAGAGTGAGATGCCAGCTCCTTTCATTCAGTCAGTAGCTTCAATCATTTCTGGACGTTTTTCACCGGCAAAAATCAATGAATATTGTAAATGCACAAACTGTAATTTCTCCGCATTGCAAGGTGCAATTCTGAAATTTTTTGCTTTTTCCTGCTCCTCTTAGCATGATAAAGAAGATTCAAAGAGAGTGAGATGCCAGCTCCTTTCATTCAGTCAGTAGCTTCAATCATTTCTGGACGTTTTTCAATGGCAAAAATCAATGAATATTGTAAATGCACAAACAGTAAATTCTCCGCATTGCAAGGTGCAATTCTGAAAATTTTTGCTTTTTCCTGCTCCTCTTAGCATGATAAAGAAGATTCAAAGAGAGTGAGATGCCAGCTCCTTTCCTTCAGTCAGTAGCTTCAATCATTTCTGGTATATGAATAACATGATGTTTTTCAATGGCAAAAATCAATGAATTTTGTAAATGCACAAACAGTAATTTCTCCGCATTGCAAGGCGCAATTCTGAAATTTTTTGCTTTTTCCTGCTCCTCTTAGCATGATAAAGAAGATTCAAAGAGAGTGAGATGCCAGCTCCTTTCATTCAGTCAGTAGCTTCAATCATTTCTGGACATTTTTCAATGGCAAAAATCAATGAATATTGTAAATGCACAAACAGTAATTTCTCCGCATTGCAAGGTGCAATTCTGAAATTTTTTGCTTTTTCCTGCTCCTCTTAGCATGATAAAGAAGATTCAAAGAGAGTGAGATGCCAGCTCCTTTCATTCAGTCAGTAGCTTCAATCATTTCTGGACGTTTTTCAATGGCAAAAATCAATGAATATTGTAAATGCACAAACAGTAATTTCTCCGCATTGCAAGGTGCAATTCTGAAATTTTTTGCTTTTTCCTGCTCCTCTTAGCATGATAAAGAAGATTCAAAGAGAGTGAGGTGCCAGCTCCTTTCATTCAGTCAGGAGCTTCAAACATTTCTGGTATATGAATAACATGTTTTTCAATGGCAAAAATCAATGAATATTGTAAATGCACAAACAGTAAATTCTCCGCATTGCAAGGTGCAATTTTGAAATTTTTTGCTTTTTCCTGCTCCTCTTAGCATGATAAAGAAGATTCAAAGAGAGTGAGATGCCAGCTCCTTTCATTCAGTCAGTAGCTTCAATCATTTCTGGACGTTTTTCAATGGCAAAAATCAATGAATATTGTAAATGCACAAACTGTAATTTCTCCGCATTGCAAGGTGCAATTCTGAAATTTTTTGCTTTTTCCTGCTCCTCTTAGCATGATAAAGAAGATTCAAAGAGAGTGAGATGCCAGCTCCTTTCATTCAGTCAGTAGCTTCAATCATTTCTGGACGTTTTTCAATGGCAAAAATCAACGAATATTGTAAATGCACAAACAGTAATTTCTCCGCATTGCAAGGTGCAATTCTGAAATTTTTTGCTTTTTCCTGCTCCTCTTAGCATGATAAAGAAGATTCAAAGAGAGTGAGATGCCAGCTCCTTTCATTCAGTCAGTAGCTTCAATCATTTCTGGACGTTTTTCAATGGCAAAAATCAATGAATATTATAAATGCACAAACTGTAATTTCTCCGCATTGCAAGGTGCAATTCTGAAATTTTTTGCTTTTTCCTGCTCCACTTAGCATGATAAAGAAGATTCAAAGAGAGTGAGATGCCAGCTCCTTTCATTCAGTCAGTAGCTTCAATCATTTCTGGACGTTTTTCAATGGCAAAAATCAATGAATATTGTAAATGCACAAACAGTAATTTCTCCGCATTGCAAGTTGCAATTCTGAAATTTTTTGCTTTTTCCTGCTCCTCTTAGCATGATAAAGAAGATTCAAAGAGAGTGAGATGCCAGCTCCTTTCATTCAGTCAGTACCTTCAATCATTTCTGGACGTTTTTCAATGGCAAAAATCAATGAATATTGTAAATGCACAAACAGTAATTTCTCCGCATTGCAAGGTGCAATTCTGAAATTTTTTGCTTTTTCCTGCTCCTCTTAGCATGATAAAGAAGATTCAAAGAGAGTGAGATGCCAGCTCCTTTCATTCAGTCAGTAGCTTCAAACATTTCTGGTATATGAATAACATGATGTTTTTCAATGGCAAAAATCAATGAATATTGTAAATGCACAAACAGTAATTTCTCCGCATTGCAAGGTGCAAGTCTGAAATTTTTTGCTTTTTTCTGCTCCTCTTAGCATGATAAAGAAGATTCAAAGAGAGTGAGATGCCAGCTCCTTTCATTCAGTCAGTAGCTTCAAACATTTCTGGTATATGAATAACATGATGTTTTTCAATGGCAAAAATCAATGAATATTGTAAATGCACAAACAGTAATTTCTCCGCATTGCAAGGTGCAAGTCTGAAATTTTTTGCTTTTTCCTGCTCCTCTTAGCATGATAAAGAAGATTCAAAGAGAGTGAGATGCCAGCTACTTTCATTCAGTCAGTAGCTTCAATCATTTCTGGACGTTTTTCAATGGTAAAAATCAATGAATATTGTAAATGCACAAACAGTAATTTCTCCACATTGCAAGGTGCAATTCTGAAATTTTTTGCTTTTTCATGCTCCTCTTAGCATGATAAAGAAGATTCAAAGAGATTGAGATGCCAGCTCCTTTCATTCAGTCAGTAGCTTCAAACATTTCTGGTATATGAATAACATTATGTTTTTCAATGGCAAAAATCAATGAATATTGTAAATGCACAAACAGTAATTTCTCCGCATTGCAAGGTGCAATTCTGAAATTTTTTGCTTTTTCCTGCTCCTCTTAGCATGATAAAGAAGATTCAAAGAGAGTGAGATGCCAGCTCCTTTCATTCAGTCAGTAGCTTCAAACATTTCTGGTATATGAATAACATGATGTTTTTCAATGGCAAAAATCAATGAATATTGTAAATGCACAAACAGTAATTTCTCCGCATTGCAAGGTGCAAGTCTGAAATTTTTTGCTTTTTCCTGCTCCTCTTAGCATGATAAAGAAGATTCAAAGAGAGTGAGATGCCAGCTACTTTCATTCAGTCAGTAGCTTCAATCATTTCTGGACGTTTTTCAATGGTAAAAATCAATGAATATTGTAAATGCACAAACAGTAATTTCTCCACATTGCAAGGTGCAATTCTGAAATTTTTTGCTTTTTCCTGCTCCTCTTAGCATGATAAAGAAGATTCAAAGAGAGTGAGATGCCAGCTCCTTTCATTCAGTCAGTAGCTTCAAACATTTCTGGTATATGAATAACATGATGTTTTTCAATGGCAAAAATCAATGAATATTGTAAATGCACAAACAGTAATTTCTCCGCATTGCAAGGTGCAATTCTGAAATTTTTTGCTTTTTCCTGCTCCTCTTAGCATGATAAAGAAGATTCAAAGAGAGTGAGATGCCAGCTCCTTTCATTCAGTCAGTAGCTTCAATCATTTCTGGATGTTTTTCAATGGCAAAAATCAATGAATATTGTAAATGCACAAACAGTAATTTCTCCGCATTGCAAGGTGCAATTCTGAAATTTTTTGCTTTTTCCTGCTCCTCTTAGCATGATAAAGAAGATTCAAAGAGAGTGAGATGCCAGCTCCTTTCATTCAGTCAGTAGCTTCAATCATTTCTGGATGTTTTTCAATGGCAAAAATCAATGAATATTGTAAATGCACAAACAGTAATTTCTCCGCATTGCAAGGTGCAATTCTGAAATTTTTTGCTTTTTCCTGCTCCTCTTAGCATGATAAAGAAGATTCAAAGAGAGTGAGATGCCAGCTCCTTTCATTCAGTCAGTACCTTCAATCATTTCTGGACGTTTTTCAATGGCAAAAATCAATGAATATTGTAAATGCACAAACAGTAATTTCTCCGCATTGCAAGGTGCAATTCTGAAATTTTTTGCTTTTTCCCGCTCCTCTTAGCATGATAAAGAAGATTCAAAGAGATTGAGGTGCCAGCTCCTTTCATTCAGTCAGTAGCTTCAAACATTTCTGGTATATGAATAACATGTTTTTCAATGGCAAAAATCAATGAATATTGTAAATGCACAAACAGTAATTTCTCCGCATTGCAAGGTGCAATTCTGAAATTTTTTGCTTTTTCCTGCTCCTCTTAGCATGATAAAGAAGATTCAAAGAGAGTGAGATGCCAGCTCCTTTCATTCAGTCAGTAGCTTCAATCATTTCTGGACGTTTTTCAATGGCAAAAATCAATGAATATTGTAAATGCACAAACAGTAATTTCTCCGCATTGCAAGGTGCAATTCTGAAATTTTTTGCTTTTTCCTGCTCCTCTTAGCATGATAAAGAAGATTCAAAGAGAGTGAGATGCCAGCTCCTTTCATTCAGTCAGTAGCTTCAATCATTTCTGGACGTTTTTCAATGGCAAAAATCAATGAATATTGTAAATGCACAAACAGTAATTTCTCCGCATTGCAAGGTGCAATTCTGAAATTTTTTGCTTTTTCCTGCTCCTCTTAGCATGATAAAGAAGATTCAAAGAGAGTGAGATGCCAGCTCCTTTCATTCAGTCAGTAGCTTCAAACATTTCTGGTATATCAATAACATGATGTTTTTCAATGGCAAAAATCAATGAATATTGTAAATGCACAAACAGTAATTTCTCCGCATTGCAAGGTGCAAGTCTGAAATTTTTTGCTTTTTCCTGCTCCTCTTAGCATGATAAAGAAGATTCAAAGAGAGTGAGATGCCAGCTACTTTCATTCAGTCAGTAGCTTCAATCATTTCTGGACGTTTTTCAATGGTAAAAATCAATGAATATTGTAAATGCACAAACAGTAATTTCTCCACATTGCAAGGTGCAATTCTAAAATTTTTTGCTTTTTCCTGCTCCTCTTAGCATGATAAAGAAGATTCAAAGAGAGTGAGATGCCAGCTCCTTTCATTCAGTCAGTAGCTTCAAACATTTCTGGTATATGAATAACATGATGTTTTTCAATGGCAAAAATCAATGAATATTGTAAATGCACAAACAGTAATTTCTCCGCATTGCAAGGTGCAATTCTGAAATTTTTTGCTTTTTCCTGCTCCTCTTAGCATGATTCAAAGAGAGTGAGATGCCAGCTCCTTTCATTCAGTCAGTAGCTTCAATCATTTCTGGACGTTTTTCAATGGCAAAAATCAATGAATATTGTAAATGCACAAACAGTAATTTCTCCGCATTGCAAGGTGCAATTCTGAAATTTTTTGCTTTTTCCTGCTCCTCTTAGCATGATAAAGAAGATTCAAAGAGAGTGAGATGTCAGCTCCTTTCATTCAGTCAGTAGCTTCAAACATTTCTGGTATATGAATAACATGATGTTTTTCAATGGCAAAAATCAATGAATATTGTAAATGCACAAACAGTAATTTCTCCGCATTGCAAGGTGCAATTCTGAAATTTTTTGCTTTTTCCTGCTCCACTTAGCATGATAAAGAAGATTCAAAGAGAGTGAGATGCCAGCTCCTTTCATTCAGTCAGTAGCTTCAAACATTTCTGGTATATGAATAACATGATGTTTTTCAATGGCAAAAATCAATGAATATTGTAAATGCACAAACAGTAATTTCTCCGCATTGCAAGGTGCAAGTCTGAAATTTTTTGCTTTTTCCTGCTCCTCTTAGCATGATAAAGAAGATTCAAAGAGAGTGAGATGCCAGCTACTTTCATTCAGTCAGTAGCTTCAATCATTTCTGGATGTTTTTCAATGGTAAAAATCAATGAATATTGTAAATGCACAAACAGTAATTTCTCCGCATTGCAAGGTGCAATTCTGAAATTTTTTGCTTTTTCCTGCTCCTCTTAGCATGATAAAGAAGATTCAAAGAGAGTGAGATGCCAGCTCCTTTCATTCAGTCAGTAGCTTCAATCATTTCTGGACGTTTTTCAATGGCAAAAATCAATGAATATTGTAAATGCACAAACAGTAATTTCTCCGCATTGCAAGGTGCAATTCTGAAATTTTTTGCTTTTTCCTGCTCCTCTTAGCATGATAAAGAAGATTCAAAGAGAGTGAGATGCCAGCTCCTTTCATTCAGTCAGTAGCTTCAAACATTTCTGGTATATGAATAACATGATGTTTTTCAATGGCAAAAATCAATGAATATTGTAAATGCACAAACAGTAATTTCTCCGCATTGCAAGGTGCAAGTCTGAAATTTTTTGCTTTTTCCTGCTCCTCTTAGCATGATAAAGAAGATTAAAAGAGAGTGAGATGCCAGCTACTTTCATTCAGTCAGTAGCTTCAATCATTTCTGGACGTTTTTCAATGGTAAAAATCAATGAATATTGTAAATGCACAAACAGTAATTTCTCCACATTGCAAGGTGCAATTATAAAATTTTTTGCTTTTTCCTGCTCCTCTTAGCATGATAAAGAAGATTCAAAGAGAGTGAGATGCCAGCTCCTTTCATTCAGTCAGTAGCTTCAAACATTTCTGGTATATGAATAACATGATGTTTTTCAATGGCAAAAATCAATGAATATTGTAAATGCACAAACAGTAATTTCTCCGCATTGCAAGGTGCAATTCTGAAATTTTTTGCTTTTTCCTGCTCCTCTTAGCATGATTCAAAGAGAGTGAGATGCCAGCTCCTTTCATTCAGTCAGTAGCTTCAATCATTTCTGGACGTTTTTCAATGGCAAAAATCAATGAATATTGTAAATGCACAAACAGTAATTTCTCCGCATTGCAAGGTGCAATTCTGAAATTTTTTGCTTTTTCCTGCTCCTCTTAGCATGATAAAGAAGATTCAAAGAGAGTGAGATGTCAGCTCCTTTCATTCAGTCAGTAGCTTCAAACATTTCTGGTATATGAATAACATGATGTTTTTCAATGGCAAAAATCAATGAATATTGTAAATGCACAAACAGTAATTTCTCCGCATTGCAAGGTGCAATTCTGAAATTTTTTGCTTTTTCCTGCTCCTCTTAGCATGATAAAGAAGATTCAAAGAGAGTGAGATGCCAGCTCCTTTCATTCAGTCAGTAGCTTCAAACATTTCTGGTATATGAATAACATGATGTTTTTCAATGGCAAAAATCAATGAATATTGTAAATGCACAAACAGTAATTTCTCCGCATTGCAAGGTGCAAGTCTGAAATTTTTTGCTTTTTCCTGCTCCTCTTAGCATGATAAAGAAGATTCAAAGAGAGTGAGATGCCAGCTACTTTCATTCAGTCAGTAGCTTCAATCATTTCTGGACGTTTTTCAATGGTAAAAATCAATGAATATTGTAAATGCACAAACAGTAATTTCTCCACATTGCAAGGTGCAATTCTGAAGTTTTTTGCTTTTTCCTGCTCCTCTTAGCATGATAAAGAAGATTCAAAGAGATTGAGATGCCAGCTCCTTTCATTCAGTCAGTAGCTTCAAACATTTCTGGTATATGAATAACATGATGTTTTTCAATGGAAAAAATCAATGAATATTGTAAATGCACAAACAGTAATTTCTCCGCATTGCAAGGTGCAATTCTGAAATTTTTTGCTTTTTCCTGCTCCTCTTAGCATGATAAAGAAGATTCAAAGAGAGTGAGATGCCAGCTCCTTTCATTCAGTCAGTAGCTTCAAACATTTCTGGTATATCAATAACATGATGTTTTTCAATGGCAAAAATCAATGAATATTGTAAATGCACAAACAGTAATTTCTCCGCATTGCAAGGTGCAAGTCTGAAATTTTTTTGCTTTTTCCTGCTCCTCTTAGCATGATAAAGAAGATTCAAAGAGAGTGAGCTGCCAGCTACTTTCATTCAGTCAGTAGCTTCAATCATTTCTGGACGTTTTTCAATGGTAAAAATCAATGAATATTGTAAATGCACAAACAGTAATTTCTCCACATTGCAAGGTGCAATTCTGAAATTTTTTGCTTTTTCCTGCTCCTCTTAGCATGATAAAGAAGATTCAAAGAGAGTGAGATGCCAGCTCCTTTCATTCAGTCAGTAGCTTCAAACATTTCTGGTATATGAATAACATGATGTTTTTCAATGGCAAAAATCAATGAATATTGTAAATGCACAAACAGTAATTTCTCCGCATTGCAAGGTGCAATTCTGAAATTTTTTGCTTTTTCCTGCTCCTCTTAGCATGATAAAGATTCAAAGAGAGTGAGATGCCAGCTCCTTTCATTCAGTCAGTAGCTTCAATCATTTCTGGACGTTTCTCAATGGCAAAAATCAATGAATATTGTAAATGCACAAACTGTAATTTCTCCGCATTGCAAGGTGCAATTCTGAAATTTTTTGCTTTTTCCTGCTCCTCTTAGCATGATAAAGAAGATTCAAAGAGAGTGAGATGCCAGCTCCTTTCATTCAGTCAGTAGCTTCAATCATTTCTGGACGTTTTTCAATGGCAAAAATCAATGAATTTTGTAAATGCACAAACAGTAATTTCTCCGCATTGCAAGGTGCAATTCTGAAATTTTTTGCTTTTTCCTGCTCCTCTTAGCATGATAAAGAAGATTCAAAGAGAGTGAGATGCCAGCTCCTTTCATTCAGTCAGTACCTTCAATCATTTCTGGACGTTTTTCAATGGCAAAAATCAATGAATATTGTAAATGCACAAACAGTAATTTCTCCGCATTGCAAGGTGCAATTCTGAAATTTTTTGCTTTTTCCTGCTCCTCTTAGCATGATAAAGAAGATTCAAAGAGAGTGAGATGCCAGCTCCTTTCATTCAGTCAGTAGCTTCAATCATTTCTGGACGTTTTTCAACGGCAAAAATCAATGAATATTGTAAATGCACAAACAGTAATTTCTCCGCATTGCAAGGTGCAATTCTGAAATTTTTTGCTTTTTCCTGCTCCTCTTAGCATGATAAAGAAGATTCAAAGAGAGTGAGATGCCAGCTCCTTTCATTCAGTCAGTAGCTTCAAACATTTCTGGTATATGAATAACATGATGTTTTTCAATGGCAAAAATCAATGAATATTGTAAATGCACAAACAGTAATTTCTCCGCATTGCAAGGTGCAAGTCTGAAATTTTTTGCTTTTTCCTGCTCGTCTTAGCATGATAAAGAAGATTCAAAGAGAGTGAGATGCCAGCTACTTTCATTCAGTCAGTAGCTTCAATCATTTCTGGACGTTTTTCAATGGTAAAAATCAATGAATATTGTAAATGCACAAACAGTAATTTCTCCACATTGCAAGGTGCAATTCTGAAATTTTTTGCTTTTCCCTGCTCCTTTTAGCATGATAAAGAAGATTCAAAGAGAGTGAGATGCCAGCTCCTTTCATTCAGTCAGTAGCTTCAAACATTTCTGGTATATGAATAACATGATGTTTTTCAATGGCAAAAATCGATGAATATTGTAAATGCACAAACAGTAATTTCTCCGCATTGCAAGGTGCAATTCTGAAATTTTTTGCTTTTTCCTGCTCCTCTTAGCATGATAAAGAAGATTCAAAGAGAGTGAGATGCCAGCTCCTTTCATTCAGTCAGTTGCTTCAATCATTTCTGGACGTTTTTCAACGGCAAAAATCAATGAATATTGTAAATGCACAAACAGTAATTTCTCCGCATTGCAAGGTGCAATTCTGAAATTTTTTGCTTTTTCCTGCTCCTCTTAGCATGATAAAGAAGATTCAAAGAGAGTGAGATGCCAGCTCCTTTCATTCAGTCAGTAGCTTCAAACATTTCTGGTATATGAATAACATGATGTTTTTCAATGGCAAAAATCAATGAATATTGTAAATGCACAAACAGTAATTTCTCCGCATTGCAAGGTGCAAGTCTGAAATTTTTTGCTTTTTCCTGCTCGTCTTAGCATGATAAAGAAGATTCAAAGAGAGTGAGATGCCAGCTACTTTCATTCAGTCAGTAGCTTCAATCATTTCTGGACGTTTTTCAATGGTAAAAATCAATGAATATTGTAAATGCACAAACAGTAATTTCTCCACATTGCAAGGTGCAATTCTGAAATTTTTTGCTTTTCCCTGCTCCTCTTAGCATGATAAAGAAGATTCAAAGAGAGTGAGATGCCAGCTCCTTTCATTCAGTCAGTAGCTTCAAACATTTCTGGTATATGAATAACATGATGTTTTTCAATGGCAAAAATCGATGAATATTGTAAATGCACAAACAGTAATTTCTCCGCATTGCAAGGTGCAATTCTGAAATTTTTTGCTTTTTCCTGCTCCTCTTAGCATGATAAAGAAGATTCAAAGAGAGTGAGATGCCAGCTCCTTTCATTCAGTCAGTAGCTTCAAACATTTCTGGTATATGAATAACATGATGTTTTTCAATGGCAAAAATCAATGAATATTGTAAATGCACAAACAGTAATTTCTCCGCATTGCAAGGTGCAATTCTGAAATTTTTTGCTTTTTCCTGCTCCTCTTAGCATGATAAAGAAGATTCAAAGAGAGTGAGATGCCAGCTCCTTTCATTCAGTCAGTAGCTTCAATCATTTCTGGACGTTTTTCAATGGCAAAAATCAATGAATGTTGTAAATGCACAAACAGTAATTTCTCCGCATTGCAAGGTGCAATTCTGAAATGTTTTGCTTTTTCCTGCTCCTCTTAGCATGATAAAGAAGATTCAAAGAGAGTGAGATGCCAGCTCCTTTCATTCAGTCAGTAGCTTCAATCATTTCTGGACGTTTTTCAATGGCAAAAATCAATGAATATTGTAAATGCACAAACAGTAATTTCTCCGCATTGCAAGGTGCAATTCTGAAATTTTTTGCTTTTTCCTGCTCCTCTTAGCATGATAAACAAGATTCAAAGAGAGTGAGATGCCAGCTCCTTTCATTCAGTCAGTAGCTTCAATCATTTCTGGACGTTTTTCAATGGCAAAAATCAATGAATATTGTAAATGCACAAACAGTAATTTCTCCGCATTGCAAGGTGCAATTCTGAAATTTTTTGCTTTTTCCTGCTCCTCTTAGCATGATAAAGAAGATTCAAAGAGAGTGAGATGCCAGCTCCTTTCATTCAGTCAGTAGCTTCAAACATTTCTGGTATATGAATAACATGATGTTTTTCAATGGCAAAAATCAATGAATATTGTAAATGCACAAACAGTAATTTCTCCGCATTGCAAGGTGCAAGTCTGAAATTTTTTGCTTTTTCCTGCTCGTCTTAGCATGATAAAGAAGATTCAAAGAGAGTGAGATGCCAGCTACTTTCATTCAGTCAGTAGCTTCAATCATTTCTGGACGTTTTTCAATGGTAAAAATCAATGAATATTGTAAATGCACAAACAGTAATTTCTCCACATTGCAAGGTGCAATTCTGAAATTTTTTGCTTTTTCCTGCTCCTCTTAGCATGATAAAGAAGATTCAAAGAGAGTGAGGTGCCAGCTCCTTTCATTCAGTCAGTAGCTTCAAACATTTCTGGTATATGAATAACATGTTTTTCAATGGCAAAAATCAATGAATATTGTAAATGCACAAACAGTAATTTCTCCGCATTGCAAGGTGCAATTCTGAAATTTTTTGCTTTTTCCTGCTCCTCTTAGCATGATAAAGAAGATTCAAAGAGAGTGAGATGCCAGCTCCTTTCATTCAGTCAGTAGCTTCAAACATTTCTGGTATATGAATAACATGATGTTTTTCAATGGCAAAAATCAATGAATATTGTAAATGCACAAACAGTAATTTCTCCGCATTGCAAGGTGCAATTCTGAAATTTTTTGCTTTTTCCTGCTCCTCTTAGCATGATAAAGAAGATTCAAAGAGAGTGAGATGCCAGCTCCTTTCATTCAGTCAGTAGCTTCAATCAATTCTGGACGTTTTTCAATGGCAAAAATCAATGAATATTGTAAATGCACAAACAGTAATTTCTCCGCATTGCAAGGTGCAATTCTGAAATTTTTTACTTTTTCCTGCTCCTCTTAGCATGATAAAGAAGATTCAAAGAGAGTGAGATGCCAGCTCCTTTCATTCAGTCAGTAGCTTCAATCATTTCTGGTATATGAATAACATGATGTTTTTCAATGGCAAAAATCAATGAATATTGTAAATGCACAAACAGTAATTTCTCCGCATTGCAAGGTGCAATTCTGAAATTTTTTGCTTTTTCCTGCTCCTCTTAGCATGATAAACAAGATTCAAAGAGAGTGAGATGCCAGCTCCTTTCATTCAGTCAGTAGCTTCAATCATTTCTGGACGTTTTTCAATGGCAAAAATCAATGAATATTGTAAATGCACAAACAGTAATTTCTCCGCATTGCAAGGTGCAATTCTGAAATTTTTTGCTTTTTCCTGCTCCTCTTAGCATGATAAAGAAGATTCAAAGAGAGTGAGATGCCAGCTCCTTTCATTCAGTCAGTAGCTTCAAACATTTCTGGTATATGAATAACATGATGTTTTTCAATGGCAAAAATCAATGAATATTGTAAATGCACAAACAGTAATTTCTCCGCATTGCAAGGTGCAAGTCTGAAATTTTTTGCTTTTTCCTGCTCGTCTTAGCATGATAAAGAAGATTCAAAGAGAGTGAGATGCCAGCTACTTTCATTCAGTCAGTAGCTTCAATCATTTCTGGACGTTTTTCAATGGTAAAAATCAATGAATATTGTAAATGCACAAACAGTAATTTCTCCACATTGCAAGGTGCAATTCTGAAATTTTTTGCTTTTCCCTGCTCCTCTTAGCATGATAAAGATGATTCAAAGAGAGTGAGATGCCAGCTCCTTTCATTCAGTCAGTAGCTTCAAACATTTCTGGTATATGAATAACATGATGTTTTTCAATGGCAAAAATCAATGAATATTGTAAATGCACAAACAGTAATTTCTCCGCATTGCAAGGTGCAATTCTGAAATTTTTTGCTTTTTCCTGCTCCTCTTAGCATGATAAAGAAGATTCAAAGAGAGTGAGATGCCAGCTCCTTTCATTCAGTCAGTAGCTTCAAACATTTCTGGTATATGAATAACATGATGTTTTTCAATGGCAAAAATCAATGAATATTGTAAATGCACAAACAGTAATTTCTCCGCATTGCAAGGTGCAATTCTGAAATTTTTTGCTTTTTCCTGCTCCTCTTAGCATGATAAAGAAGATTCAAAGAGAGTGAGATGCCAGCTCCTTTCATTCAGTCAGTAGCTTCAATCAATTCTGGACGTTTTTCAATGGCAAAAATCAATGAATATTGTAAATGCACAAACAGTAATTTCTCCGCATTGCAAGGTGCAATTCTGAAATTTTTTGCTTTTTCCTGCTCCTCTTAGCATGATAAAGAAGATTCAAAGAGCGTGAGATGTCAGCTCCTTTCATTCAGTCAGTAGCTTCAAACATTTCTGGTATATGAATAACATGATGTTTTTCAATGGCAAAAATCAATGAATATTGTAAATGCACAAACAGTAATTTCTCCGCATTGCAAGGTGCAATTCTGAAATTTTTTGCTTTTTCCTGCTCCTCTTAGCATGATAAAGAAGATTCAAAGAGAGTGAGATGCCAGCTCCTTTCATTCAGTCAGTAGCTTCAATCATTTCTGGACGTTTTTCAATGGCAAAAATCAATGAATATTGTAAATGCACAAACAGTAATTTCTCCGCATTGCAAGGTGCAATTCTGAAATTTTTTGCTTTTTCCTGCTCCTCTTAGCATGATAAAGAAGATTCAAAGAGAGTGAGATGCCAGCTCCTTTCGTTCAGTCAGTAGCTTCAATCATTTCTGGACGTTTTTCAATGGCAAAAATCATTGAATATTATAAATGCACAAACAGTAATTTCTCCGCATTGCAAGGTGCAATTCTGAAATTTTTTACTTTTTCCTGCTCCTCTTAGCATGATAAAGAAGATTCAAAGAGAGTGAGATGCCAGCTCCTTTCATTCAGTCAGTAGCTTCAATCATTTCTGGTATATGAATAACATGATGTTTTTCAATGGCAAAAATCAATGAATATTGTAAATGCACAAACAGTAATTTCTCCGCATTGCAAGGTGCAATTCTGAAATTTTTTGCTTTTTCCTGCTCCTCTTAGCATGATAAACAAGATTCAAAGAGAGTGAGATGCCAGCTCCTTTCATTCAGTCAGTAGCTTCAATCATTTCTGGACGTTTTTCAATGGCAAAAATCAATGAATATTGTAAATGCACAAACAGTAATTTCTCCGCATTGCAAGGTGCAATTCTGAAATTTTTTGCTTTTTCCTGCTCCTCTTAGCATGATAAAGAAGATTCAAAGAGAGTGAGATGCCAGCTCCTTTCATTCAGTCAGTAGCTTCAAACATTTCTGGTATATGAATAACATGATGTTTTTCAATGGCAAAAATCAATGAATATTGTAAATGCACAAACAGTAATTTCTCCGCATTGCAAGGTGCAATTCTGAAATTTTTTGCTTTTTCCTGCTCCTCTTAGCATGATAAAGAAGATTCAAAGAGAGTGAGATGCCAGCTCCTTTCATTCAGTCAGTAGCTTCAATCATTTCTGGACGTTTTTCAATGGCAAAAATCAATGAATATTGTAAATGCACAAACAGTAATTTCTCCGCATTGCAAGGTGCAATTCTGAAATTTTTTGCTTTTTCCTGCTCCTCTTAGCATGATAAAGAAGATTCAAAGAGAGTGAGATGCCAGCTCCTTTCATTCAGTCAGTAGCTTCAATCATTTCTGGACGTTTTTCAATGGCAAAAATCAATGAATGTTGTAAATGCACAAACAGTAATTTCTCCGCATTGCAAGGTGCAATTCTGAAATGTTTTGCTTTTTCCTGCTCCTCTTAGCATGATAAAGAAGATTCAAAGAGAGTGAGATGCCAGCTCCTTTCATTCAGTCAGTAGCTTCAATCATTTCTGGACGTTTTTCAATGGCAAAAATCAATGAATATTGTAAATGCACAAACAGTAATTTCTCCGCATTGCAAGGTGCAATTCTGAAATTTTTTGCTTTTTCCTGCTCCTCTTAGCATGATAAAGAAGATTCAAAGAGAGTGAGATGCCAGCTCCTTTCATTCAGTCAGTAGCTTCAAACATTTCTGGTATATGAATAACATGATGTTTTTCAATGGCAAAAATCAATGAATATTGTAAATGCACAAACAGTAATTTTTCCGCATTGCAAGGTGCAATTCTGAAATTTTTTGCTTTTTCCTGCTCCTCTTAGCATGATAAAGAAGATTCAAAGAGAGTGAGATGCCAGCTCCTTTCATTCAGTCAGTAGCTTCAAACATTTCTGGTATATGAATAACATGATGTTTTTCAATGGCAAAAATCAATGAATATTGTAAATGCACAAACAGTAATTTCTCCACATTGCAAGGTGCAATTCTGAAATTTTTTGCTTTTCCCTGCTCCTCTTAGCATGATAAAGATGATTCAAAGAGAGTGAGATGCCAGCTCCTTTCATTCAGTCAGTAGCTTCAAACATTTCTGGTATATGAATAACATGATGTTTTTCAATGGCAAAAATCAATGAATATTGTAAATGCACAAACAGTAATTTCTCCGCATTGCAAGGTGCAATTCTGAAATTTTTTGCTTTTTCCTGCTCCTCTTAGCATGATAAAGAAGATTCAAAGAGAGTGAGATGCCAGCTCCTTTCATTCAGTCAGTAGCTTCAAACATTTCTGGTATATGAATAACATGATGTTTTTCAATGGCAAAAATCAATGAATATTGTAAATGCACAAACAGTAATTTCTCCGCATTGCAAGGTGCAATTCTGAAATTTTTTGCTTTTTCCTGCTCCTCTTAGCATGATAAAGAAGATTCAAAGAGAGTGAGATGCCAGCTCCTTTCATTCAGTCAGTAGCTTCAATCAATTCTGGACGTTTTTCAATGGCAAAAATCAATGAATATTGTAAATGCACAAACAGTAATTTCTCCGCATTGCAAGGTGCAATTCTGAAATTTTTTGCTTTTTCCTGCTCCTCTTAGCATGATAAAGAAGATTCAAAGAGCGTGAGATGTCAGCTCCTTTCATTCAGTCAGTAGCTTCAAACATTTCTGGTATATGAATAACATGATGTTTTTCAATGGCAAAAATCAATGAATATTGTAAATGCACAAACAGTAATTTCTCCGCATTGCAAGGTGCAATTCTGAAATTTTTTGCTTTTTCCTGCTCCTCTTAGCATGATAAAGAAGATTCAAAGAGAGTGAGATGCCAGCTCCTTTCATTCAGTCAGTAGCTTCAATCATTTCTGGACGTTTTTCAATGGCAAAAATCAATGAAAATTGTAAATGCACAAACAGTAATTTCTCCGCATTGCAAGGTGCAATTCTGAAATTTTTTGCTTTTTCCTGCTCCTCTTAGCATGATAAAGAAGATTCAAAGAGAGTGAGATGCCAGCTCCTTTCGTTCAGTCAGTAGCTTCAATCATTTCTGGACGTTTTTCAATGGCAAAAATCATTGAATATTATAAATGCACAAACAGTAATTTCTCCGCATTGCAAGGTGCAATTCTGAAATTTTTTACTTTTTCCTGCTCCTCTTAGCATGATAAAGAAGATTCAAAGAGAGTGAGATGCCAGCTCCTTTCATTCAGTCAGTAGCTTCAATCATTTCTGGTATATGAATAACATGATGTTTTTCAATGGCAAAAATCAATGAATATTGTAAATGCACAAACAGTAATTTCTCCGCATTGCAAGGTGCAATTCTGAAATTTTTTGCTTTTTCCTGCTCCTCTTAGCATGATAAACAAGATTCAAAGAGAGTGAGATGCCAGCTCCTTTCATTCAGTCAGTAGCTTCAATCATTTCTGGACGTTTTTCAATGGCAAAAATCAATGAATATTGTAAATGCACAAACAGTAATTTCTCCGCATTGCAAGGTGCAATTCTGAAATTTTTTGCTTTTTCCTGCTCCTCTTAGCATGATAAAGAAGATTCAAAGAGAGTGAGATGCCAGCTCCTTTCATTCAGTCAGTAGCTTCAAACATTTCTGGTATATGAATAACATGATGTTTTTCAATGGCAAAAATCAATGAATATTGTAAATGCACAAACAGTAATTTCTCCGCATTGCAAGGTGCAATTCTGAAATTTTTTGCTTTTTCCTGCTCCTCTTAGCATGATAAAGAAGATTCAAAGAGAGTGAGATGCCAGCTCCTTTCATTCAGTCAGTAGCTTCAATCATTTCTGGACGTTTTTCAATGGCAAAAATCAATGAATATTGTAAATGCACAAACAGTAATTTCTCCGCATTGCAAGGTGCAATTCTGAAATTTTTTGCTTTTTCCTGCTCCTCTTAGCATGATAAAGAAGATTCAAAGAGAGTGAGATGCCAGCTCCTTTCATTCAGTCAGTAGCTTCAATCATTTCTGGACGTTTTTCAATGGCAAAAATCAATGAATGTTGTAAATGCACAAACAGTAATTTCTCCGCATTGCAAGGTGCAATTCTGAAATGTTTTGCTTTTTCCTGCTCCTCTTAGCATGATAAAGAAGATTCAAAGAGAGTGAGATGCCAGCTCCTTTCATTCAGTCAGTAGCTTCAATCATTTCTGGACGTTTTTCAATGGCAAAAATCAATGAATATTGTAAATGCACAAACAGTAATTTCTCCGCATTGCAAGGTGCAATTCTGAAATTTTTTGCTTTTTCCTGCTCCTCTTAGCATGATAAAGAAGATTCAAAGAGAGTGAGATGCCAGCTCCTTTCATTCAGTCAGTAGCTTCAAACATTTCTGGTATATGAATAACATGATGTTTTTCAATGGCAAAAATCAATGAATATTGTAAATGCACAAACAGTAATTTTTCCGCATTGCAAGGTGCAATTCTGAAATTTTTTGCTTTTTCCTGCTCCTCTTAGCATGATAAAGAAGATTCAAAGAGAGTGAGATGCCAGCTCCTTTCATTCAGTCAGTAGCTTCAAACATTTCTGGTATATGAATAACATGATGTTTTTCAATGGCAAAAATCAATGAATATTGTAAATGCACAAACAGTAATTTCTCCGCATTGCAAGGTGCAATTCTGAATTTTTTTGCTTTTTCCTGCTCCTCTTAGCATGATAAAGAAGATTCAAAGAGAGTGAGATGCCAGCTCCTTTCATTCAGTCAGCAGCTTCAATCATTTCTGGACGTTTTTCAATGGCAAAAATCAATGAATATTGTAAATGCACAAACAGTAATTTCTCCGCATTGCAAGGTGCAATTCTGAAATTTTTTGCTTTTTCCTGCTCCTCTTAGCATGATAAAGAAGATTCAAAGAGCTTGAGATGTCAGCTCCTTTCATTCAGTCAGTAGCTTCAAACATTTCTGGTATATGAATAACATGATGTTTTTCAATGGCAAAAATCAATGAATATTGTAAATGCACAAACAGTAATTTCTCCGCATTGCAAGGTGCAATTCTGAAATTTTTTGCTTTTTCCTGCTCCTCTTAGCATGATAAAGAAGATTCAAAGAGAGTGAGATGCCAGCTCCTTTCATTCAGTCAGTAGCTTCAATCATTTCTGGACGTTTTTCAATGGCAAAAATCAATGAATATTGTAAATGCACAAACAGTAATTTCTCCGCATTGCAAGGTGCAATTCTGAAATTTTTTGCTTTTTCCTGCTCCTCTTAGCATGATAAAGAAGATTCAAAGAGAGTGAGATGCCAGCTCCTTTCATTCAGTCAGTAGCTTCAAACATTTCTGGTATATGAATAACATGATGTTTTTCAATGGCAAAAATCAATGAATATTGTAAATGCACAAACAGTAATTTCTCCGCATTGCAAGGTGCAATTCTGAAATTTTTTGCTTTTTCCTGCTCCTCTTAGCATGATAAAGAAGATTCAAAGAGAGTGAGATGCCAGCTCCTTTCATTCAGTCAGTAGCTTCAATCATTTCTGGACGTTTTTCAATGGCAAAAATCAATGAATATTGTAAATGCACAAACAGTAATTTCTCCGCATTGCAAGGTGCAATTCTGAAATGTTTTGCTTTTTCCTGCTCCTCTTAGCATGATAAAGAAGATTCAAAGAGCGTGAGATGTCAGCTCCTTTCATTCAGTCAGTAGCTTCAAACATTTCTGGTATATGAATAACATGATGTTTTTCAAAGGCAAAAATCAATGAATATTGTAAATGCACAAACAGTAATTTCTCCGCATTGCAAGGTGCAATTCTGAAATTTTTTGCTTTTTCCTGCTCCTCTTAGCATGATAAAGAAGATTCAAAGAGAGTGAGATGCCAGCTCCTTTCATTCAGTCAGTAGCTTCAATCATTTCTGGACGTTTTTCAATGGCAAAAATCAATGAATATTGTAAATGCACAAACAGCAATTTCTCCGCATTGCAAGGTGCAATTCTGAAATGTTTTGCTTTTTCCTGCTCCTCTTAGCATGATAAAGAAGATTCAAAGAGCGTGAGATGTCAGCTCCTTTCATTCAGTCAGTAGCTTCAAACATTTCTGGTATATGAATAACATGATGTTTTTCAAAGGCAAAAATCAATGAATATTGTAAATGCACAAACAGTAATTTCTCCGCATTGCAAGGTGCAATTCTGAAATTTTTTGCTTTTTCCTGCTCCTCTTAGCATGATAAAGAAGATTCAAAGAGAGTGAGATGCCAGCTCATTTCATTCAGTCAGTAGCTTCAATCATTTCTGGACGTTTTTCAATGGCAAAAATCAATGAATATTGTAAATGCACAAACAGTAATTTCTCCGCATTGCAAGGTGCAATTCTGAAATTTTTTGCTTTTTCCTGCTCCTCTTAGCATGATAAAGAAGATTCAAAGAGAGTGAGATGCCAGCTCCTTTCATTCAGTCAGTAGCTTCAAACATTTCTGGTATATGAATAACATGATGTTTTTCAATGGCAAAAATCAATGAATATTGTAAATGCACAAACAGTAATTTTTCCGCATTGCAAGGTGCAATTCTGAAATTTTTTGCTTTTTCCTGCTCCTCTTAGCATGATAAAGAAGATTCAAAGAGAGTGAGATGCCAGCTCCTTTCATTCAGTCAGTAGCTTCAAACATTTCTGGTATATGAATAACATGATGTTTTTCAATGGCAAAAATCAATGAATATTGTAAATGCACAAACAGTAATTTCTCCGCATTGCAAGGTGCAATTCTGAATTTTTTTGCTTTTTCCTGCTCCTCTTAGCATGATAAAGAAGATTCAAAGAGAGTGAGATGCCAGCTCCTTTCATTCAGTCAGTAGCTTCAATCATTTCTGGACGTTTTTCAATGGCAAAAATCAATGAATATTGTAAATGCACAAACAGTAATTTCTCCGCATTGCAAGGTGCAATTCTGAAATTTTTTGCTTTTTCCTGCTCCTCTTAGCATGATAAAGAAGATTCAAAGAGCTTGAGATGTCAGCTCCTTTCATTCAGTCAGTAGCTTCAAACATTTCTGGTATATGAATAACATGATGTTTTTCAATGGCAAAAATCAATGAATATTGTAAATGCACAAACAGTAATTTCTCCGCATTGCAAGGTGCAATTCTGAAATTTTTTGCTTTTTCCTGCTCCTCTTAGCATGATAAAGAAGATTCAAAGAGAGTGAGATGCCAGCTCCTTTCATTCAGTCAGTAGCTTCAATCATTTCTGGACGTTTTTCAATGGCAAAAATCAATGAATATTGTAAATGCACAAACAGTAATTTCTCCGCATTGCAAGGTGCAATTCTGAAATTTTTTGCTTTTTCCTGCTCCTCTTAGCATGATAAAGAAGATTCAAAGAGAGTGAGATGCCAGCTCCTTTCATTCAGTCAGTAGCTTCAAACATTTCTGGTATATGAATAACATGATGTTTTTCAATGGCAAAAATCAATGAATATTGTAAATGCACAAACAGTAATTTCTCCGCATTGCAAGGTGCAATTCTGAAATTTTTTGCTTTTTCCTGCTCCTCTTAGCATGATAAAGAAGATTCAAAGAGAGTGAGATGCCAGCTCCTTTCATTCAGTCAGTAGCTTCAATCATTTCTGGACGTTTTTCAATGGCAAAAATCAATGAATATTGTAAATGCACAAACAGTAATTTCTCCGCATTGCAAGGTGCAATTCTGAAATGTTTTGCTTTTTCCTGCTCCTCTTAGCATGATAAAGAAGATTCAAAGAGCGTGAGATGTCAGCTCCTTTCATTCAGTCAGTAGCTTCAAACATTTCTGGTATATGAATAACATGATGTTTTTCAAAGGCAAAAATCAATGAATATTGTAAATGCACAAACAGTAATTTCTCCGCATTGCAAGGTGCAATTCTGAAATTTTTTGCTTTTTCCTGCTCCTCTTAGCATGATAAAGAAGATTCAAAGAGAGTGAGATGCCAGCTCCTTTCATTCAGTCAGTAGCTTCAATCATTTCTGGACGTTTTTCAATGGCAAAAATCAATGAATATTGTAAATGCACAAACAGCAATTTCTCCGCATTGCAAGGTGCAATTCTGAAATGTTTTGCTTTTTCCTGCTCCTCTTAGCATGATAAAGAAGATTCAAAGAGCGTGAGATGTCAGCTCCTTTCATTCAGTCAGTAGCTTCAAACATTTCTGGTATATGAATAACATGATGTTTTTCAAAGGCAAAAATCAATGAATATTGTAAATGCACAAACAGTAATTTCTCCGCATTGCAAGGTGCAATTCTGAAATTTTTTGCTTTTTCCTGCTCCTCTTAGCATGATAAAGAAGATTCAAAGAGAGTGAGATGCCAGCTCCTTTCATTCAGTCAGTAGCTTCAATCATTTCTGGACGTTTTTCAATGGCAAAAATCAATGAATATTGTAAATGCACAAACAGTAATTTCTCCGCATTGCAAGGTGCAATTCTGAAATTTTTTGCTTTTTCCTGCTCCTCTTAGCATGATAAAGAAGATTCAAAGAGAGTGAGATGCCAGCTCCTTTCATTCAGTCAGTAGCTTCAAACATTTCTGGTAAATGAATAACATGATGTTTTTCAATGGCAAAAATCAATGAATATTGTAAATGCACAAACAGTAATTTCTCCGCATTGCAAGGTGCAATTCTGAAATTTTTTGCTTTTTCCTGCTCCTCTTAGCATGATAAAGAAGATTCAAAGAGAGTGAGATGCCAGCTCCTTTCATTCAGTCAGTAGCTTCAAACATTTCTGGTATATGAATAACATGATGTTTTTCAATGGCAAAAATCAATGAATATTGTAAATGCACAAACAGTAATTTCTCCGCATTGCAAGGTGCAATTCTGAAATTTTTTGCTTTTTCCTGCTCCTCTTAGCATGATAAAGAAGATTCAAAGAGAGTGAGATGCCAGCTCCTTTCATTCAGTCAGTAGCTTCAATCATTTCTGGACGTTTTTCAATGGCAAAAATCAATGAATATTGTAAATGCACAAACAGTAATTTCTCCGCATTGCAAGGTGCAATTCTGAAATTTTTTGCTTTTTCCTGCTCCTCTTAGCATGATAAAGAAGATTCAAAGAGCGTGAGATGTCAGCTCCTTTCATTCAGTCAGTAGCTTCAAACATTTCTGGTATATGAATAACATGATGTTTTTCAATGGCAAAAATCAATGAATATTGTAAATGCACAAACAGTAATTTCTCCGCATTGCAAGGTGCAATTCTGAAATTTTTTGCTTTTTCCTGCTCCTCTTAGCATGATAAAGAAGATTCAAAGAGAGTGAGATGCCAGCTCCTTTCATTCAGTCAGTAGCTTCAATCATTTCTGGACGTTTTTCAATGGCAAAAATCAATGAATATTGTAAATGCACAAACAGTAATTTCTCCGCATTGCAAGGTGCAATTCTGAAATTTTTTGCTTTTTCCTGCTCCTCTTAGCATGATAAAGAAGATTCAAAGAGAGTGAGATGCCAGCTCCTTTCATTCAGTCAGTAGCTTCAAACATTTCTGGTATATGAATAACATGATGTTTTTCAATGGCAAAAATCAATGAATATTGTAAATGCACAAACAGTAATTTCTCCGCATTGCAAGGTGCAATTCTGAAATGTTTTGCTTTTTCCTGCTCCTCTTAGCATGATAAAGAAGATTCAAAGAGCGTGAGATGTCAGCTCCTTTCATTCAGTCAGTAGCTTCAAACATTTCTGGTATATGAATAACATGATGTTTTTCAAAGGCAAAAATCAATGAATATTGTAAATGCACAAACAGTAATTTCTCCGCATTGCAAGGTGCAATTCTGAAATTTTTTGCTTTTTCCTGCTC